>NW_017280313.1:102548-151225 GCF_001594065.2 Cyphomyrmex costatus
TTTGCATTTATTCTTAATTTGATTCTTATGCTATCGCGCATTGCAAAGCCTCGCTTAATAAGGTGAAGTAATTTCAATTGAAAAATTAATAAAATAATATAATTATATAAACATAGGAGCAAGTGCCGAATAAACATGTATTCAGCCCATGCGCAACTTATCGCGGATGTAGTGTATAATTATATTTATATGCTGCGTTAAATATTCTTCGAGCAGCATTTATAAAGTAATTCACTATAAATGAACGACATCTACCTGGAATGGAAGAAGAAAGGTTTATTGGATAAGGACAAATATAGGAAATGTGGTTCGTGATGCTCTTCTTATGATACAAAGAACTTGTTGTAGGTACACTCATAGAGAAAAAAAAAAGTTTGCATAAATATTAAGTATTTGATAAAATAACTTTAAATATGTATATGTATATTCAAGTAAAAGAAATATTATTTTTACAGTTTTTAAATTCACAAATAATATGAAAATCAATATATATATATATATATATCTATAATATTACTTACAATATAAATTCCAAACAATTTTATAAACAAATAAAAATAAAAATTTATAATAAAATATTGGATAAATTAAATATTATATAATTTTTATTATTTTAGAGAGTATTCCAAATTATTTATAACCAATATTGAAAGACATAAGGCCTGTTCTTTTTGGCTGAACTTTTGCAGCAGTTTATCTTTCTTTTCTCCGGGAGAAGAGAAAAAAAGAAGAAAGATAAACTGGTGCAAAAGTTCAGTCAAAAAGAACAGACCTATTAAGTGCATCTTAATCCTTCATTATTCATTAAATATACACGTCTTATCATTGGATGGGAAAAATGGTGCTAGAATGTATGTCTTACTTGTATCGGTGTTGAAAATATTTGTAATTATTTGTATTAAAATGGTCCTGAAAAAAATCTGTTGCATTGCCACACAATGCGCGCGCATGTTGAATAATGTTAATAAAATAAAAATACCTGTTCTCGTTTCGCTGTTTTTTCCTCTTTCTCCTTCTTTCGCACTTCCAGAAGATATTCGTTGAAAAGGCTTTCTCGTTCGCGCATCTTTTCTACATTCTTAAACCGTTCATCCCTTCCGTGTTTTTGAGCAAAATCGCTAAATGATGATCTACAAAAATATAGTATAGAAAAAATAAATATAGAAATGGATACTTTCTGTAGAAATATTATTAAATAAAAAATGGGGGAAAAAATGCTTTTTTTGTATACGTACTTTCCATGAAGTCCTGCCTCTTCTAAAAGCTTCTGGAATTGTTCTTTTCGTTCTTTCATCTTATTCCTCTTTTCTCGTCTTTCTTCTTCCGCTCTCTCCTTTACGTATTTCTCGAAGACTTGTTTCCTTTCCTTTGACGTTAGAAGTAAATAGCGTGGGTCAAATACTATTTTATGAAGTTCCTTTTCCCAAGTACTGAATGCAGATACCTGAAAACACAAATTCAGTTGTTTTCGATATAGATATATAAGAAATTGATTGAAGAATTGGTTTGAAGATTGTAAGTAAAACAGTGAAATGAACTTTAATCTATTTCGGAAGCAATAAATTAAAGTAACATTATAGTCTGTATAAATAATAGAAGAGTATATAATAATTTACATCTTTTTCCGCAAGCATATCTCTGAATGATTTGATCCTCGTTTCCAATGGAACTATCGCCCTCTCCCTCGCTGCTCTCACTTCGGCCTCTATCGCAGCTTCCTTACCGATGTCGATGGTCTTTTTTCCTTCCTTTTCTTCTTCTTCCTTAATGGGTGTGGCTGAAGGAAAAAATACCAAAATTATTTATTTTTAAAAAAGAAAAAAAAATGAATGCAATCGTGCAGTACTTAATTTTAGAGTAACAATTACTTTTGGTATCTTCGTGTTTCATCTTTTTGGCTGGTGTGGGCTGATCATCATCGCTACTCTCACTAGTATCCGATTGACGTGCTGGTTTTGTAGCACCAATCGCATCTGGTGGCGTTGAAATCATCTTGTCCACATCTTGACGGCCAACAAGATCATCCGGCCTTTCCCAAACTGATATCCTCGAAGAAGGATTGTAGAAAAATACCCGTCCATCTCCCGTCCAAACGACGCACCTTTACAAACGAATATATTCATATAAATATACATACAATACGAATAGTAATATAAAACAAATTAATATTTCTAAGTATACCATGGAGTTCCAGGCACTGGCGTACTGGAAATTGGTCTAGACTTGTCTTGAGGTTTTGCAGGTTCCTTTGCAGTATTTTCCTCTTTCTTCGGTTTAGCGTTATCAACATCTTTTGTACTATCTTTGGTTTCTTGAACATTCTCTGGCGGCTTGTCTTGTTTGCTAGGTTCAACCGTAGTAGTACTATTGTTGGTAACAACAGTAGTTGTAACGGTGGTATTGGTGGTAGAAACAGCACTTGCTTCTTCATTTTTCTGCCGTAATGTTAATTTCGCATCTAACAGAATGAAATTTTAAAATACATTATTGGATTTAAGATATTAACTATAAAATTATTATATTAAAAAAAATTTTAATATCTACGTTAGTTATTTTGCTTTATGGAGATAATTGTTGTAAAGAAATTATTTATTACATACTTTCTAGATCTTTCAAGGCTTGTGGTTTTTCCCATACTGATTCTCCTGCTTTACTGTTGTAGTAATAAAATCTACCGTCTGGTGCACGATGCTCGGTCCAGACCATAGCAGCTGCTACTAATTCAGAATCAAGTTGTGCTAGTATAGCAGGATCTTCAGCAGGCGCTTGAGGTGTCATTACACCATGAGGCATTTGTGGCATACCTAAAAAAGAATGTAGGTGTATTCTATTACGATCTATTTAAGAATTATAAAAATATTTCTTTGTTTTTTCTGTCATTTATCAAACTGTTTTTATTTCACGTATTTTACAATACCCCAATTTGTTTGTGGTGGCCCATAACCGCCAAAAGGTTGGAAACCAGGCGGTGGCATTCCGAAGGGCGTTGCTCCGAATTGCGTTGCGATCGGATTACCAAACTGATTTGGCATTCTATGCTGCATAGGGATCATATTTGGCGGCGGTTGCATTATGTTTGTATTTACTGTCGGTGTATTTATCGGTGGCGTGTTGGTAACTGTTGTGGGTGCTGTGCCTAATATTTCAAGATTTCATCTCTTAATGACAACATTTTAATGTAAATTTAAAAAACTTCAATGTTAAAATAAATATATAAAGCTCAAAAACATTTTCAAAATATATCAAATTACCGTTTGATTGATTTGTTTCAGATGTTTGGTTATTAACATCCGGTGCATCATTTAATGTAGGTGGTGGTCCGGTACCAGGAGGTGCCGTACTCAATTGATTAATAGCATCTGTATTATTAGAAGACGATTGTTCACCGCCTTGAGGAATTCTATTTTCACTAATCTTGGTCGGTGTACTACTTGATGGAGTAGGTGTGGTAGAACGTGTTGCCGCTTGTTTTGACGCGCCATGTACTAACTGTTCCAACTGCAAAATCATGAGACACTTTGTTAAGAATTGTTCAGAATGAATCGTTTCACATTTTATTTAAACGAACAAAATAAAATTTCAATTTTACTGACGAGTTAGTAAACTTACCGATCTTTGTTATGACATTGCTAATTGTCAATTTTTTGAAATATGGGGGGTTCTTTTATTTATACTTTGTTCCCTTGCCTGTATTTTACCCGCGTAAAAATACATATCAATAAATAAAATATACCAATAAAACTAATGGCAAAAGAAGAAAAAAATACAAAACATAATAAAAATGTACAACCCAGATTTATAATCACAATCGAGATAAATAAAATAATAAGATTTGCAAGTAAATAATTTTAAAAAATATACAAATCAAAACTCGCATTTATTTACCTGATCTTGTACCATGACCTTTACATTTGGTCCCTCTGGTTTAGTCCATGTGGTATCTCTCGTACGAATATTGTAATAATACGACTTGCCATCAGCCGCTTTCGTCTCTACCCACACTTCTCCATTGAGATCTAGACCTGGAATGTTTGCTTGCTGTTGTGCTTGTTGGGGTGGCTGCTGTTGTCCTGGAATCTACGGCATACATTTCATTTAGGAAAGTATTCTCATGTGTTTTTTATAATCCATTTTTTCAAAAACAACAAGCATGTAAATGAAAGTATACGCTATCTACAAGTTACATTATTAAAAACAAGTATAGAACAATATTGGCAATACAAGAGTTGTTAAAAAATAAATTTTTCTTTATAGATAACTTACGCTGTTCATGTTAGGTGGTCCCATTCCAGGTGGTGGTCCATATGGACCTGGTCCTGCACCCATAGGGCCATTCATCATATGTGGTGGTGGCTAAAGTAATAATTAGGATTCAGAAACACTGATATAAATTGATAATTATTAAAATATTCCATACATACCATTCCTGGAGGTCCCATTAAATTTGGAGGTCCCATGAAATTAGGAGGTCCCATTGGTCCCCAGCTGGGATCAAACGGCGGTGGTCCTCGGAATCTTGGTCCTGCTGGACCAGGTGGACAATTTGGCCTTGGTGGAGCTTCGAAAGGAAATCCATTATTTGCTCCACGGAACATTGGCCCACGTGGTCCGAATCCTCTTCCTCTAAACCTTGGGGACCCACCTCTCATAGGGAAATCAAACCCACCTCTGCCACGACCCCTTAAATTATTTTTATACGTTGTGACTAGATATCTTAGCGTTCTACCATGCCACTTAGAGAGGAAGGAAGATCAGAAGTATCTTTCCGAATCTTACTTGACTCTTAAGAAAAACAAAAAGATACGCTCTGCTCCACACGCTGCGGATCTGATCTGCTCGCGTCAGGCACCGCGCATATTCACGTAACGCTTCTATAAACAAGTACTAGAAAATTACTTGGAAAGAGAGATGATAGCATTAATTAATTAACTCCCGCGCGAAGCGCGAGGAGCCTTCGCACGAGCCGGTGTCGGTCCAAAAATAAAAAAAATATATCCGACATTTGCGTATGTCAGGGCAGAAGTGAAAACGCACGACGGAATCGGGACGCTGTCAACTCAAATCAGATAGGATTAGATATGGAAACATAACGGGAAGAGCGAAGAGCATGCTGAGAAGGAGAGAGTAGGAGGAAAAGAAAAGATGCGACCAACACCATGAAAAGATCGCCGCTCGCGGAGCCGGACGACGCGGCGCGTCGCGATACGCACCGAAAGCCGCCGCGGCCACGCGGCATGAAATGCCTGTAATCGTCGCCCTCGTAGTTGTACTCCTCTGTTTCCTCCATTGCCTCGTCATTGTGCTCCTGCTCGTTGGCGGAGGCGGACTCGGTGGCCGCGATTGCGGCCGGCTGCTCGCTGTTCGCGTCCATCTCTTCAGAACAATCAAATTCAGAACAATCCCAAGTTAAACACGAAGAGATCAACAAACAAGCCCGTCACGACAGAAAAGTCCTGTCTCACACGCCCATTCGCTATCGCTTCACTCTCGTTATCAATCCCTCTCTGCTTAGCTGATCTTCGTCTGACGCAGAAAAAAAAAAACGCCACGGACAAATTACTATTCTACGCGGATACGGGCCGTAAACACGTCGCTGGCTGCAAACCACTGCAAACAGTGCCAAACACGCGCGAATTCCCCTAAATGCTGCCAAGCGGCCTCTATCATCGACTCTACCTATCTTTTAACCTCGCTCATTGGCCATTGGATTTGTCCCATGGTGGTACGTACATACATACAGGAACTGGAGTGGAGGAAATGAAATGGCAAATTGGAAACTCGGTTTAGGGCTTTTCGCTTTCGAGAAATCAAGCGACCGCCATGTTTGAGAGCGCAATTCGTATTTTACATACCAACGAGAAAGTTAAAATAACGTCAATTTGCCAAATAAAGTCATCACGTAACCGAATTTATATCAGTTTTGTTTTTTATATAATTCAGTCAGTATAACATTATTTTGACTTTCCAATTGTTCTCTTTAAACGTTTAACTCCACTCAAAATATATGGTCATGATCGATTATAGTTGCTGCTGATATTATTGTTAATCGTTATAAAAGTGATTACAATTAATTATATTTGTTGCTAAAAGTTTTGCCATTTAGAAAAAGAAATGTGAGAAGAAATTTCCACGAAGAAAAATAAAATCAGTGAGAAAAATGTAAATATAAAAATATATTGTATGAAAAATATTAATCGTATTATAAAATGTCATGTTATTTATATTTATGTTATGATTTAAGAAGTAACAATATTTTTTCTTTTCTTTTTATAGATATAGATGAATTATGTAATGTAAATTACTCGTCAGATTTCAATTCTTATAACTATGATGAACAGTATTCTTAATTAATATTGCAAAGTTTTGTGATTGTATTTATATAAAGTTATATACGTGATCTAAAATATGAACACAATTAATTGATCAAGCTTATATTATGTTCAGGCTCTTATACTCTGTAATTCTTAATGACATTATATATTGAATCTATTCACGTTGCTTGAAATTTTCAAAAAGGATATGTTTAAGCATTGACGAAAAAAAGTTTCTAAATATAAAAAGTGTAAGCGATGCAAACAAACTATAGGTGCGTTCCGATTCGTACATGATGTGCATAATGCATCAATTGTCCTTGTTTAACGTTTGGTGGGGAAGAATAAACGATACATTAAGTATACGCATCATGAAACGAAACGCGCGCACCCTATATTATCGTTGCACAGAGCTCTTTATAGGTTTATTTTTTTTTCATTATAGAATGTAAAACTTTCTTTCTGTCTAAAAATACTGAACATGTATCTATTTCACTTTAAATTTCAAAAGTATACCAGTTCATTTACAAAAAACATAGCTTATATCTCGGCATCTGAAAAATCCGAATTTTGAATTCAGCAATGACTATACAAATCCATGTTAGTTTCCAAGAAATTGAAATAGATAAAAATTGATTTGTGTGATCATTTCCGAATCCAAATTCTGATTCTTCAGATAGGTATAATAGTAGAAAAAAATGGTTTAACAATGTAACAACCCAAACATCACAACAGCGTCTGCAATAAAACGCAAGAAAGGCGTTTGTACACACTTTCTATTTAGCGCTTTCTTAATATGCTTTATAGGCGATGTAATATGCTACTTGACAATATCGTTAAAAATTACAAAATAAAGGCCTGTAGTGTTTATAATATATTTATTATTCTACAATATATAGAAGGTATATGTATATACTACAGTTAATATAATACACTTTTCTCGCCTTGCATTATGTAGAATTTCAACTGAACACAAAACATAATTAATTGTCAATGTCATATTATTTCATTTTCAATGTCTTTTTACTTGAACCTTTTTCCAAAAATTCAGACAGCATTTTCGCATACTTTTCGTTATAAGCAGCATATTTTTCCAAATCATCATCGGTTGGAGGCATTGGCCATTCTGTGTTTGAGTATGGCGTTACTTCGAGACTTTCAAATGAACCATCCTCTTGTCGTACAGCTAATCCGATTACTGCAGGATGTGTTACCATTGCCGCCGATGAAGTCAATCCATAATGAAACAACTGTACAGTAGAATCGGATAATTCCTTATATTCATCAAGATGGCAATTGTTTAGAAACATGATAAATAGCTGTTGATCCTGTGGCTGTACTTTGAATATAGCTGTAAAATATATATATTCATTTCAACATTAATGTGTTTCTGCTTATATCTCTGCCTATTAATTTTTTTAGATACACATGTCTTACCTTCAATCATTTTCTTGAGATTAATAACTTGGATATTCTCCTGCACGTTGAGGTATAAAGTCACCTTTTTCCGTCTAATTACCACATATACATCTACATTTGTACGTATATTATGTATTGCTTCTTGTTCACTATCACTGCTAATCACCTCCTCCTAAGATATACTCTTAAAGATCAATTGATTTGGAAAGAAAATGTATTTGGTAATCAAATAAAGCAAAATGGATTAGAAACTTACCATTGAATCTAATGCCTGATAAAGTCAAGATCGATCAATATTATTTTTCCTAGAACAATAAATCTAGAATTGTGTGTTTATCAGCAGGTTAACAATGTTGACAAATTCAGTATTATCATTTATAGAATTTTAAAATAAACATATACTTCTTAACATTAGTAATATTATAATCTTTAATAAAGATTTGAAATTCAAAAAATATACCTTGTATATTTTGTTAAATTTTTGTATATTCGCAGTTACGAACGTATAAAAGTGAATATAAATATAAATGAAACCGCGTTACTTATTTAAATAAAACATTCTTTGTCTATTTCTTTTCTTATTCTTTCGTTACATTCTGTGAATGCCTTTGTTTTTGAAATCGAACATTCACGTTTCGATTAAAAAAAACCTAAACACACAATGAATTGAAAATCCCTCGTTCTAAATGGAATATGCACGATGTTATTAAAGATATCGATATGGCCAAGGTGACGATGATTTTACATAATTTTGATTTATGTAAAATTAACAAATTTAAACACTCACATAAACATTAACTTGAAATAATTTATAAATCACAAATGGTTATAATTATATTTGTGTTATCTCTTGTGTTGCTGCATCGAAAACACTTGAACGATTCGAATTACCTTTTCGTGAATTTATTCAACGTTGTGTCGCTTATGAACAATTATAATCTTTATAAATCTTCCAGAATGCAGCTTCGAGAAAAGAAAATATGTAGAAATATGCGGAACTTGTAGAAAAAATTATCAACTGAAATTGTTGGAGCTGTTAACGCTTCAAGAGCACGATTACCAATTGACCATCCTGGCATGAGAAAAGAAATCTGAAGTAAACCGCAAGATTCATTGGCTGTCGCGTCAATTCCACGTGCTCGATTTACAAAGCACCGACTTTGGAGTGGTCTTCAAAAATTCAATCTTAAATTTAAAATCCTGAAAAAAATCATACAATAAAGTCGTACAATCTATTGAAATATAATCTATTATTTACGATCCATTAAAATCGTACATATAGTCCAGAAACGTATGTTATACAGACATTTCATTGGCTGAATGAAATCTTAAGGCTATTTAAAATCAGACTTATATTTAATATCGAACTGTGAAATATCGCCCTTAGTTTTCTTCAATAAACACACACACTTTCCTAAGGCAAAAAAGGCGCGAAAGACACTTCATTTGGCATGTGCCGTATCATTTGCTGTATTTTTAGTTAAATATCGTGTGTATTTTAACGTGCTATAAAACGATACGAATCAATATTGAAATTATCAAGAAATAAAAGCCTTTGACATCTACAGAGAATAACGAAAACAGTGAAAAAAGTTACCGGTCGAAAGGTTAGAATTGAATGTAAGATATGAAACAATTTATAATACTCTGTGTTTCGCCTACATATCTTATACTATATAAACGATATTGCAAACGATCTACATATAAATTTTCATTTCTTCGGATATCAGTTGTGAATGTGTTTTAAAAAGAAAACACAATACAGCTTTTCGAGGAATATCTTGGAGGTCTCTATGTTGTGTGGGAATTGTTGAAGAATAATTAAATGCAATTGGAAGATCAAATATACCTTTTAGTACTTATTGAATTTGTTTACAATTTTAATATGTCACACAAATGCACAATAATGTAAATACATACATTCGAGCACACTATTGTGTTGAGTCAAAGTAGTGCACAATGTTAGATTTAAGATAATTGAGAATGTTCTTTTTATTGTGTATAAGATCTTATTAATAATAATGTATGTTTATTGTATATAGAATATATTTGTTAATAATGGTACACAAAACTGAAGAATCTATTGGAAATCTACCTTCAAGACTGGAAAATGGAAAACCACAGGAATTTAAAAGACAGGACGTACAGTATGAAGACTTGTCGAGTGATTTTGATAGTAAATCGATCGACTTCTCCAAGCAATTTTGTAGCATATATGCAGTGAGATTGGCAGAGTTGAGAGAGGCATTGATACCACGAGTTGTTGCAAAATGGGGTGAGCTTTATACAGTGTTAGTTTTAACAAAATTCTACTTTATTAAAAATTAAGATTTTTATACACAAATACTTTGTGATTTTTATTATAAAATCAAGTTAAAAATCTTATCTTTTTTTTTTTTTTCCAGGGGATGTTCGGATAATAAAGTTAGCAGAATTGGAGGATTTTGAAGGAAAAGAATGCGTGATAATTGGTACACTCTATAAACACCAAAAGTGCAAGCCATCGATATTACATGAATTAAGCGAAGATCATCAACTCACATTGTCTGAACCAAAATTAAACTATTGCTCAGATAAGGATCAACTTTTCTTGGAAGATGAGATGCTGCGCATCAAATTAGTGATTGAAGATGCACATTTAAAGAATTATGTTACAGGCGTTGTATGTGCCATTTTAGGCCACAAGGACAAGAATGGCAGTTTCGAGGTATATAAATGGATTGAAATTAAAATTATACACACATACACATATATATGATATTTTATTCAGATCAAAGAATGGTGTTTTCCTGGTTGCGTGCCTAGAAGTTCACTTGCACAGCCAAAGTCCAAAGGAAAACTGGTATTCTTATCTGGACTCGACTTGGCAAATACTTCAATGAAATTATCGTTGAGTCTTTTAACTGAATGGATATGTGGGATGGCAGGAGAAGCAGCGGCACAAGAAGATGCCACTGATATTGTTCGAGTTATTATTGCTGGTACATCGGAAATTTAAAATGTCTTTAAAATAATTGTGTTCATTTTCACACTTTAGTATTACTGGATCCTACGTAGGTAACTCGGTCAAAACTGTTACCAAGACGAATACTTTAATGGGACACGCCGAAGGAAAGGCACAGGACGCCGCTATAACGAAAGAAGTTGCTAGGGCAACGACACTCGCAGATTCATTTCTCTATGAAATAGCAAAATGTTGTTGCATTATTGTAATGCCAGGTCAGCACGACCCCACTAACGCAATGTTGCCACAGAGACCTCTTCATCCATGCATACTACCACAAACGTCTAGGTATTATACAAATATATGTGTGTATCGATTGCGATTCTTTAGAGTCACTTGAAAACTTTTTGTCTCTATTTTTGCATAACAAAGAAATATATGATTTTCAAAGTTGCTTTTGCTAATTTCTTTACAAAAAGACTGGTAGCATTACAATGATTCGAAATCGATATACATGAATAATTCATTATTTATAAATTTTTATGGATTTATTAGACTTTCCGTTCTAAATTCAAGTATAAATACAGTTCTGATAGAAACAATACGGTATCTTTTAGATTTCAAAGCTTTAAAGGTGCGACTAATCCATGGACCGGCAAAATCGCTAAACGTATAATAATGGGCAGCAGCGGACAACCTATTGAAGATATCATGAGAGCAACCGGTGAGACAGATATCTCTCCTTTAGATTGGTTGGAAAAAACGCTGCTTTGGAAGCACATGTGCCCGACTGCACCAGACACATTACCAGTATATCCTTACTCTGTAAAAGATCCATTTATCATAAACTATTGTCCGGATATATACTTTGTAGGTAACACGGATAAATTTGAAACGAAATTGTGGACAGGTAAGAGATAAATGTTACATAAAAAAATTAATATTTCCTCATATATTTGCAATATTATTTAAAATCCATTTAACACTTGTAGGTGAAGAAAATCAGGTGATTAGGCTAATATCTATTCCAAAGTTTTCTTCTACACAAATTGCAGTTATATTAGATATAGAAACTTTGGATACTGAATCTATTTCTTTTGGAACTGAATAAATGCATATATTTGAATAAATTCACGACTAATATAATTAGATAAAAATAGATAATCTAACGACTTTTTTATCGACAGATTATATCACTGCCGTTCTATATTTTTGTATATTTGTATACCATATTTTTGTTATAAAAAAAATTTGGAAATAAAAACAACACAATTGTTTATTTCAATAATTCTATATTTAATAGTAGATATTCTTCGGTTGTCTTATGCGTATGCAAGAAAAAGGATTCTTAAAGTGAAACTTGAAAAGATGCAAAATTGGGTTAAACTGTCAAAATTTGTTTTATGCTGTTAATCGTATTGTTATAATGCTGAAGATAGATAAACAGTTTTTGAACATGGCCGGAGACACTACCGCGTCTCCTGATACATACATAAACAAATACTTGCATGAAAAATTTGCATGTTGTAAAAGAAAGAACAATTTCTGTTGTCACCTATTTTTATTTGCATCTCGTAAAAGTGATGTACAAAATTGAAACGCATGCGACTTTTAAGAATTCGTAGACATTTTGCCTGGTTATAAAACTTTTAATACGAAAGAAAATACATGTAGTATCACAGACTATTAGAAAATTGCGAAATCACAGTGACACAAGACTTTATTTATATGAACGCTTAAATTAACAAGTGAATGTATACTTCACAAATTATACCAATGATAAGAACATAACAGTCAAAATACAGAGCATCAGAATTTAGCTGATAACACATTTTTAGTATTAGTAGTCTACATCGAATTTCACACGCTATGTCAAGAATATCTTCTATGATACATGAATTTACAATTTCTCTTTTATCATTTTATTTTTATGACGTTATCCTTACCTGTGTGTATAATGTAATAGTAATATCTTAAGACACAACCTGGTCATATATGTGAAAATTAAAACAGGATTATCTTAATTCTAAAAAAAAATCCATGCTTAAAGAAACTGATTTTGACTGTTACATAAAATTACGTTTGCGAAATTAGGTGCAAAAATTACGTTACGGACAATGTACAAGGATTTAAATACAAGGTTTGATATAATAAAAAGTAAAATTATAACGTACATTAAGCATTTGTAATATGCATATTAACATTTCTTGTAGAGTATGTCACACAGACTGCGATATATTCTCTCTCACAAAATAGAAAAAGCATGTATATATTGGAAGGTACATAGTGCTACAGAACAATTCAATTGGCACTTTTGTTTAAAGTGAAGAGCTCCGATCGCAAACATAAATATAGTTTTATACAAAATTTGTCATGAGATTCCACTTCTTTCAGAGAATTAATACTAGGTACTTACTATTTGTATAACAGAGCAGGAAAATTAATAATGCATATCCTAAACATAATATAACGCTAAAGTTCTAATGCTTTGGCCAAAATAACAATACTTAAAAAAAGTAATAATAATTAATTAAGGTTTTTCCATTAATTTAAGCAGAGAGAATGAAGTTATAAAATTTATATTTATAATACACTTTACAGGTTCCATAATTAACTTAAGGTGCAATGTTACATGACCGATAGGTATATATAACAATTGACAGGTAGCTTCTGCATATATATATATCTATATCTGTATGCGCGCGCGCGCGCTTGTGTATGTGTGTGTGTGTGTGTGTATATATATACACAGAGTAACGACGTAGACATACTGTACTGATTAAGTTTTATATCCTATCTTTTAGCTGTCGGACGTATTCTCTCCTTTTCAGTGTCTCTATCGTCAGCTACCGTCCATTCGGGATCATTGGGATCCTCACCGTCTATATCACAACAAGCCGATTCGGTTGAATCCGATTCGGGAGAATCCATTTCAGCTTCCTAGAAACGTAGAAATACGAATAGTTAAATACAACCGTCGTCATCGATAAATACTTATTAGCTAAACTGGTCGCTTTGCGAAAAAATTCTATTTAAGGTTGCAAGCTCTTATATGGCAGCTGCAAAAACCAAGGAGCAAACTAGAGTTGTGTAAAAGATTCTATAACGTATAGAAAGTAATGGTCGCGTTAATTTATATACATAAAACGCGATATTTTTTCATCATTAAACATTTGCTAATTGCATGTGTCTATGTGTATGTGAGATGAAAAATAAAATTAATCACGTTATAGAAATATGAAGCGTCAAGTGGTACTGCTTACCGGAAATAGCCTCGAGAGGAGCCATGAAAGTTGGCTCAAAGTGTATATTAATAGTCAGTAAGTACACTAGCACTCACATACATTTTATATAATTAAATTTTCTCACTTAGATACTCGATGCAAGAGATATTAGTACAAATACAATGTACGTACATCATCGCCCTTGTCTTCATCGCGGGAGCATAAAGATGTTGACGGAGCTTGCCAATGTCCGTCCGGCATCACTTCCAACATCTTGTCATAAGCTTCTTCAGATAATGGGAATACTCTTGGTTCATACGGCAATATCTGTACGAAAATTTTAAGAATATTATGATATCACGTGATATTTATTTAAACGATACGAGATATCATTACCGCGTGTACTTACCTCGTTATCATCTTCGGTAAATGCGGTCGCGGTATCATCTTTCCCAAGTCTTAAAGAGGGCATAGTACGACGTCGCAATGAATTTTGTAAAGCAGACGATCGGTGCGAATCTAAACCCGATGATTCTGTGTCCTGCACCTGAGACGGAGTGGCAGGTGGAGATGTGATTGGAGACGTCACGTCTCCACCAAAGTCACTGCTCGCGTGCGGCGACATAGGATCTAAAAGAGAATTTTTTTTTTCTCCCATAAAGATGCAATTTTATCGATTTATTGTTAGATAGTTGTGCTGCGAGAAGACAACTATTTAAAAAAATATCTTGAAGAAAAAGGCTAGTATAATTAAAATAATCAACAGCTTGTAGTAACGGCAAGATAAAAATTCATGACAAACGCGGGGTAACATACCTGGCGTGTTCGCACCGCTGTCTGCTCTGCTATCGATGCGACGATTGTGACGAATACGCGTTTGGTTTGGCGTGTTGAGGTATGTCATGAAACGTTTGTATTCTTCACGTTCGCTACGCTCATGCCTCAGGGCGATCGTTTCGTCCGACATGTCTTCGAACTGTCAGTCATACGATCATTGAATTAACAGTTACAAAAGAGGAAATAATACGTTATTTTATCTTTTTTTTTACCGCGTTGCTTTTTATCGCATATAAGCGATTACCTTATTATCTACTTACGTCACTATCCTGATCAGGCCTGTGCATCACACCATTCCTCACATCCATTTTCGTGGGTTCATCACACAATCTCCATCTTTAATGATATTTAAAAAATGCTTTAATGATACAATAATAATGTTAAATTAAATTAAATTAGTTTATAAATTGAAATAACCGTGAATTATAAATAAATACATATATATATATATATATATATCTCTTACTTTGGTGTTAATATCTCCTTATATTGTAACTTTTCAGGTCTAGTTGAAGCAGCGACACTATAAGGGATGACTATATTGTCGATGTCGTACGAGTTTTGTCGCAAACGCCTGAAAAATATATATATATATATCACAAATGAGTCATAGGCAGTTCATAAAACGATATTTTAGTACTGTGTTGAATTGACAAGAGCGATAGCGACTGGTGATTTCATGAATATGAAACGTAATCGTCCTCCATTTTATATTCTCAAGTAGATACTAGCATTATGGAAAACTTCGCGTGCGGGATCGATATAGTGATCTCGTTAATGGAAGAGCAATCGATGCATAAACGATGCATCAAACAACGCTTACCCATGTGAATTGGAACTTTTCTCTTTAACAACGTTTTTCTCCGTCGAGGCAGTAACGTGTTGCAATGGAGAAGGCACTGGGGATGAGTGTTTGCTGGAACTTGAAAGCGCGCTAACGTCGTCGTCATCCTCAGTCGGCAACTTTGATACTTTTTTCTTATTCAATCCAGGCACGCTTCTCTCGTGACTGAGTCTATTTCTCTTTTCATTTTTCAACATTTTTCTCTTAATCCCTGTTACAAGAGGTATACGTTATTTCACACCAGAGAAAAAGCAACGGGAGTGACTCACTCTTTTAATAAGTAAGAACGATAGATTGTACAAAATGACATCCTCGTAATACGTACGTGCTGTAAGAATAGTCGAGGATGATTTCTTTAATCGCGCGGTATACTTCGTTCTATTAGGAAGTTTCTTATTTCTTCGTTCGTTGCTGTCTTTATCTTTCACTCGGGTAACTCGCAAATTGCCTCTCAACATTTTCTGTTGCCATTCCACTGATTTCATAATAGCTTCTAAATGTGTTCCATGTACAATTTCTACAATGAACAAAAGATATGATAGATACAATTAGAGAGTTTTCTCGTTATTATTCAACAATTTTGCGCTATTTAAAATTTATTTAAAAAAAAAAACTTAAAAAACTACAAGGAAGACTAAAGATACAAACAGAAGAAATAAAGAATAATGATTTCAACTTATCAGAAATCAGATATACTGAAATATTTCTGAATATTATCGTAAGGCCCTGTTTTCAATCAATCTTCTTATAATCTAACTGACTGTTAACTCGTAGTAGTGCCAATGGACAGTTCAATGCATCGCATTTTCTCCTCTCTCTCTCTCTCTCTCTCTCTCTCTCTTTCTCTTTTAAGACAACTGTTAGCTACTACGAGTTAACCGTCAGTTAGCTTAACCGAAAATTGGTGAAAGAGACTCTTAACAAATTGCAAATGTGTACAATGCACAAACTAGGTTTTGGTTTTTTCTCTATACTCCAGGATTGAACTTCTTCGTATAGTCCATTTTTTATCTTTTTCCCGCCAATATAAAAAGAAAACAGACTAAAGATGAACTATGCAGCAAATTTAATCTTGGAGTATAGAAAAAAACAAGCCTCTAGATCAGGCCTGTCTAAATTTAACTCCGAAGCCAAAACACAAGATTTCGGAGACTGTAAAGTGTTGACAAACGTCAGAAATCTTGTTCATATTGACTTTTTTTTACACCGATGGCTTTGCCTTTGGTTCCGGAGCTAAAATTGAACAGATCTGCTCTAGATTGTATACACATATTACCGTTTATCCTTATCAACTATAAAACAAAAATATAGGTATTGAATGAAACAAGAACAATGGAATTTTTTTACATTTGCAAATAAACATACCATCAGAGAATGACAACACCGGATGAAAATTGGAATCAACAAGTGCTACACGTTCCTGTACAGAAAGCTGTTCAATTGGTTCTTGTGGCTGCATTGGATCTAGCCTTCCTGTACATAAAGCACATGCAGGCAATACATGATCACAATTGCATCTCACTGTTGACGCCTTAGCTGCACGCTTTGAAACTTCGTGTAGCCTGTCGACTTGTAAAAGCTTTCGCTTTCTATAAAAATTCCATACAAATGGACGCGTCCTACTAGCTGGTAATTCGCCCTCGGACGAATTGCATCGTCCAGTGGAACCTGGTAGAGCGCCACTGTATCCATTAACGGTTTCTGCATTTTCAAGAACGACCAGGCCTTTCGCGGCCCTAACCTGCCGTTGCAGATCGTTATGCTGTCTAATTTTGTATTCTAAATCTGATATCTGTGCCTGTAGCCAGATCCACCGTGATGCTACACCTGCACGATCCTGTGCATATCTCCATGCTGCTCTTTTCGATCTGTGCAAATAATGTAACAATACGATTGGCCTACTGATTTGTAAAATTAAACATCATACGTTGTGTGTAACAACAAACCAGTGTGTAGCCTATTATCGTAAAAACTAGACAAAATGTCGTGACCTTAAGAAGCGTTGTGGACTCGACAAATTTCACAATAAATTATTTTCGTCTTACCCCATCTTGTTTTACAAAATTACTTTACTCGAATATAATATGATACAGACAAAACACGCGTTAAATCGGAATGCCAGACGTCAAAATATTAGAACGCATTTTCGAAATAAAATATTTCATAAATAAACAAACAATATAAAGAATCCAGAACCGAGCCAAAAAACAGATTTCGGTCCGTTTTCTTGCAATGATAAACATATCACACATATATGTATAAATAAAAAAATTTCGAAATTTTTTTAAAGACTAAACTAAGGAAATTATCGCTTGTTTTTATATCAAGACATAACTCATATGAAAATTAGAAAGCTTTAAGAAGCCTATGTAAAAATCATTTAGACCATTTAAAACAATAAAGTTATTCTACTACGATTTAATGATAAAAATTGAATAAACATTAAATAATTAAAACAATAATATTACATTAAATTATGTAATATGAAATAAATGTTGTAATATTGAATCAACAATATCACACAATACAATAAATCAAATATTGTAGATTAAATTACCTATACATAACAAAACTTTACTGTGAATTACTCTGATAATTAGATAGAATTCAATTATTTACAATAATCTATAATTGTTCATAATATCATGTGATATATACAATAAAAAGTGCAATTTTTCAAAGTAACAATATATAGAAATATTTTAAGTACTTTTTATCTATTTGAGTTAAATATCATAAATAACAAATTTCTTTTTATATATTCTTTCTCTCCATAAAGCTCCATAATTTTGAAGTATAATATATTTCTTAAAAAAGTACAAAATAAATATTAATAAATTGCACAAAATTGATAAAAGCAGAATGTGTAAATGCATTTGTGCTTAATGTAAAATTAATATTAATATTAAATCTTTTGTTAAACGTAACTTACATGGACAGACGTTGCTGTTGTGTATTGTTAAATGTCTGCATTTCATCGCAACTTTCTCCACCACTGCTGGATGCTGTACAGTCCGAATCTAAATTAGATTCCAAAATATGCAATTGCGTGGACAAAGATCCAGCCATATTTTCCACTTCTTCACCATTTAGTTTAACCTGAGGAGTACCAAACACTGGCTGACGATTACCGTTACTGCCAGATGTACCACCACCCACGTTATCACGTGACCCTCCACCAAAGTACCGACACACTCTTTGACGATTCACACTATTACTCTGAGCAACACACATTTTCTCAATTTTCTGCAGAAACGAATGTAAACTACCGCCAATCTCGGGAAAGTTTCTTACATTGGATTTCGAACCAATATGAACCAATTCTTGTAGAAGGTATTTTTTTACTCCGTGATGGGCCAATTCGAGAACGCCAGTATTCTCTTCCGCCACGTGTCTGCCGATTATTCTCATCTGAAGTTTCCTCAGTCTTCTCATTAAAAATGCGCATCTCCTCTCATTCTCGAATTGTTTCTGTGCCACAATGTCCTGTTGCGATCTCAAATTGTTGGACTTTTGCTGGTCCACCGTGTCCACTGCGATATTCATATTATCGTTACAAAGACTCATTACGTCGACGTCGTTAAGTAAATCCCGTTCGAAGGAGGCGAATCCCTCCTCCTCGGGCATAGCAAACATTTCCACGCTGTCGACAGCGCCTTGAACTGGCTCACCACCGTCCGTAGAAATGTTCTCGGTACTCCCCGCACCCTCAATCGAATTGATGACCTGTAAAATTTCCTCGACGTTGTGCCCGATATCAGCGACATTCCCCATGTTGCACTGCTCGGCCGTGATATCGGTGCCGAAGGCCATGATCTGATCGACGTCCAGATTCTTATTGTCTTCCGTTTCGGTCTCATTAGCCACCAGGGGCAAGTCCACGCTCGATTTCAAGAAACCCATGTTGTTCGTTTGATCACCCATAGATGGGTCGTTCATTATAATGTCGATAATCTCCTTCCTCCCGGCGTCCGGCAGCGTGACCGGCCGCTCAAAGTCCTCCTCCTCTTCTTCTTCTTCTTCTTCTTCTTCTTCTTCTTCTTCTTCTTCTTCTTCTTCTTCCTCCTCCTCCTCCTCCTCCTCCTCCTCCGCCGCCTCCGCCGCCGCCGCCGCCGGCGCCACCGCCTGCTGTTGCAAACAACACGCCGCACCGTTCCTCGATCCGATCAGGTCGGACGCGTTCGTAAACGCGGATAGCGAGTCGAGGTTGTTTGCGTACTTGGAGTTAATGACATCGCGTATGAGGTCCTTCGAGATACCATGCAAGCACTGCTCGTCGATCTTCGACGGTTGCACGTTCGCCGGCACCACAAACTTGGACAGAATCTCACGGTTTTGGCACACCTGCGTGGCCTGCTCAGGGGACAGAAAGCCGCTGGCGGCTGGTAGGGTAGGGAGCAAGTTTTCAGGCTTTTGAGGACCACCTTCCGTCAGAGCAGGGGCCATCACTGCCACTGACGCTGCCAGTGCCGCGGCCTCCACATCCAGAGGCTCCCACGACGTGCCACAAAGTGCGCGTCCGCCGCTCCTGCACTTCCCGTGCGCCGCGCTCACTCCCATTCATCCATTACTACGGCTCTGTCCTGCGCCTCCCTTACGCGCCCCGTCCGTCGCCCTGTGTTGACTATGTATGTGTGTGTGTGTTCGACTTGACTCTTTGTCCTAACTGTTTCCTCTTTATTTCAATTAACTGTTTATCATTGGCCTGCCATCATCCGCGGCCACGTAATTACGTTGTTTCCACTGTTTCTCCCATGTTATCGATCATGAATTTCCATGGTTTATCACAAGATGACAACGATTTCCTGCAAAAATCGAAATATTGCATCATACCTCGTCACGAGTTTTATTGCAGAAATTTTAAAAAGTAAACAATTGAAACAACAAGAGTTATATGCATGAGAATTTGAAAAATAAATTGCTCAGAATATGAAAGAATAATACTATTACTTTCAACTTTTTACAAACAAGTTTTATCCTATCGTTCGATATGGAAGAATTCTTAAAAAGCTTAATTGTGCCAAGCCCTTTAATCGCACGTTCGCGAACGGGGTTATCTATGCGTTACGCAAAATTACATAACATTTTTTAAGCTACATAGATAACTGCCGTTGGAGCAGTGCCGCGAGACGAACGTGCGCACACACTCGCAATAGATTTCGTTTCGAAGGAAGCAGGGCGAAATTATAGAGAACGCAATCCAACTCACTTCGTTTCCACGTTTGAGGAGCATACTTGACGTCTTCTTAAACGTCTTCCCAAAGTATCCTTTTACAACGTAAACGAAAACGTCTCTCAGCAACGATGATGACAATGCTAACGACAACGTTATTTTCTCTTGTATAGTCGTTGCAATTCAGTTTCAGGGCGACAAAGTCGGACTTTGCGCCCGCGTGCAATAATTCGCGCAGCAGTCTCTCTCTCTCTCCGAGTTGACGACGTGGCGCTATTAAAATATTTCCGAGCGCGTCGAGATAGAAACTGTCCTGTGCCGTGTACCACTCTTCTTCCGCATCCTGGAAAAGAGAGAAAAGAAAAGTAGGTAACCATGAGCCGCCAGACGCCCTACGCTACGCTCGTGAAAGACGCGCGCGCTCGCTTCTGCAGCGAAAGCTGCAAACCACGATCATTAGCTTAATTCCAGGGAAGCATCTTACGAGTGATGGTCGAGTCCATCGGCGCGAATGATGCGTCTTGAACGCGGACGAGACTTTCGTTTAGCGCGCAAATCCGCTCATTCCGTTTCAAAATATGTTTCTTTTCAATTTGAAAAATCTCTACGTGCCGCCGCTTTTCGAGTCTGCAAAGATAGTGCGAATCTCGAGAGTTGAACGGTACGTTAAGTGCAATTGGAATAGATTCCCAAGCTGTTCAACAGATGAGTCACGCTTAACAACGCGTTACGACATTTAATTTTCAGATGGTTTTATCTTATCAGATTTTTATTAACTTACACGCAGACTGAAAAACTGTACAATTTTTATATCTGTGCGAGACACTTGATACTCTCTAACGTCTTTCGCTGGGTGTGCGAACGGTGTTTAAAAATAATAGACGTGTCTTTTATTTCGCTACACTCAAACTTGACTTCTCATTTTTGCTACAAAAATCATTTGACTACATTAATTGTTCATTTCTATCAATAAAGTTTAATTTTAATTTTCATTCAACCGATCTCTTTTTAGTTGTAAGAATTAAAAACAGATGAAGAAGAAGCAAATTGAATTGATATTAATTAAAGTTAATTGATATAAACGGAGACAAATTAATTTAACTTAATTTCTTTCACTGGAAAATGTATAAATTTAATTCAAATATCTTACGTATATCGTTTATTACAAAAAACATTAATTTAATTAATGTAGTGAAATAAACAATTTTTCTTCTCATTTTTCAAGCATATACCTGATTCATCTTGAGCATAAAAACGTTTACTAGTTTAGCTATAAAAAACAGACCTCTCGAAAGAAATCGTGAAACGAAAATCGATCGATCATCGATCGCAATTTACCTTCTCCTCTCATTCGACTCTGCCGAAGATGAGATTTCGATTGTACGCAATAAAATTCGAACCTGCACAGTGCGTCTGACGACGTTGCTATAGTTACAATGTTTGCGGTATTTTAGCGTGGATAATATTGCGCAATAAACATAACCGGATCGTCATGAATCTTGCGGGTATATGAAGCTTAGGCGACTCTGGTCGAGAAATAAAACGAAATCGACAAATACGGGGAGCGATACGGGGCGTGAAGAACAATTGATAGTAGACGACACGGAGACACCCATCGAGGCGTCCTCCGATACATACAAATGACTCACACGATCTCCCGCTGCTGATAATAGAGGAGAAACAACAAATCTCAATCGATACGATGAGATAGCGTAAATCCTGACGATACGTTTACGATTAATATACATACAAGTAGTTTTCTTTTTTTCTCGTCTCATTAATTGTTTCGAGAAACACACGCTCCGAGTTGATAGAGCCAGCTGATCTACGATCGTGTCGCTTATCAATCAATTTTCTCTCTCTCTCTCCTTATTTTCCCCCTGCCGCTCCCTCTTATCAAAGTGTTTCGCTATCAACGTGGAGCTTTGGCGCAGGCGTCCTCTTCCGATCACGCAAAGCGAATGTTGTTAAACTCGAGCTTTTTAAAAAACGAATGGCGCTTCCCTCCTCTGGGGGAAGGTTTCTCGCGAACGGAATGAAACAAGATGAAACGAGCACGAACTTGGACGCGTGCAATCGCACCGGAAGTAGCCCGATATTTCACCACGACGGGAGTAATCGGGCGTATTGTCACGGCTGCGGCCAAGTGCGAGACAAAGGCAAACGAACACGAACTCCGGTGAGAGGAAAAAAGAGAAAGAAAGATGGCAACCACGGGAATCGAGAGCGGATGAAATCCCGATAGGAAAAAGGATTCGTTGGGAAAGAGGGGAGGGGGGAGAGAGAGAGAGAGAGAGAGAGAGAGAGGAAGACTTCGACCGAGAGCGCCGGCAGAAAGACGGGCGAAGGAAAGGGAGGAGGCACCAGAGGGGAAGGGAGTCCGAGGGTTGCGAATCTCTTCCTTCGCTCACGGGGCGACACGCGCCTTCTGGCGCAACGTGTTGTAATTTCATCATCACGCGCGCACTCAGGTAAATTAAAGCAGCGGCACACGGTCTGACGCATTACCACGTGATACCCTCGCGGCGAATTAATGAAAAAGAATGGACGGCGAGAACGAGAGGAGTCGTCGTCGTCGTCGTCGTCTATTGCATAACGTGTCACGTCGTGCCGCACATTTTTTCAAACGTGCCGCAAGACGTTCCGCTCGAAACACGCGGTGGTCGGGAGCCGGCTTACGCTTCGGTCGCAATGACAAACGGCAGTCACGAGAGAGACCGGCTCCATCTGACGAGAAGGAATTTCTGTCGAGGAGCATTTAATCTCGTAGCAGCGCCACGAGATACTCTCTTTCGCACGCGAAAGGACGCTATCCGGAATCGGCCACTATTACCTCCACCTACTCCCCGTCGTATAACCACGCAGCGCGCTCCCGCGTCGGTTCACGCGTCGTCGACGGCGAGAGAGTATCGAGAGCACGTTTTATTCCGTGTCGAGAGGAACAGAACAACACACCCGCGAACACGCAGGCGGGGTGACCGCGATTTTCCACCTCCTCGTCGTTTCGAAGACGCCTAGCCGCGTATACGAGAACACGCCCGCCCGCGCGTCGTTTGTGTAAAAACGAGCGGCTTCCTTCGTTCGTGATGCCGCCACCGAGACGATCGGTCGTCTTGCAACGTACAATGGCGGAGCAAAAAACAGGCCTCGAAGGTAGTAGTCGCTTCCCTCGGATTCACGGGTTACAACTCTCTCTCTCTCTTTCTCCCCCTCCTCTCGTTCAACTCACACACGCACACACATACCATCTCTCTTTCTTTCTTACGCTATCCTCGCGCGCGCGCGCACACTCGCTCGCTCTCTCTCTCTCTCACCTCTTCGTGGCTGGGCTCAGCATGCTCTCGTGGGATAGCGCCGCAGGCTTTAGCGAGGAAACGCTGCCTGGGCTTCGGCCCTGGCGGGCCACTCTCGCGCGCAACACCACCTCGTGCACGGTGTCGCCGGTATACAAGCACCGATCTCGGACTGCACGTTCGTCACACCCAGAAACGCACACGATAATCCCGTCGTTCGCGCTCGGCTGCTCTCGTCCACCGCCGATCTCCGTTTGCGAGGCGACGCGCGCGCGTTCTCTTCTCTCTCTCTCTCTCTCTCTCTTGCGTTCCCCACGTCGGTATCTCTCTCTCTCTCTCTCTCACTCGCTCTCTTCTTCTTCTCACGTAACTGTCGTCACGGTACGTCGTATGTGCTGCACCGCGGCCATCCGCAGCGCGGGGACTAGCACTGCTTCTTCCTTTCTTCCACGCGCAAAAGAAGCACACCCGAAACACGCACGCACGCACGCACGCACGATATCGTGAAACGCCTCGCGCACGATGGCGAGGCGATTGTCGTGTTGAAAGCACGCGCGATCGGACGACACAATCGGGCTGTAATCCTCGAGGACGCTCTACGGAAAGTCGTACTCGGCAATGCTCTTCAACGCGACGCGAGCTATTTATCAATAATATATATAGAAGATTCGACCAACTTCGTTCACCACCATATCACCATGATGCCGTCGCGCGCGATCGACCAATACTGCAGCCCCGCTGGCCGGATGTGGCCTTCGTGGGCCACGATATCCAATCGGATTCGTTTGTCGCTGCCGCAACGTCCGATGCTAAAGTCCGACCCACAAACCCGCCGCAACGGCGCGACGGCGCGGACGCGCGCCGCCTAAGCGCGCATGCGCCCCGCTCCGCGATTGGTCGGCATCGCGCGCGCTTCGCAAAGACCGCCAAATTCTAACCGAAATTTACCCGTCACGGCAAATATTCGTTACGTTCGATTACCCTCGTGTTCTCGCTTTCTCTTCTCTTTCCTTTGCACGTTATTTTCAAAAACTTATATAGTACACTCCGATACAAGAGCCTACTGTCTTTAAATACGTTATCGCAAATTGCGACTTCTCTCTTTTCAAGGCTTTCAGTCGTTCCAAATATGGCATCGCGCATCGCGACGTAGGCGTGAGATTGCCGACCGTACGGCGATCCTGAGCCGGAACTCAAGATCGGGGATCCTTTTACAGTAGTAAAATATGTGTTTGTATAAAAAGGAAGCATTCGATTTGCATTAACAATTAAAGATTAATAATCGAGATACCTACTAATATTTGGGTTCTCCACTGTCTCGCGGAATCATGTAATGTGGCGCAATCGACGAGATTACACTTCGGTACTTTAACGCCAGGATCGAATGACCAGCACGAGCAACTCGATCGTGCGACACGCGACGTATTGCACCTGTCGACCGAAACTTGCATCAGATATACGGAATTTTCTCATTTATTCGCCGACCAGGCGATTTGCATAGTGTCGCCGTTAGATGTCGCGTCAAGCGCCATTTGGCGACCTCGACTAGGGTCGATCGATACAACGCGCGAACAAAAAATTTCGACCTGCAGTTTTGACATCGACGAAAGATAATATCCTAGAATCTAATTTTATTTTTTTTTATTTAACTAATTTAAATTTCTTATGTTTAAAATAAAATAAATGTTTATTCAAAATTTGGCAAAAACGAGAAATATTTAATGCGCCAGTCGATTCTACAAAACAAGCAAAAAATAGGTTCCATATGTTTAAAAGTTATATCGACCACGAATCAATTTTCACAATTATAATAATAATAATCTCCATCTACGTGTATACAATACCATATAAACTATATGTAAACTGTTTTACACGTAGATACAGATTACTCTTAATTCTCATATTAACGCACAACCCCGATTGATGACTGTAAAAAAAATTACGTATCATCCAGTAAACAATTTAATTATGAATTATCAAAATTATCGAAGGCTGTGTCTCTTCATCGTTTTTTACTAGACTGCACTATAAATATATATTAGAATTTAATAACGTGTAATAATTATTGAAATAAAATTTTTAATCATGAATCTATCAATATAAATATTCACATAATTTTCAACTTGGGATGTAGTATATAATAAAAAAATTAATTATATATAATTTATATTACTCTGTTATAGATATATAAGTTTTATAGTATAAATCAAGGTTGTGCATCTACGCGTAAATTATAATATTCTACGTCCACGTGTAGACAATGTAAACTATTGTCATCTATAATGTAGATATAATGAGTGTATTGTGTAGACAATAAACTGATAGGTTTTATTATAGGTTTTCATGATCTGAGAAAAAAATTTGATAAACAGCATTGATTTTCAACAAAGTTGTAGCAATTTAGGGCCTCTTTCACCAACGCCGATTAACTTAATCGACGATTAGTCCATTGGAATTGACTAATCGCGTCTGTCGTCAAAACTAAATGATAAATGCGATTGGTCAATTCCAATGGACTAATCGTCGATTAAGTTAATTGGCGTTGGTGAAAGAGGTCCTAAGGCCCATCCTTATAAAATCTTGATTATAATTAATTTACAAACGTTTCCTAAAGAATCTATAGCTTGTATTACGTACACTATAGATTTTTATGCAGTCTACATAGGAATTCTTTAGGAAACGTTTGTAAATTATTAATCAAGATTTTATAAGGATTAAATTAAGAAAAGTATAATTCTTTTTTAATGCTGCAGTTTATCAATTTTTTTTCAGATTGTGAAAATCTAACCTATCAGTTTATTGTCTACATAGATGAGATGACACCTTATACAATAGTTTACATACATCATCACATAGATTTCACGTAAATAATTCGTGTAGACGTAATCTTAAAATCTACGGCACAACCCTATATGTCTATATTCTGTATACGTTACCGATAATTGTCGGTGTCGTTAAGTAGCGATAGCCAATGGCAAGGACTGTTCTAGGAGAAAAATGCGATTCTTATTGGTTACTTAACGACACCGACAGTTATCGGTAGACGTGTACAGAATATGGGCCCAAGGTATAAATTATTGTTCTCTGGGTAACTTTTAATCGTATTTCAATATTTTTGGGAACACACAACTGTCGATACACGCGTTTTCGATTTGGAGACTGATGATAATCGACTTATATGATAATTTATCTACAGAGCAGTGTTAATACGATGTGCGAAAGATGGCGACACAAGTCTAATTTGGCACCGAGGACTTATTTACATTGGAATATCTTATTAATTGTAAATTAGATATATAACTGTTCGTCTTAATTATATGTTGCGACCCTTAGTTATTCGTTTGTAGAGTTTATAAAGTTCAAATTCTGTAAAAGTCTTATCGGATTGTAACAAAAAAAAAAAGGAATAGTATAAAATCTAGGGTATTCTTATATTTCTAAATACTTTAGTTTTTTTTTTTTTTTTAGAATTAATAATAATAATATGTCATTAATTGGTAAGTTTGTACAAGCGACATCTATCATAAGTGTAACGACTGTAAACTATTATATGTATATGTAACAATCTGTATTCTCATTGACTGTATATATACGTTAGTAGGCTAATAAATGATATATCTGAAAACGCGTGTATTGAGTTTCATAGTTCCATTTCATTAAAAAAAGCAGAGTATGAACCCGTTCGAGCAAAATTAAAGATCCTCACATTCGATAATTACATATTATATACATATATTATACTCATTATCAGTTTAGAAAACATGTCTTTGTTTCTAATTACATTGAAATTAAATCCATCGATTGTCAAAAATTAGGTTCTTTGTGACTATATATTTTTTACATTTTTACTTCTTCTTTTCTCTCCGATATCTATATAATTGTACGTCTGTTTCATTTTAAGTGCGGAAAATGTAACGTAAT
Source organism: Cyphomyrmex costatus (assembly GCF_001594065.2). NCBI lineage: Eukaryota > Metazoa > Arthropoda > Insecta > Hymenoptera > Formicidae > Cyphomyrmex > Cyphomyrmex costatus. The sequence continues at coordinate 130,515 of NW_017280313.1, forward strand.
GAAGCTATAAATATAATAATAAGAAATAAATAAGTTTCATGATCAGTAATCTTCGTTTTTTGAATTATATTGTAAAAGGCTTATTTTTTTTCATCGGAGTGATTTTCATTAATCAAATATGGAAGGCGGAATCTATATACCTAATAGTCAACTTCGCATTTCAACTCGAATCGTGATTGATCAGTGGAAAAACGTGATTTTCGGACACGTTTTATCACGCGGATTTAGCCCGATACTTCCAGAATAATTTATAAATCCAAACAATTTTGTCGCGACTATAATCGGCATCGTTGGGAAATTAATTAAAATCGCTTGCTGCGGACTGCCGCTGTTTTTACGAACGTTTCGTTTAATCGATGCGAATGATACCATACGTATCGTTTCGCGAAATTTCGAAATATATGTGACTGAAAAACGCGTAGGAAGCGAGAACGGTAAAGAGAGAAAGAAAGAAAGGAGAGAGAGAGAGAGAGTGTGTGTGAGTGAAGAGCGGGGGAAAAGGGTGAGCGAGGAAGGGAGTAAGAGGGAGGGAGAGAGGGCGAGCGCGCGAGAGGGAGATATGGAAGCTAGCGTGAATATTTTTACCCAAGCCTGTTAACTACACTCTGTTATTTTATCTCACGTACGCGGCTTTCCTACTACCACCGTCGCGCCGGCGCTGGAATATAAGTTTTAAGGCGTGTTTTGATAGCGTCAGGGCGTGTCAGCCGGGGCTTCCTACCTAATGGATCGCTTCTTCGCTCGTTCGTTCCGTACTTTTTGAAGAGTGCACAGCTCATGATACCGCGAAACTTCCTTTCCTCTCCGCGTCCCTCATGCTCGCTGATGCACCTTGCGTTTCGCGAAATTACGTGATTCTTTTCTTCAGCCGATCTTAACACACGCGACACTTTATAGAACACTTTGTATATTTATTGCGGTCGAACAACGAGAAATTTACAAGAATACAGTAAACGTATCGAAAAAGGATATATTTACTTATGTATACATTGTGCGTTCATCTTTAAGAAAATTTTCAAATTTGTGCTTCCTACATAATTATTTTGACAATTCAGTAAAATTATTTTCATATTTGTACCTCTATATAGCTAAAATTTCAAATACTTCAGCAGAACTATTCTTTCCATTTATGTATTGTACGCACAAACATTACAAAACAATTTTATTTTACATGGATAATCATTTTTTTATTACGAAAAGACGCTAATAAAATTATGCAAAAATCATGAATCGAGATTAAAGAAGTCTGGTATTAATAATCAAGTCTAAGTGATTATTACCATAATGAAGTTTCATAAATTCAAAAAATTTTTTTAAAAGAATAATTAACTAATTTATATTCTTGAGATCTATCTTCCTGAATTATATTTCTCAGCCATACATATATTTTTAATAATATAATAATTTTTGTTTTATTGCCTAAAAAACATATTTGCGAGATAATTTCTTCGAACATTTATAATATCGCACATTTTATTTCGCATCATAAATAAGATTTTTTTCAAAGATATATTTTGTACGTATGAGATGAAATTATATTGAAAGAAATCGGATGTAAACTAAGATAAGCTCACTCATCCAAATTAAGGACAGTCTTAAATTTTAATTCTTATTTATTCCAAATTTTATTCTAATTAAGGACATGATTATGAGTTATTCCTTTTTTAAGTATGAAAGTAATAAGTGAAAATAATAAGCATGAAATATAATTATCAACTGATGTATGAAAATAATAATAAATAAATAAGGTAAAAGACTCTTATTCTAAAATCAAGAACCAGGAGAGTAAACTCGATCAAATATCGGTAGAGGGGGTAGGCCAAAAAGTGACGGCGGATAACTTTCCCCACTCTTGCGCTTCATTAGTCCTCTCTGTCGCTCTGATAGTCGTTTTCAATTCGTGACTGCGCATGTCAAACAAACCTTGTTTGACATGTGCATTTAATGTGCAGTATAATTTTTTTTTACAACTTACATTCTGTTTAAGATGGTTTAAGAAGATTTTTTTTTAAGTGTGTCCCTCGGATGAGGGGAAAACAAAGGTTAAGAACAAGAACTTTTTGGTTATAACCGATGCGCGCATGCGCAAACTTTCATATAATGTGCAATGCCACTGCGCATTGTATGAATAACCGCGGACGTTTTTTGACCTACCCCCACCACGCTAGTTTATTCTCCTGGTTCTAGTCTTCTTGTCTAAAATATAAAATAAAAAACTAAAAAGACAAATGAAGAGTCAAATATTAAAATTTCTTTAATCGCGTAGAGTCAAAAGATAAAATGAAATAACATAAAATGACAAGAAAGCGAGAATAAATTCGAAGATATAAAAAATACGTATACATATATAACAAGAACAGACTTTTACAAAAATAAATAACCGTAATCATCAAATATTTAAAACAGGTTTCGACTCGTGGATTGAGTCTTCTTCAGAAGTAACAGACAAAAAACCATGGTGCAGATAGCAAAATCATTGATGATTAAAGATGAATCCATCATCAAAGTAAGGAATTCATTACAAACGATTGATAGATCGGTAATAAATCTGTGGAAGAATCAAGACTATTAATATAGGTATAAATGATTAACAAGAACTAAATTTTAGTTTCCAAACCTTAATTAATGGACTCATTAACACACGATTATTGTATAACAGGTTGTCACGCTTGTCGGAATACATAATTAATCGGTTAGAAGACGAAACGAAAGCAGAAAATTAACACGTCTGTACGATATACAAAAATTGACTATGATCTAAAAAGGTAGCAGCACGACAAAGTCAAATTTTGTTTATCAACGGAATGTATGTCTCATGAAGGTTTTTCAGTGTCTGTTTGCAAATTTAAACTGTTCTTCTGTGTCTTAATGTTAATCATCTCAGACACTATGCGTTTCCTGCGTAATTAGGTTCTTCATCAAGGATTTTTACTTCATTCCATCTAAAATAGTCATGGCCGTGCTGCAACCTATGTTCGGTAATCACTGAACGAGTTGTCGTGTTACGTTTAATATGGTTCAGATATTCTCGTTGTCTACTAGTTTGGCCGACGTAAGACGCATCGCAATCATTGCATGAAATTTTATAAACTACGTTGTTTCTAGAATCTTTTGAGAGGGAATCTTTTTGTACTTAAACATCATTTTTGCTCATTTTGTTCGGGCTACGAAAAGAAACTCTGATATCATTATTATGAAATCTTTTAAATTTTTCCGTGTGACAAGGAACGAAAGGTACCGTAAGCCAAGACACAGACTCTGAATTATTTTGAATATTGGTAGGTTGGTCATTAACGATATATTTATTTTTTAACAAGTATTTTAACCGTTGATTAATGATATTAAAAATGAAAAAGTAAAGGATATCTAGTAAAATATTAATAATGAAGTTGAAATTCTTATAATGAAAACTAATATCCGACAGAAAGAAGACTCTGTCGACTAAAGAAAAGACTGTACCTTTTTTCTGAGATAATGAGTGGTTGGAGAGAAAATTCAAAAACCTACTCGAAAAAGTAGGCTTACGGTACCAATCAAAAACTAATCTATTATCCCTCTTAGAGACGTCTAGAAACTCCAATTTATCACCTCCAAATTCAACAGTAAATTGGAGACGAGGATGAAATTCATTAAATTTACACAATAATAAGTTAATATCCGACGGATCAACCGCCAGGCACACATCATCCACGTATCTGTAATAAAAAGGAAGTTAAACGACGACAACGCTAGCGACTCAAGCCTTCTGATAACTAGGTCCGCCACAATAGGTGATAGTGGTGTGCCAAAACATTACTTATAAATCTTTTTATCAAAAACGAAGTATGCAGAATTAAAAACAAGGTGTGTTGCCTCCAAAAATTCTTCTTTAGGTAGAGAACATGCTCTGGAAATAAAACACCACTGTTCGTTAATGCAATCAATCGCTATATGTCAAGAGGGACGTTTGTAAATAACGAAATAACATCAAGTGACACCAATTTATATTTATCATCAATATTTAAATCAAATATTAATATACATATAAAATACACATATATTCAGTGAAAATGTATAATTTAAAAAAATAAAATGTGATCTCTTGATATAATTTTTGTTGTGATCTCGCATATGATGTTATATTAAGTGTTATTATAGATATTTACAAATATAATAATAATTACAAAAAAAAGTTTAATAACAATTAAAATTTAATTACGACAATTTGGCATTAATTTTTTTTACGTTACTTCTTCCTATAAGGAGGTGGTCACTTTATAATGTAAACGCATCCGTCCGCAGGTAAATGCATTTCTTTTCCGAAATTAATTTATCTCTCGCGTAATATCGCGTATGTGTCGCGTACGCGGCAATATATGTAATAGCCGCAACAATGACGGTGACACCTGCAGACGCGTGATCGGATCTCGACCTGCTGGAAAAACCGCTTTGCCACCGATTATCCGTTTCGATGATAATTTCTCGTTGCAGAAGGATGAATGGAAATGGTGGTGGGTGCGTGCGTGCGTGCGGTGAGAGCGTGGATGAATGAACCGGCGCAGCGTATACGCAGAAACGCGAGCGCGCGTCGTTGTTTTGGTTATTTTGGCAAACCTAACATAACACGGCTTGTTGTTTAACAAAATAATTGATTTTGTCGCCTCGTCTCCGTGCTGCCCCACCGCGCCCCTCGCCCTCGTCGCCGTCGTCGCGCTTCCTCTCTTTCCTCGTTCTTCGCGTTCGCCAGTTCTCGTTCATCTCACTTATCCCCTTCGTGTCTCTCTTTCTCTCCCTCATCGACGACTCCCTCGATCCTCCCGATCTAAGACACGCGCGCCGGATAGCGGTCGCTACTACTTAGCTGCCATACGAAAACAAATTGTTCGATTCCGTTTGTTTGCCGTTGCACGATGAAGATCTCGCGTGGATTAGTCCTCGCGCGAACAAGACTATAAGTCGGCTTGTATAGCATCAATATCGTCTCGTCCCGTTCCTTCGTCGGTTTTATCATTCCATCTTTTAGCCTTTCTTCCGGGTATTAATGCGCGAGAGCAAAGTCGCGCCCGACGGCTTCGAAATTTTAGAAAACGCGCGAGTCGTGAAAGAGAGGAGACGTGTCGTAATTATAGAAAGAGCGCAAGGTTTAAACGAGAACTGTCGTCACTCATCGACATCAGCGCTCGGCTTTTTTTCGCCACCGCAATGTTTGCTTTAGTAAAAGCGAGCGAAAGAGTCGTGGCGTTAATACTAATTCGAGATTCAACCCTGTGTCGAAGACTCGCCGGAGGATACTAACACCGACGACTGACGATGTCCTCGCCGCGCCGCGAGCTTCCTCTTCACGTTTGTCCCCTGCAGGCGGACGAAAAAATGGAGGACGAGTATAGTGATACTCGTCTTTTCGAGTAAGAAAAATATTATTTCTGATACGCGTAGTAAATAGACGAGTTTAGATGGACTATGTGTGTACTTCGCTAATACAATTATAATACACACGAGTCGATTGGTATACTTGTGATGGCTGTGAGAGATGACGTAAAAATTACATTAATCCTTTCTGACTTATTGTTAGTTTCGGTATTACGAATAAATGAGATCACTATGTTACGTTAATACTCACCATAGCATTCAAAATCAATTTCGTGAAACGTTAATTCTTACGTTCAAAAGTAAATGATATTTACTTGAACAAGAGTGCTATTGTACTTATTAAACGATTGAATATTCAAGCAAATATTATTTCCGAATTATCCGCAAACGTTTAGAGTGTGATTCAGATGTGGGGAATAAGAGATGTCGCAGATGAAATTGATACTTTTGCGCGTTTTCAGAAATGTGCGGGTACAGAATCCCAAAAATTAGGCGTCGCTCTTCCGGATTGGAAGGAGGTCTTCTCTCTTTGTGCCTGAAATACACCCCGAGATCCCCGAACGAACGGCATCTGTAATAACAAGGCCGTTCTTACGGTCCACTCTTCCCCTCGCGAACGAGACGCGAGTTGGGCTTTGAGTGTTCGATTAGCCGATCGAGTATTACACGTTTAACGTGAGCGCGACGAGATCCCACAGCCTTTCAAATTTTCTTGCGTGCCATGGATACGAACTGTATAATGCAAAAAATGATAGAAATTAATGAAACATTGACGAATTAAGTTGATCCACAATAATCGCATAGACGGATGAAAATAATTAGAAACGTTGAATGATAATTGAATCTGCTTCTATCCTTTTTATCTAAAAGCATAAGAATAAAAAATTAAGCATATGTTTCTGCAATAATCTGCAAATAATTTAGAGAATAAAGTATGATGAATACAATTAATTATAATTTTGTGCAACGAAGCTTCATATTATAAGAATAGATCAGCAGAATTAGATTAGCAGTGGATTATAGAAATACATTAAGAATATAAATAGTCCTGACACCTTCAATTTTTTAATTTTGATATTAATTAGTTTTATATATATGTATAATTGGCGAGCCTCCGCTCAAAAATAGACTAGATGCGTGAAACGGGTTTTTTTATATCCATAAAAAAACCTTTCTAGATTCAACGCTATTATTTTTTGATCTGTCATAAAATAAGATCAGACAATTATATTCTATTATTAACAGGAAAGAATATTTTACTCTTAAACGGAAAATTCTTAAATCTAGAATGAATTATCTTCAACATTCATTTAGTGTCATATGGTACCATGTATTGTTGCATTACAATATATCGGATAAACTTAAAATATGTACTGACTTTTGTCTCAAGACAATATAAAGTCAATTTTATTATTTAATTTGGAGAAGGAGAATCACAGAATTAGTGATCTTAATATTTTGTTTTATTTTTATACTACAAAAAATTACGATAAGATGAAGTAGGTATACGTGAAGAATATTTGTTGTCTCGTTACCAGAAGTTCTTTCTGTGAGGTACAATCGTCTCGGAAAATAAATTTCTCCCGCGTCGCCGACGTTATTCGCTCTGCTTAATTCAATTCCGCTCGTTCACTCGTTCGCTCACACATGCGCATGATCGCAAGTGCGCGAGTACTTAGCACCGCCGCCGTGGCGGCGGCGGCGGCGGCGGCGGCGGAACGCAGCCCCACGGTCGATATGTGGTCACAATGAAGGGTGTGGCATTTGAGGACCAGAAGCTTCTCGCTCTACCGTCCGCTTTATCCTACGATTGGCTGTTGCCAGGTGTCGAGAATGGCGGACCTTGGCGGCGGCCCCGTCAAACCCCTTTTCGCGCCCCATCTATTCGACGGTTCCGTCGGACTGCCGGCTCCCTCCGAGTCTCTCTTTACAGAGGATATTTTGCGTAAGAAATGCGGTAAATTTACCGCCGTTTTATTCTCTTTCTCTCACGTATTTAATTGTTATTGTTGACATCTCTGAGATTTTAATCAGACTATCCAGGAAGATGTAAGCGTTTCTTACTAAACTAATTGATACAAATACTGATCAAATGTTAAAATTATAAACGTCACACAAAAATGCATAAGGCAATAAAACAGTAAGCAGTAATCAACATTTTGGATTTGATACCCTTTTACTGTAATTGGAAAAGATTCGCTTACTCACATCCTAATACTACCTTATATTATTTTTGTACGTCATAAATTTTATTCCAACGCCATAAATTTGACAATTTAATTTTTCGCTCAAAGGCGAGCGAATATGAAAAATTAAATTGCGCTTTGAGTAATTACAATGGATCGAATTTTCTTCGCTAAAAGAAATCTGTATTTTTAACAGTAAGAGGAAATCGAGACGTTTTACTTTTCGGTATATGTATAAATGGACGAGGCGTTACTATCTACTCTTAAATTTCGGATGTACATGTTCGACAAATACATTTGCATATCATATTCGATTCATTAATTACTCTGTTACGCATAAATCAGATTATTTTATTGATGCAATTTGCCAACATGAGTGTTTATTATCTCACAGAAATTGCATTACGCTTAAATTTATCTCCTCATTAATTATTCAACAAATGAAATACTAAAGTATTGCATTGACAAAAAGTACTTTTTCTATTTCGTCGAAATTTATAACAGTGTTCCAAGCTATTCTACAAGCACGATAATTATCAAGTGAAAAGTCAAGACCATTTTTATTTTTTTGTTCAAGGTTCCTTCTGTTTTCTCGGCAAAGCATATAGGTATAACTTCCGTGGTGCACAGCATTTACTATTTTAATGGATACACGTGTCGTGTGAGTATTTTGGATCCGCGGTGCATCGCGCGCCGACGAAGATTGATGAGGTACGCTCACTACTAACTAACTAATTTATTTGTGCTAACTAACTTTTCGCGGCGAACGTACCACGTTCTCCGCCATCGTCGACAAATGGTCAAAATTCCAAGAGAACGATCGTTACATTTACGAGTTGTGAACTGAATTTATGAACTGCGAAGTCCGGAAGACGCTGCTCTTTTTATTTTACTTGGAAAGCTATCAATCAAAAGAAGCTATCAATCATACAAAGGAGAACTTTTCTTGTATTCTACTTCATAGTTTCGAAAACTTTTCACTCCTTTGAGTCGTATTATTCGACTTAATGCAAGATATATGCAGTTTGTTTTGAATTAAACTCGCTCTACTATATATGCATTTAAATTTAAATTCAACAAGCGCGAGTAAATTATAAGCATTTCGGCGCGAGATCACCTTGATTTTCGGATGCAATTCGCGTAAATCAGATCGACGGTAGTTAGTGGATGAAGCATCACCCCGCGAGATTAAGGCCTCTGCGTCAAGCCGCAAAACCAGAACCTCTCTTAGTATACGGGGTTCCGGGGCGCGCCCGTTCGCTAGCTCGCGTGCTATGAAGAAACGCGGAGGTTATTCCTGGTTGAACAAACACTGGAATGGGTCGCGTGCGCCTCCCACATATTTATAGATTTTATCTCCCTTTGACTCTGGCGTCTCGCGCGCCGTGCCAGGCGTTCGCGCGCGCAGTATATACGAAAGGAGAGAAGATGAGAAAGAGAGACTAGATATGCGCGAAATATGCCATGATGACCCCGCGTAATGGGACAGTTACGAGCGGTTGCAGGACGAGCGTCGACATCGTTATGTTTCGTTTCACGTCATTTTGCGCCAATATCGCGCTCTACGTCGGATTCGAGAATTCACTCATCTGCGTTTTCTCCACATCCCTTTTCTTCGAAGATGAGACATTCTCTATAGCAATGTGAAAAGAAGGAAAGTGTCAGAGATGGAATAAAAAGTTGAGTGGTGTATAGTAGTTGCTAAACGCAAATTGACCGAATTATTACTTTTTTACAGATTAAAATGAAAACGTGTAATTAAAAATATAACCCTCATTTTAAACATTATCCAATCGAGGTGGAGTAATAAATAATAATTTATAATTAATAATAATTTAATTTAATGAAAAAAAGGAAGATCCAATATAGAACGTTGAATCAATTTAGATTATATAATTATTATTTTAATGTATACAGAAATTCGGTCTAAATCGAGCAGTAATAAAATGTTTTTATAAAATAAATTTCAAGTTTACAATGTTAGTACAGCATAACATTAAAAATATATAAAGAATATAATATTTAAAAAATAATATAATGATATCGAACGTTTCGGAACTCACGGGTCTGCAGCGATTCTTGAAGACGAGATGATCTTAAGGTTTGAGCGACATTGTGTGGTAGAAATTGTTTCGAATAAATTGATTTTCCTGTTTTTTGTGAGTGTGGAAATTGTGTCTACAGTGAGAAATTCATTGTCGTCAATATAATATATGAAAGTAGTCAAGAGGTAAGACAGGATGTGTCATTTAAATGTAAATTGTCAATTATTGTCAATTTCTTTATTACGTTAATCAATTATTTATTTAGTGATCAAAATTGAATTTCTTACTTGCAATGTGAAAACAGGGGCATCTTATTTGTCTGATTCTGTTAGCTGCGCAAGTGTTACAATGGTGACAGACGGACTCTTATAGATATTTATTGATTTGTTTGACACTTTTTCAATAGATAACTGCGTAAGAGTCGTCAAGACTATCCGTGTCTTTTTGATGCCTTTGTTTTGTTTTTTAATGTGTAACATCTCTGAACGTTGTGATCTCTGAAATGAACATAGAAATAATATAAAGCAGAGTTCCTCCATACTCTCTGAACATAGATTAAATTATGATCGCAATTTTGATTGGGAAGGAGTCTTAATTCTATAATAGATATTGAAAAGAATTATCATAAAAGAATTATCTCAGAGATGTCTCAGACGTTAAAAAACAAAACAAAGACATCAAAAAGACACGGATAGTCTCGACGACTCTTACAGTTATCTAAAAGTGTCAAACAAATCAATATTGTTCTAATGACTCCTATAAGAGTCCGTCTGTCACCATTGTAACACTTGCGCCTAATAGAATCAGACGAATACGTAAATATGCTCCTGCTTTTACACATTTTATTACACAATTTCCACACTCACAAAGAACAGGAGAATCAATTTGTTCGAAACAATTTGTACCGTGTCGCTTAAACCGTAAGATTATCATCTCTATGACTTTGTAACATCTTCAAGAATTGCTGAGGAGAGGCCCGTGAGTTCCGAAATGTTCAATATCATATATTATTTTTTTTTATTTTCTTTATATATGTTTATTTTTATGCTGTACTAACTTAAAATTTATAGTATAAAACATATCTTATTACTGCTCGATTCAGACCGAATTTCTTTATACTTTGCATTGCAAAAATCTATAATTATTATATTTTAATATATCGATAAATTAAATGCTAGTAGCACATAAACGAATGTTGTGTGCTGCACACGATTGAAAGGCCGTTTGTTAAGAAAGCTTAACGAAGCAGCAGAAATGATGTAATGAGCAACTTCTGGGATACTTTTGTAATCACACTAAAATTTTAATCGTCATTATTTATACCGTCCGATAATTATTAACTAAGCGAACAGTCAATACGCGATCACTTACGTACGACGATAGAGTACAACGATGAAAATGCTCGTAAAACGTCAGTGATAAATTTCCATAACAAGTGAAGAAATGAGATTAAATTATTCCGTTAATGGCAGGGGGTTTTTTAATTCCGATCAGAGCTCGGTAACGCGCGGCGCAAAAACGCGGGAAGCAGTTATCGGAAGTTGCCCGGGAACGCCGGTGTACGTAAGTGAACACTCGCAAAAGAAAAACATGGTCGTCGTGCAATTTGAAGAAAAATAAGGACGTACGCTCCCAATTAAGCGTACATATAGCCACCATATGTAGTCGCGCTTGTATCCGGACAACCGCGGCAACGAGAGAATCCCGGATGAAAGGCAGACGAGGGAAGAAGGGCGGGGAAAGAGAGAGAAGAAAAAGTACGAGGTAGGTCTCTAGGAACTTTTCACAGCTCCAAAACGACAAAACATCGGCGATGTCAGCGTCAACGGCCCGCGCGAGAGATCCAGCGATTGTTCGATCGAAGAGGGGGAGAGAGTTGGTTGGCAGTGTTATTTTTATAATTCGCCGCAACCCCCGTACATCCCCTCGCCACGTCGATGTAGTGTTGTTTTTATTGGCCGCGTTTAGGGAACGGATAAAGGAGAAGGAGGAAAGAGAGACAGAGAAGGAGGGAACGAGAGGAAGAGGTGGAGTCGGAGGGGTAGCCGGTGGGAACGGGGTGTTGTTTCACCCCTCCCAGCAACCGTCTATTCTCTGCTCTACTATATTCCAGCGTCTAACTAAGCTGTGGGGCTAGGATAGGTAGAAGTGGAGACCAGAACTAAAGAGAGAGAGAGAGATGGAGTGAGGGGCGATAAAGGACGTAACGGAAAGGGTGGGCGGCAGTGAAGAGGGTGGAAAAGAGACGGACAAATAGAGAGAGAGAGAGATGGAGTGAGGGGCGATAAAGGACGTAACGGAAAGGGTGGGCGGCAGTGAAGAGGGTGGAAAAGAGACGGACAAATAGAGAGAGAGCTGGGGAAAGAAATAAGAGGAGCACGAGAGCAACGCGACAGGGGTTGACAATACCACAGTCACCCAATGTTATTCCAGCACAAATTCCCTTCTCTCCGTCTCCTTCCTTTTCATCCCTTCTCCCGTCGCTTCCTCTCCTCTCTCTCTCTCTCTCTCTCTCTCTTTCTCTCCACCTATATAGATATCCAAGAGCGTCCTCGCCCTATGCATTTCGTGCGCCCGCCCGCCCGCCCGCCCGCAAAAGAAAACATTCCTCGTCTTTCGTCGCAATTATTGCTTTCCCGGATTTTCCATAGATGCGCGACGAGAGAAAACGGCCGGGATAGAGGAGAGAGAGAGAGAGAGAGAGAGAGAGAGAGAGCTATCTTTCTGATTGTCGCGTTGATGTGCTGAAAGTTCAGTCGTCATCTCACGTCGAGAATGTGTCAAATGTACCACAGAGGAATATATGTTCAATATTGTGTGTCTATACAGATCTTGAAAAAACTCGATTGGTCGGTCTGCTTCCGGATGTCTGATGAAAATGTTCAAATACAATCGTTGAAGAATATTATTCTTTTGTATAAAATCAAAGAAAAATTGTTTTTGCTTAAAGTTCGAAATTGCTTCAGATAACACGTCCTGTCAATCTTCGTCAATTAATCTTCATCCGTGTCAGGAAAACATACCTATACATCATGGTATACAGATGGTGACAATATTAACCAAAAACAGTCATCCGGGATTCTTTTGCGGCTGCACGAACCTTATACATATAAGATACGTACGTCGCACTAGATACCAAGTACTATTCGTATATCGAGGCTAAGAGCAATAACTGACCACGCGCGGACTTCTATATGGCGTGAGGAGAATCCAAGGGTACCCCGCGGGCAACCCTCGAATAATATTTTGATATCTCCCAAGAGCCCCCCTGAACTTTTCTCCTTCGCCCTCAACGCGTCGCGTATCAGCGGCAGGAAATTATTTTTCGCACTACCGTATCTTTTCACTCGCTTCTCTGCTTTCCCTCCTGCACCTTCATCTAATTCCTTTCTTCGTATTTCAACCCTTTAAGGCTCGAATAGAATTTCATATCCTTGTAATATTGTTTGACGAAAACAGGGAAGAGGGTTTAGCGTAATCACAGTAGAGAAAAAATATATATAAAGTATTGCTAAAACTTCATTGTCAAAACCTTTTGTTAAATTCTCTTTTGATTAAATCATTTCACTTGAATATAATCATTTATTGTTAATAAATAACATAAATAACATCTATGATTTGAAAAAACCCTTTTTTTTTTTACTCCGATTGATATGTAAAACACAAAGAAAGAAAAGGTATGTCCTTCAAGATAAGCAAGAACGTTATGAAAGGTTCGATCCTAAAGCAGGATTTTTTGACTACAAACACGACGGCACAAAAACCCTAATAGGCCAATAATGGACCTGACCTAGCTCATGAGACAAAACTTGACACCACAAATGCGAAGTGTAGGTACAGGCAGGTAGTCAAGCAGACAGGCAGGCAGGAAGGCAGACAAGCGAGAAGGCAGGTAGCAAGAATAAAGTACAGATATAGGTATATAAGTAACACGCCTAAATGTTATCTCCCCCGAGCCAACGAGATCGATGCTTCTCCTTCGGGACGTATGTATGCTCGGTCTTGGCAAGAAACGAGTTCGTTAAATATGTATGCGGATAAACACGCGGATAGTTGACAGAAATAATATTCTCGTACGCGCATTCACCTGCACCCGGTCCCAAAAAAGAGGTTCGGTTGCGGCACGTAAAAAAAAAAACCCGTGAATTTGCGAAGCATCAGCAGTTTTTTGTAAACGAGAGACTTGATCAAAGACGCAGAGAATTGTTGCGAATTATGTCTAGTAAAAGAGATGAAAGTATATTCTCACGCGAACATTGGCATTTAGAACATTGGCATTATAACCGTTTACTGAGCGCTCACTGAGTTCTTGCATCTGATTGACACATTCCGTTAGATCTAAAAATACTCACTGAACATTCAATGAGCGGTCACAGTATTGAATGCACACGGAAAAAAAGACATGGTTCTCTCACACATAACCAAAAATATTTTAGTTTTGAGCAATATAGCTATATCATCTTAGTTATCTTTATGTGATAAGAATGGTTGATACGACTCTTCAACTATCTTAATGTAGTTACCGTGATCTGATTGTGACAATCAAAACTTGGTTGGGTGATCATTTACTATGGATAAGTTATCTATACTCCGATAGTTGCGTTAATCGTGATACTACAAAGTATGATAGGTATAGTAGTGTAGTATTATAAGGCCAATATATAAGATATAATAAGAATTAAATTATTAATAAGAATTTCTTATTGAATCATGCTATAAATTAAGTTACAAGTTCAAAAAGCAAAAGTGACTCCCCACGCTTACAATTAAATATGCATATGCGTGTACGTGCGTGCGTGTGTGTGTGAAACGCTCATTGCATTAAGAACGCGCGCATATACACGTATAGTGCAGTTGTGTGCGTATTTCTTTATTATAAATAGAAATTAGTAGTTGTGTTGTGCATAGATGATTTTAAACTTAGCTAGATAAAGATAAGATAAAAATTTAGATATTTATCTTAGATAAGATAAAGATGATTACATTTAAATTAATACATCTAGATAATGTAGATAAACTTATCTGACAATTCACCTGAAAAATTTCAGGTAATTTTTTATTTTTAAGACTATTTATTCGTTTATTAAGAATCAGTTTTTTCTCAAAAGAATTAAAAAATATTAAATTTAACAATTTTAATATTTAATAATTCGTTTATCTCTTACAATTTTCAAAAAAATAATGAAGAATCACAAAAATTCTATACAGTTCTTCTCCTCTATATTAGTTGCATGTTGCATGGAAGCAAGCGTGTCATAATCGTTGCGGTTATGAATAATACTTTGTATTATGAATAATATCTTATAATATTAATAACAACATTCTTTTAAACATAGTGAAAGACACAGATCAAAAACTTTTAACGAGCATCGCGCGCTACGACAAAACATAACGAAGTGAGAAGTAGGAACAGTAGGGCATGAATACCGATACGACACATTTCGATTTCAAGCAAAAAAACACCGACTTTGGGCAGCTCTGGATTAATCGATCAGAGTCAAGCGTTCTAATGCAGGAATAAAAAGATTATTTGAGAGCAATGTGAATGATTAGGTATTATATATATATGCTATTAGATGCACCCACTCTCTTTCTAAGGCTGAAAATTTTTTTGCAAACATGAACTACATAGAAGAAAATATTTCAATATTATCACATTTTTAGCAACGTGCGAAATATAAACCAAAGTATCTAAACATCAGATAGGTAAAGATGATACTTTTTTCCATCTAAAATGCAGATAAAGATAATTAATATTTTTATTATCTAGATAAAGATAAGGTGACATAAAAATTTCATCTGGATGATCATCTAGATAATTTTATCCGGATAAGATCAAACACTGATAGTAATCTCAACCTATTTTTATGGCTTGGACCATTTACAGTGATGTAAGAGCGACGACAACTATTAATCTTTACACCACATCAACATAATTTGTCTAAATTAACCAAATGATCCAGTTATCATTATATTATAATATTCGTGGTTGAATGTTCAAGAATCGTTATCTGGTGTTGCAGTAAGCAGATACCGTCATTACTACAACATAAATAATTCAATCATTGTATTGTGGTTCAAGCAACTGCATGCATGAATATTTTACTATTCAATCTGGTTAGCATCAATAGATTTCTAAATAGACCAACCGGACTATTTTTTCCGTGCACCCATTATAATTATGATAAATTGTGGATATATGAATTTTTGAAATATTTGAAACAACATTCTTTTATTATTTACATACGATATTTTTCCGTGTGTAAAAAATAGTTGCAACTTATACATCCGTTTAATACAATCTTTATTAAAATGTTTAAATATTATAATTCCACATGGCCTATCCAGACTCTGCAATGTTCATATTATTTTTCTGTGCACTTCGTTATAGATAATAATTTTTGAATGTCTATTCTGGGGTTTGCAATTAATTGCATCGTGATCAGTATATATTCTACTTCAATTCGATCAATTCGAAACGCGATAATCCACCGCACGTCTTTTATTGACGTGGACTTTTGTTGACAATGCTGAAACGCAGCGCGCAGCCAAGAAGCTTTCCCTCCTTTCCTTGAACGCGTGACGTAAACTCGCAACGTGGAACAGGTGCGTATCGAAGATGGAGGGAGGATCTTTTGTGTCGAAACGAATCGAGAAATCCTCCTCCTTTTACGCCGCAAATTCGAACATAATGTGGCGATAGAGTGAAAATTCTATGCCCCATTTCATGATCTTGGATTAGAGCTGCATTCCAGTCGAAGATTTCATATTATGACCCGGATCGCCGATTCCGCGATCGTCGATTCGGTTTTCGAGCCCCGACCATTTGGAAACATTTTCATGGTTGGAATCGTAAGAAGACACGCGTGACGCGTATTTCTACAAACTTCGAACACGGTGGTCTACCCCTCGTTTTTCCACTTAATGCGGAGATAATCCCATTAGTCATACTCACAGATATATATCTTCATTTTTATTTAGTCAATTAGTGTATCCTTTTTTTTTTTTAGCAAGAGAGCTTACTAATTGCTGAAGAAACTTACATTATCTTTGAAATGAATAATAAAATATAAATTCGAAAAAAATATTTTTTCTCTCTTTTAATGTAATTTTTCATTACAAATGTATATAAAAATGTGATCATACGGTCGTTTATTTTAATGATATTAAGGTTAAAGTGTTTTATATGCCCATTGGATTGTGGAGAGGAATAAATTAACGTTCCTACTGTCTTTTTGTCTTTTTTACAGTTTATTTACAGTTATTATATTACACTATTCACAAATGTACACATTTCGCGTACGAAATGATGTTACGCGAAAGAAACTAATTTCTTATATGTATATACGCTTTGACGACAATGGGCGAACGACCTGAGTCGTCTGAACGCGATCAAGCTCAGAGGCAGAGCAGACTGACCTCGAGCAACGGAATATGCACGACAAGGCTTCAGACAAACGGATCTCCGAATACTAAAAGTAACTCGTGACACGATCACCGATCGAAAGAATTTTCCATCGGAAGAACGTAGCTCCCCACCAAGTGGGGAGTCCTTTGATTGGCGTTCTATACACGCAACGCGCGCGTGTTAATGCGCGTTTTAAGTCGAAGGGCTCGATCCACGCGGACTTGAGTGCCCCCACGTTCCGCGAGAGAACTGTGCGTGTATAAGTATATACGCATATGATCGTTATAACGATGTCGTGCACGACTTTTATTATTAGAGTTCTCTACGTAACAACCTATGATACTCATCGCGAGGATAAACATAATTCCACAAACTATCAACAGAAAGCCCGCAACTGTAAAATAGCTCGTCAATTGCGGAAAATTTGTGGCTAAATTAACCGCAGTTTACAACGTGCATGCCGAACTCGTAAAGTAGTCACCGCTGCATGTTTCAGACGGACGGTATGAAAAAGAATTCGGCGCCTAATTCGAGATGTTTATCCAAGCGCCGTTTTGGTCCATCTTAATTCATACGGCCTGTTGTTGCAGCTTACCCAGCGCCAAATTTATTAAAATTGGCTCTCTCTCTCTCTCTCTCTCTCTCTCTCTTTCCTTCTCTTTCGGTGTGTCGTATTCGGTATTATTATACATTGTCGACGAACAACGCTTCCTCGCCGTCTCTACTCCACTTTTTCTCGTTGCATTTCTGTCCAATTTTTACGTATCGTACGGCTTTTATCCAATCTAAACATACAGATATCCTTAATTTCTGAAATGTTATATCACTATACAAAACTTTTTCACTAACAAAATAGTGAGACGAGTGATTAACTCCGAAGAAATTAATTTCTCACTGAAGTAGAATTAGAAGAATAATTTGCAAAAGCGATGAGGGAATTTTTAACTTAAGGTCTCTTTCTCCTTTTCTCTCGCAATTTTGCAAAGCTAACATTTCCATCGTGCCTTCGCTGAAAAACGTAATTACGCCTTTCCCCTCTTCAGCTTAATCGTTAAAGCCGCGTCGACCATTTAGAAACTTCAACGTCACACGCCGTACATTCAACAGGCCGAGTTTTTTTTCTGCACCCCATTATCCGATCTGAAGGTCTGCGCTTGAACGACGTTTCGAATGTTTCCGACTTCTTTTTCGTTGCACGAGTAATCATCGTGCATGTACATACGTAACGAACGAACGAATAAGCGAGGATAAGATTTACTGGTCGACGACCGACGACGAGTTCTCCGTCTTCCGTCGGCGATGCGACGGATGCAGGCTGCAACTCGTCATCGACGCGACTGGAAAAGGCGCTACAACTCCTGGAAGATGGGCTTCTTGCAGCTTTCCATCGACATTCGTATATAGGCCGTTTGCAACAGAATCGCTCGATCGTCTCGCATGTGCGTTCCGAATAAACTAGTTTTAATATACCGTTAATAGATTTCCTCCGCAATATTTGACGATATTAAAACTAGTGGCATATTGTAGAAAAACGTCAGCAGTAAGTAAATCAACATCTTTTTAACTACTGTTAATATGTTATTGCCTTACATTTTAACTGTCAAGTCTCTTATTGTTTTCGTCTTACTGCTTATACGTTATTCTTTTATGTGCCACTTGTACAATTAGAGCCACCGCACACACTTTCCGTAATTGTAACCGTAAGACGTACCGTAAGAATTAGCTAATCAGAGCTGAAAATTGTTGCGATAATTCTTGACTATGCGATTGGCTAATGTTTGCTTCTATTAAACTGTAAATTAACTTTAATCTTGTTTGAACTTTCATATTTTTCATCTTTTTCTAAGTCTCAGGATTAGAAAAAATAAAAAGTAAATTAAATCGAGATTAAATTTAATCTACATTGGTAGAAATGAACACCATCTTATACGGTTCAGACTAGAAGCGGTAAGCTATATCTTTTAAGTAAAGATATTTTTCTCCGCTGCTACTTGCCCCTTGCTACAATCTCGCTTCAAGTCTAAACGCACCCTTTATACGCGATTACTGTTAGGTATGCACGTGAAAGCCCTAAGTTTCGGATATATTTTGTTATTTACCGTGATATACATAATAATTTAAATTGTAGTTGTTACGGTATGTTGATTTTTATTCTATCATTTTCTCTGTTGTCATGAATTCAACTTATAAATAAATTATAAATCGACGGTATTTCTCTCGATCATATTTAAAGAAAATCATGATATCTCGTTCATTGATCATTCGCTACGCGTAAATGCGCATTTTAGTGAGTTTCTTTGCACTGGAAGGAGAACAGAGTGAACTAAATAGGAAATAACGCAGCAAAAAAGGGTGAACAAACGGGATCTGGCCTGTGAAATTGTCCGCTGCTCGAGAAATCGGGAGTGCATCCGATGTGCAAATCGGTTTAACGTGAGCACCCGCCGTCGCTTTGCTCGGTCTCCCCTGCCATAAAACAACAACAGGCTTCGTTTCCGCACGTCGCATTTTCAGCCAACGCCATTATCTGTCCTGCGGCCTGCCACTGCGTGCTTATTTCTGCATCGAATTACTACCCGTTGAATATCATGACGCGACGTTACCAAATTAGTTTTCGCGTCTAATTCTTATAATTTGCTTTTTCTTCAATCACGTTTTGCGATTGTTAGCAATATAGACATAAATAAAATAGGTTGCGCATTCCAATGAATCTGCCATTATTGATTGATGATTTTAAAGAGAGAGAGAGAGAGAGAGAGAAAAATAGCTTGATGCGTGTCTCTCTCTCTCTCTCTCTCTCTCTCTCTCTCTCTCTCTTTCAAACTATCTATCTAAAATAACAGTAATGGAGATAATGGTCGCGTTCAGCAGACTCAACTGTTGTGGAGCGGATCCGTGAGCGCTATTGGTATATTCTTTTAAATCATCCAATTGCAGCGAGCGTTCACGGATCCACTCCACAACAGTTGAGTCTGCTGAACGCGACCATTGACACACAAGATTAAGTCGCACTTTCAACCTAAAGTGAGTTAAAGAGAGACACTAAGAGCTTTCCAACAAGCGATACTGTGTAACACAGTGATCGTTTCATTTTTGTTTAACATTGGCGAATATCAAGGATGTAATGATTCACAGTATTACATTATGATTACGTTTACATAGACACCGTTAATCGGGTTGAATTACATCCGTAGTTAGAAACTGGTCAATCATAATCATTCCATTTTCCAGAGAAACGATTGGCTAACTTCATAACTATGAAGGTCATAAGAATGTCTCTGTAAACATAGTCCACATTTTTTGTTGGAAAGCTTCTACTATACATATAGTACGCTTTAATATTGGATGCTTTTTTAAAATATAAAATATTTTAGTAATAGAGCGAACATTTAGGTAATACGTGTCGCTGGGTTGGGCTATTATTAATTATGGTTTGCATGGTTTGTAACGTAATATATAAATTATCATAATTTATAACTTTTATAAGAGTTTATTATATAAAATTATAAGAGTAAATTACACAGAGTAAAGGTACAATTGTTTTTTCTTAAATTCAATTTTTTTAAACAATTTTATTTAAAACCATTTAAGATGGGACGATTTTAAATTAATTGTCAGCGTGTGTGCTAATGAGAGAGCGAGGAGAGTGAAAAAGCGAGCGAGCGAGAGAGCGAAAAAAAGAAAGCGAGAGAGGGTGAGAGAGAGGGGGGGGGGGGGGGGGAA
>NW_017280313.1:151238-154369 GCF_001594065.2 Cyphomyrmex costatus
AGAGAAAGAATAGTATAGTTAAGGTATTGTAAAATAAAATTCAAAAATATGTATTTGATCATAATTTAAATTGAAATATTAATGCAAACAGAAAATACATTGTATATATTCTTTAATTTAATAGAAATTAATGAATTCGATACTAATTCGTTACTAATATTTGCAAAATTTGTTATTAATTAATTAATTAATAAATAGTATATAACCAGTAATAAATTGTTATACATGAAAAAAATGGTGGTAACAAAATAGAAAGTAAAATAAACGTATATAATAAATGTATATATAAATGTATATATTGTATTGTATGTATATATTGTTTGCTTTAGAAGATTCTCGATAGTTCGCGAGAAGGAAGCGTCTATATTGTATTGCGCGCGTGAGTTCTGAAGAACCGCTTGACTGTTACGGGCTAGTTTCGGAAATAAATAAGTAAATAAATAAAGATAAATAATAATAATAATAATAGATAACAATAATAGAAAAATATCTATTATCTATATATTATAAAATCGGTCAAAAAAGAATTGTTATTAAATACTATTATTATGAAAATATAAATAAAAAAACAATTAATTTAATAATATTTAAAATAATCAAAATAATATTAATAAAATAAAATGAAAGATAGAAAAGGCGCGCGCTACATGCTAGTTCTTTCTAAAAGAACCTTTTTTTAAAAGGCATGTTAAGTCGATAACTCGAATCTATCGAAATTTATTGTCGCTTTTCCGCGATGCTGATTGGTTGTTTCGCGTCGCTTACTTCGTGAGCAGTTTTCATCGCGGAGATTTTGATGTTGACACGTGTGAACAAATTAAGATTGTATTGAGGTTACTGAGGTTAAAAGCGTAAAAAAGACTTCGCTGTTCAAGATCGTCTCGCAATCAGATAAGTTTTATAACCTTTATTAATTTATTTTTTCTAATTCTTTGTAGTTTGTAAATCGATTTTTTGTGTGGTATTTGATTTTATTTTTAGTTAGAAAGAAAAGGAGACATGTTACATTATTTTTCAAAAAAAGAGTACAGAAAGGTTTAAAGGAAGGGAAGGAAAGGAAAGGAAAAGAAGGAAAGGAAGACAAGAAGTATGATTTATACGTACATATCAGTAGGGTATCGATAGTTAAATTTTTCGTTATTAGAGCTGATATTTTAATAACTTTATGACAACTTTACTCATGTTTATAGAATTTAAAATAATCTTGAAACGATAGTAGTCTTGAGACTTGAAGAGTACAAATTATAGTACTCGTAAGAAAGAATAAGAATCATTAAGTAAAGAATCATAAAGAATAAGAATCATTAAGTTCTGAGTTGAAATAATTGTAGACAATGTAGACATCTTAATGTGTGTGATAAATTCCATTTCGTAAATTATATGGGTTCGCATTCTTTATTTTATACATTTTAGGTCAATGTTCCATCAGTTCGTTCCGCTCGCGTATCTGTTTAGCGATGCTGTTCAACAGATTATCAACCGATACAGCGACGAAGCCGATTCTCTGATGCGATACCATTTCAAAATATTTGTACACTTGTTTCCGCACGTATAACTGGACATTAACGCTGCTCACTTTTTTCACGAAGCAATCCGTCAGCACGGAAAAGACAACGGAACTGCCACCATAAAATTTTTCATTCTCGTAATTAGATCCTTGATAAGGGTGAGAATCGTGTCAATTTGGCGACATGATATCCAATCGTTATCTAGCATACGAAACATGACGATTGTCTTCTTTAAGATGACTTTGTCAAATGCCGTAGTCCAAGGGACAAACAAGAAGTATGATTTATACATACACAGTAGGGTATCAATTGATAAATTTTACGTTATTAGAGTTTGATATTTTAAATTATATCAGTTCGCATTATTTATTTTATACTTCAGGTCAATAAAGTAAAAAGATAGCAAAAACTCAAAAAGTGACATTTTTGTTAAAAGTGACATTTTTGACATTCTTTTGTAAAATGGTTTTTTAAATTGAAAGAAATATATCTTAAAAAGAAATAAGTATTTGGTTCGATTAACAAAATGGTTTTTTAAATTGGAAAAAATATTTCTTAAAAAGAAATAAGCATATGGTTCTACTAACAAAATGGTTTTTTAAAGGAAATAAATATTTGGTTTTATTAACAAAATAGTTTTTTATATCAAAAAAAATATTTGTTAAAAAGAAATAAGAATTTGGTTCGATTAACAAAATGATTTTTTTAAGGAAATAAATATATATGGTTTTATTAACAAAATGATTTTTTTTATCGAATAAAATATTTATTAAAAAGAAATAAGTATTTGGTTCCATTAACACAATGGTTTTTTAAATCGAACAAAATATTTTTTAAAAAGAAATAAATATTTGATTCGATTAACGAAATGGTTTTTTAAATTGAAAAAAATATTTCTTAAAGAGAAATAATAGTTTGGTTCGATTTACAAAATGGTTTTTTAAAGTTAAAATTGTCAAATAATTTTTCTATTAATGTTATTTATTTAATAAATAAAAATTATATATATTTAAACATATATGCATACATATATAGACATATTAAATTAAAAAAAAAAAGAAGAAAAGATAAATAGATAGAGATAGATTTATCTTTCAACAAAAAAAGGAGTTACTTATCAAAAGAAAATGAAATATATTTTGTTCAAATTGTGATTAAAAATATTTTTGATAAAAAATTTTTAATACATATTACGAATAAAATGCTAGAACTCCGAAAGAACTTTGAACAACAAAATATATTTAGAAAAGACATTTTAAATATTTATTATATAGTATAATCGACTATTAAAAAAAATTTATTATACAATAATCGAAGTGGAGTATGCCTATTGGGAAAACCACTATAAAAAAAACGCATCATGCTATCTACCGCAAGGTAATGTGGAAATGATAGCATTATGTCATTTCCTTCTTTGTACTGTGACATTAATTCACAGTAATTTTTTTTTAAAAAACGCTTGTTATTTAAATTTAAATGCTTATAAATAGAAAAGTAATTTAAAAAATGAAAGTTATATTATAAAATATATTTATAAAATTGCATAAAACATATTTCTAATAATTTAATTATTTAATTTTTTATATAATAATATTAGTTTTTTATTATTACTATAATTATTAT
>NW_017280313.1:155306-175653 GCF_001594065.2 Cyphomyrmex costatus
CACACCGTCACAGAGGTCTCCTCCGACAGTACAATCGTAGAAGCGTGTGTCCCTGTGCAGGGGGGGGAGGGGAGGTAAAAGTTACTTTGCGTGGAAAGTTTAATGTTCCTGAACAAAGGAAGGTGTCAAATAGTACTTAATAGCGTATATGTATTATATATCGATGTTAATTTTAAAACTATGATTGTTAATAACTTTTTAACGAAGGGCGAGCGACGGCTAAAACTTGTTGGAGGTTACTCAGGGTCATGACCTTGACAACATATGTCAAGGTCAAGGTCATTGGAGGTGGATCCCTTAAAATGAATAATTACCATATAATATTGTTTAAATATAAAATAAAAATTTAAATGAAAATTAAAATATATGGCGCGCGCGGAGCGCGCGCTTGTATTGTTCTAATCTGTTAATAATTTGCACCAGAGGTTTCTTAGGTGATTTCACAAGCTTGTTAAAGATGTTCTTATGTAACTTTCACCCCAAAACGCGGACAACGTTCTTCAGGACTTTTAAAGGAGTACTTTGATGAAGAATACAAGAACATATTAGCAGCTATTCAGTCATCAAAAAGGAGCATATTGTACGACTTCGAGAAAAAAATTAATGAATTGTGAAACGTGTCTTGATAGTCAGTCGTACCATGGAAATGCCAGACGAAAATATAATAAAATTAAAGACGATTTGGGAGAGATGCTTCTTGCTAAAACTATGGAAGATTTTTTATCCTTTGAGGAGACGATTGCCACGACACAGGAGAAGAAAAAAGCTTTGGTATAAAGACATTGAAATAATATTTATTCATTTATAAGCGCTATACGATTTATTTGTAAAAAAAACAATACAAAACAGGAGCATACAGCCACGCACAGGATGTATCTCCTGTTTTGTATTGTTTCTTGTTTATTAAACTACCTCATTTAAATTAATATTTTTACTTTGATTCATTTATGTGTATTTACAGATAAAGTTTTACCAACTTTTTCTTTGCGGAGAAACGTGTATAAAAAGCCGTGTGAAAAAAATAATAACGTCGACACTTTCTAACAATAAGTCAATAGAGATGGAATATTCCGCTTATGGTAGGCAGATCCATTGGAAAACAAGATTTTAGCAAAACGTAAACTTTTTCATATCTGAACGGTTAGTATTATTGTTAAAATATCACAATATAAATGAAGAAGGATTTTTTTAGCCAAGCTAGATGTTATGTGTTAATAATTATAAACATTTATTTGTAACAACCTTTGTTGATACGTAAGGTATCCCTGTCGGGAATTCTTATAGACTTTTTTTTGATTGATACACTTTATATTTTCTCGTACAAAATAGAAGGACTGGACTTTCAACGACGCTGCTCAACGAACTTCTTCTCACGTACAAAACTCTAACTCTCTGCGCACCATACGCTGCGCACTATAACTAACTTATCGATCGATCGATCGCTCGCTCCGTAGCTCGCTCTACAATAATTTTGTAACGCTCCGCAACATCCTGCCCGCCTTGAAAGGCTTGACTTTCAATATAAAATACAAAACGCTCTTACTATTAATGTAAACTTATATCTATTCTTCTAGTGGCAATACGCTTATTTTCTGAATCGCACGCTGGGTCAATCCCAACTGAGTTTTCATTTCTACCGTCCTAACTAATCCATCCGATCCTTTAATAAGCTCGGCTATGCGACCCAATCTCCATTGAAGCGGAGGAGCGCCATCGTCTCGTAACAATACAAGAGCACCCATCTTAAGATGAGGATTTTCTTTGGTTTCCTTCCACCCTTGTCTAGTTTGTAAATTTGCAACGTACTCTCTTGACCAACGCTTCCAGAAGCCCTGCATCACACTAGAGAGCAATTGAAAGCGTGATAAACGATTTGATCGTATCTCCTCAAGACCAGGTTCTGGAATCGCAGTCAATGGCGCTCCTATTAAAAAATGACCCGGCGCAAGTGCTGATAAATCCGAGGGATCCGTTGACACTGGAGTTATTGGTCGCGAATTTAAAATAGCTTCGATTTGGGTAAATATTGTGGTCAACTCTTCAAATGTCAAACTATTTTGATTTATTACTGCCTTTAGATGAGTTTTAGCCGCCTTTACAGCTGACTCCCATATCCCACCGACGTGAGGAGAATATGGAGGAATAAATGTCCATTTAATCGATTGTTCCGCAGTAAACTCTAAAACTTTATCCTTTAATTGTTTACTTTGTATAAATTTTACCCACTCATTCAATTCATTTCTGGCTCCTACGAAATTTCTACCATTATCCGAATATAGATGACTACTTTTTCCCCGTCGGGCGACGAATCGTTTTAAAGTATTAATGAACGCAACTGTCGACAAATCAGAAACGACTTCTAGATGAACAGCTTTAGTGGCTAAGCAAACAAATACAGCTAAATAAGCCTTGCCCGATTTATTACGTGATATCTTAATTGTAAATGGGCCTGCGTAATCAATACCAGTATGAGTGAACGGACGTCCTGGATTTACTCGCACTGCTGGCAAATTACCCATAAGTTGACTTACATTTCTCGGAGACTTACGAAAGCATAATATACATTTACGTAATACACGGCGAATTTCTTTTCGAGCTGATACAATCCAATAATTTTCGCGAATGATCGCATTTAACGTATTAAGTCCTACATGTAGATACTGATAATGTTTCTCGCGAATCAACAAAGTAGAAAAGGAATTATCGGAAGGAAGGATAATAGGAAATCGCCGATCATATGACAGTTCTGCGTTCCCAAGACGGCCGCCAACTCGCAATATCCCTTGATCGTCCAAAAATGGATTCAGCGCTAAGATACGGCTACTCCCTGATACACTCCTGAACTTCCCCTCCTTACTCAAATCCTCAATTTCTCGAGAAAATGCTTGATGTTGGGCTAACTTGACTAACGCGATATTAGATCTTCTCAATTCTTCCACTTCCAAAGGTCCATTACCTCGTTGCGCTGACCTTCTTGCGTTTTCTACAAATCCACAACAATAGGCTACCACCCGCCTCAAGTTGGATAGCGAAGAGAACCCACGTAACAGGCTGCTTCCCTCTTCATGAATCGCTACGAAGGCCCCTCCTCGGGACCCCTCCTCTAATCCGCCCGGACACTCTTCAATAAGGTCACGTGGCCATTGATCCGGAACTTCTTGCAACCACGGTGGCCCCGACCACCACACCTCCGAATGGGGCAATTCACGAGGATCCACCCCTCGAGACAGCATATCCGCAGGATTGGATTTTGTCCTTACATGACGCCACTCCTCTTGATGCGTTAGACCTTGAATTTCTACAACACGATTCGCTACAAAGACCTTGTAGTTGTTTGGCTCACCTCGAATCCAGTGAAGAACAATACTAGAATCAGTCCAATAGACATACTTGCTTATCGAAAATGTCATAACGCTTTTTATTTTGCTAGCAAGTTTCGCAAGTAGTACTGCGCTGCATAATTCTAATCTCGGAATTGAAATAGTCTTCATAGGAGCTATACGTGATTTGGACGTTAGTAATCGTACGGTTCTTTTTTCCGTAGAGTCTTTAGAACACAAATAAATGCAGGCTCCATAAGCTACCTGCGACGCATCACAGAATCCATGCATTTCCACTTCGATGACGCCTTTAATTACCGCTTGACGTGGTATCTGTATTTCTTCCATAGTTTCTAGTCTTTCTTTATAAGCATTCCATTCGCTTACAAATTCACTCGGCAATTTGTCATCCCAATTCACGCTCAACTTCCACAGTCTCCTCATAAACAGCTTGGCCTTTACTACAAAGGAGACTTTCCTTTTATTCTACGAGCATTAAACAGCCAGATCCGCTGTCCTTTCTCAAACTGGATTTTTCTGGCTTTTTGATCATACCAGGTTTTAGTTTGTGAAGATTTAATATCTACCCGCTTCCTTACGCCTTCATAAATGTTCTCCAATTTCCTGTTTACTTTTCCTAAATAGCCCACAAGAGAGTCTGCTCCCTGGGCTCTAGGCGGATTACCTCGCAATAAATCCATCGGCAACCTAAGGTCCTGAGCAAGATAGAGTTCCGCCGGGGTTAACCCGGTCGTTTCGTGTTTAGAAGATCTATACACCAATAAGAAAAGTGGGATCCATCGATCCCAATCCCTCTGATTTTCCGAGATGAATTTAGCCAAATAATCTAAAATCGTCCGATGCTGTCGTTCCACTTATCCATCCGATTGAGGATGAAGGGCAGTAATCCTCGTTTTCCTAATTCCTAACATGCCTGACAGCTCACGGAAAATTCTCGATTCGAAGTTCCTTCCTTGGTCGGTGTGCACCTCCAAAGGAACTCCGCCTAGAAATAACTTGATTTAAAAACATTTCCGCAATAACTTTGGATCTAACATTTCTTAAAGGGAAAGCTTCCACTCATTTAGTGAAGCAATCTAAGACGACTAATAAATACCTGTTTCTGGAAGAAGACGCAGGTAACGGTCCAAGAATATTTAACTGAACTCTTTCGAATGAAGAACCTATGTTGTATATCTGTAAAGGAAACTTTCCTTTTCCACTCGGGCCTCTTCTTGCTATACAAATCTTACAAGTGCATCATTCCTCAACATCTTGTTTGCACGTTGCCCAGTAAAATCGCTTTCGTACCTTGTCTAGTGTTTTATTAATACCAAAATGTCCCCCCGTGGGAGAATTGTGCGCCTCCTCCAAGATTTGCCTCACACAACTTCTAAGCACAATTAATTGGAACACGGTCTTCCTCAGATTAGAAGCTTAACAACAGATTAATAACATGTTCTCCAATTTTACAATTGCCCGCAATAACATTGTCGGAAAATACACCACAAAAATTATCCAGGAATCTAGCAAAGTTTTCCTTTTCAGCCTCATTCAAATACTGAGAACTTTCTTTAAAAGGGGTTGTCATGTTAGACGGAACTGCTTTAGACACGATGTTCTCTATACGGGAACACTTTGTCACCGTATCGAACTCAGAAACCGTATTGAAAAACATTGTATCGAAGACATTTTGCAAATTGAAAAATCTAAGAAAATTGACCCCCAAAATGCAATCATCATTTATCTCAGCTACTAAAATTGAAAACATCAAGGTATAATTCGCAAGTCGAACTTTAACTTTAACTTTATATTTAACTAAAACTTGTTCCCCCGTGGGATATCTAACGTTACAATTACAAACTTCCATCTTTTGTCTATCAAATTTCAAAAAGTTCTTGTTAATAATAGAACGTCGGAGCCCGTATCAATTTTAAAAATACAATGTTTATCATTCATCTCCCCTTCGTAACAAAATTCCCTCAAGTCCCGTTTAATCTTATTCTCCCTGAAAAAAACATAGATTAGTACAAGCATTTTCACACAAAGAAAATTGATTTTCAACACAAAGATTATTTTCTTTATTTACAATTCCATTTGACCTGAAAGAGCAATCATCATTAATAAAATCAGCGATACGACATTGCCGATCAGTACCGCAAATATTCATCGGGGTATCTAAATCTCCAGTCAAGCTCACCCCGCCAAGCTCGACTATTCCTTGTTTCCCGTTTCCGTCCCCGCTTTGCCTGGATACTCAGATCGAAAGTGCCCCTCCTTTCCGCACTCCCAACACTCTCTCTTATTACCAAATTTTACTCCGTTCTTATTTTTCGAAAATTTTCCCTTCCAATTTTCCTTCTCTCTTTTCTCTTTATTATTTTCTCCCCCTTTACCATATTCACATTCTTTTCTTCTTTCTTTACTATTTTGAAAATCATTTCTATACCCAAAATCTGGAGCAGAAAGAACGCCGGCTATGTGGAGAAGAAAGCAAGGACAAAACCTGCACCTACTGTGCCGATGCCCTGCACTCGCTTGTAAAAGATATAAATCCTGGGGACATATGTTTTTGACAC
The DNA here is from genome assembly GCF_001594065.2 of Cyphomyrmex costatus. Taxonomy (NCBI): domain Eukaryota; kingdom Metazoa; phylum Arthropoda; class Insecta; order Hymenoptera; family Formicidae; genus Cyphomyrmex; species Cyphomyrmex costatus. The sequence continues at coordinate 161,206 of NW_017280313.1, forward strand.
CCAAGGATCTAGAAAATGCGAAGGTCAGCAGTTTAATAAATCTGATAAGTGACACGAGACTGGGCTCGACTGAATGACCCACGGAACAAGCAGGGAGCGACAATGGAACCCTATAAATCTAGGTCGCGTTAGACGGCTAATAAAGCCCACCTGCATTTATTTACTACTACTACTACTACTATACCCAAAACTATTTTCCTGAATTATTTTAACAGTCTTTGCTCTTTCTATGGCTGATCTCAACGATGTAATCTTTTCCAACTGTATCGTTCTTTTTACAAAACCGTCGGTCAATGCGGAAATAAACTGCGCACACGCAAATTTGTTGCGCATCGCATCGGTATGCTCAGGGTAAATCAATCGTTCTAATCTCTCAATATCGGAACCGAGAGAAGCCGCGCTTTCTCCGAATTTTTGTTTTCTACTTGTCAACGTGATTCATGCAAATGTTTTTAATTTCGCGCTTGGCGCTACTGTGAGATGTCGTAGGAGTGATGTAACGTTACCGAATGAGGGCGCCTTGTGTGGCGGCATGTTTTTGTAGTAATAAGCAAAGACAACGACTGAACACAACACGCAGATTCATCAAGAATAAATTTACACCAGTGTGCAATCAACTATCGAAGAGTGTTTATTAATTACCCACGCAAACATAATTTTGGTCCTTCGAGCCGGATCCAGCCGCGGTTAGCTGGATTTCTAAAAGGCGCATCGTGCGTGGCGGCACATCGAGACTTTGCAGGCATCATTTTCCTCGTGGCTGCTTGCGAGCAAAGTAGTCGGGAAGCCCGTTCACAAGGCAAGTGTCGTCGAATCATAAAGGAAGGTGCATTCGCAGTGCACGAATATATTCAACAGCGGATTAGAGGTTAGACACAGCCAACGCAGCGCAATATAACCTCTGACGCAAGAACGTTCATGAGCCCTCGATCGCCATAACGAGAAATCCATTCGTTACGATCGCAATATTTCAAAACAAACGTAAGCAGCGGTGACACAACATGTCGACGCAAGACGAAAATAAGAAATTGAAGCAGCGGCGCGCAACAATAAAGGCGCAATGCACAAGGGCGCAATCATACATAGAAGGTCAGGATGCTCAGCGTGCAACAATCATCGAGCTACGCATACGGCTACAAAAGCTCAATAGCATATGGAACGAATTTGATCAAGTTCAAGCAAGAATTGAGAAGCTCATCACCGAGGAGGCAGCTGTCGCAGAAGAGAACGACGAAAGAATTAATTTCGAGGAGAAATACTACGCGGTTACGACGGCCTTTGAAACTTTAATTCAAGAAATACAATTACCTATGAATCAACCTTTAATGCAAGATGTCCAGGTAAGAGAAGGTACTCCCATGACTGGGACAGGCCTAGTCAACAATAACCTCAAATTACCTCGAGTAAGTATGCCCACTTTCTCTGGCAAATCACTTATTTTACGCTCGGACTAGCTCGTCGGTTGAAATAAGATGCGAGTCGCGTAAAAAGGTTCGGCAGGAGGAGTATTCGCGTCGGATCGGAGATACGGAGATGTTAAATGAAACGGAAGTGATATGAAATAATAGTTGAAGAATTGACTAACACGATTTATTATAAAGAATGAAAATAAGATAATATGAAATACAAAGATAAAATACAGAGTATGATACTAGACGGCACGCGAATAACAGAAATATATATAATATCGCAGGACGGACGCGGACAATACAATAATTCTTAGTTCTAGTACGCGCGTTATTTACAAGCGGTCGCGAGGTGTCAGCAGGTACCGGAACACGTACGAGATCGGCAGTTCGCGCGCACGGTGAGGCGGTCCTGCTGACGTCGCGAGTTTTTTTTGGCGGTCGACTGATTCGCGGCGCGGCTTGTGCGAAGCGGTGTTTGTCACCGCGGCGGAACGCGGGTATACGCCAGCAAAATGGAAAATCGCGGCGCGACGTGTAAATCGAAGATGTGTGCGAACTGCGAAGGAAAAGGAGCCGATACTTGATGACCGGGAACGCCCGACAGAGGCAGGGTATGCCCTACCCCTCAGGTTCGTCGGAACGAGCGCGAGTCTCTGGATCGGTCTCGAAGCGTGGTCTAGGATCTGGTGAACGGAGCTGTCAGGATGAGAACGGCGGAAAAATGCCACGCGCGGCTCGTCGTCGCGGTATTTTATACTAGACCGCCAGTCTCGCTCGCATTACCCCGGCTATCCTCGATAATCTCCGCCGATCGGCTTCTCGTGGGAGAAGATTTCCGATCGGCGGTCCCCGGCGGCGGTCGGAGTTTTCCGGCGAGACTGGCGATTTCGGCGGCTGCTGTCGTTCCTGTGAATTATGTTAATATATGTATATACAGGCGCCTTGCCCTTACTTCCGTTGGCACCACGTAGGGACGATGCATTTTAGGGGGGCATCGTTACATATTTAGTATATATAAAACAATCATATTGTTCGAGCAAAACCAAAGTAAGACTAGCAAATTTTAAATAGCGTGCGCTGCAGGCGTTTCTTCGCATCTCTCGCGCATCAACGTAGCGCAGATCGAGAGCGCGATCGGCTTGGCGGCGCCTTTTCATTTTTGTTCATCATCTTGACGACAAAAATAATATATTGTTGATCTTGCTGATACGAGTTTCGGTAAATGTCTCGATAAGGGGACTCCCCTCCAATGACTTTGACCTTGACATATGTTGTCAAGGTCATGACCCCGAGTAATCCTCAACAGGTTTTAACCGTCGCTCGTCCTTCGTTAAAAAGTTATTAACAATTATAGTTGTTTATAACTAATTAACGTATGCTATACATGTATGATATTGTTACGCCCGCACGACTGATTTACGAATTCGAGCAAGCCCGCGCTCCCGCGACGCGGAAATGAGTACACAAGATTGCGGAAGAACACAGAACTCTCTTTATTGCAAGCGATACAGAGCGATCGAAGAATGGAAAAGCAGGAGCTGACGTGACATGTCCGAACGAAGTGGCCGTCAGTCAAAAACTTGTTGATTTATAAAAGACGACGTCGTCTTGACAACGCGTTCCTTATTTCCAAATTCGAAACGAAGACGATCCAACGGGCGTCGGCACGGAACGGGCATAACACTGCCCCTCCTCTTCCTCAGATTGTCGTCCCGACAATCAATCAAGTTTCTCTGTAGATTGGGCTTTCCATTTGTCGTTCTTTTGAACGGTTTCCTGCTCTACCCTGAGCTGCTGCTACAGGTTACCGAGCACCGATTCTCTTAGCACCAAAAGATTTCTAAGTTGGACCCCTTTCGACCCTTCCTAGGAGAGGGCCAGTCTCCTCGGCATCGAATTCCGGGAATCCTTCTTTGTCTCTTCGGAATCCACTTGACTCTTCTCTTGAGCCTTGCGGATTCTTTCTTCCTTTTTCGGACAAGGGTGAGGATTCAGACTTCTTCTGCGGTACCTTCGTCCCTCAGGACCTCCCCAAGTCCTCGCCTTGGCATCTGCCCAACGTCCCGCGGAAAAACCGCAGATCAAAAACGCGCGAGCAAGGCGGTCTTCTTAAAAAAATGCAACTCAATGAGAAAGGTGGTCCACTGCCCCGCCGACAACCTCCCGTCGTATTCGAGTCATCCTCTCTTTCTTTTCGTCACGACTCTGTAACTTAAATAAATTAAAACAGGCAGCTTATATTGCTAAGAAAATCATACGCCTAACAATAAGCAGGAAAATTAAACACTTAATGATACGAGGCCCCCGACATAAAAAAATTTATTGTTAATAAGGTGCTAGCCTATTTAAATGCACAATTTTATTTTTATGTTGGTTCGACTTGCGTACACCACGTCACTAAGTTTCTTTATAACAAAATAAGGGCCTTCCCAATTACATTGTAATTTAGGAGACTTTCCTTTTATTCTACGAGCATTAAACAGCCAGATCCGCTGTCCTTTCTCAAACTGGATTTTTCTGGCTTTTTGATCATACCAGGTTTTAGTTTGTGAAGATTTAATATCTACCCGCTTCCTTACGCCTTCATAAATGTTCTCCAATTTCCTGTTTACTTTTCCTAAATAGCCCACAAGAGAGTCTGCTCCCTGGGCTCTAGGCGGATTACCTCGCAATAAATCCATCGGCAACCTAAGGTCCTGAGCAAGATAGAGTTCCGCCGGGGTTAACCCGGTCGTTTCGTGTTTAGAAGATCTATACACCAATAAGAAAAGTGGGATCCATCGATCCCAATCCCTCTGATTTTCCGAGATGAATTTAGCCAAATAATCTAAAATCGTCCGATGCTGTCGTTCCACTTATCCATCCGATTGAGGATGAAGGGCAGTAATCCTCGTTTTCCTAATTCCTAACATGCCTGACAGCTCACGGAAAATTCTCGATTCGAAGTTCCTTCCTTGGTCGGTGTGCACCTCCAAAGGAACTCCGCCTAGAAATAACTTGATTTAAAAACATTTCCGCAATAACTTTGGATCTAACATTTCTTAAAGGGAAAGCTTCCACTCATTTAGTGAAGCAATCTAAGACGACTAATAAATACCTGTTTCTGGAAGAAGACGCAGGTAACGGTCCAAGAATATTTAACTGAACTCTTTCGAATGAAGAACCTATGTTGTATATCTGTAAAGGAAACTTTCCTTTTCCACTCGGGCCTCTTCTTGCTATACAAATCTTACAAGTGCATCATTCCTCAACATCTTGTTTGCACGTTGCCCAGTAAAATCGCTTTCGTACCTTGTCTAGTGTTTTATTAATACCAAAATGTCCCCCCGTGGGAGAATTGTGCGCCTCCTCCAAGATTTGCCTCACACAACTTCTAAGCACAATTAATTGGAACACGGTCTTCCTCAGATTAGAAGCTTAACAACAGATTAATAACATGTTCTCCAATTTTACAATTGCCCGCAATAACATTGTCGGAAAATACACCACAAAAATTATCCAGGAATCTAGCAAAGTTTTCCTTTTCAGCCTCATTCAAATACTGAGAACTTTCTTTAAAAGGGGTTGTCATGTTAGACGGAACTGCTTTAGACACGATGTTCTCTATACGGGAACACTTTGTCACCGTATCGAACTCAGAAACCGTATTGAAAAACATTGTATCGAAGACATTTTGCAAATTGAAAAATCTAAGAAAATTGACCCCCAAAATGCAATCATCATTTATCTCAGCTACTAAAATTGAAAACATCAAGGTATAATTCGCAAGTCGAACTTTAACTTTAACTTTATATTTAACTAAAACTTGTTCCCCCGTGGGATATCTAACGTTACAATTACAAACTTCCATCTTTTGTCTATCAAATTTCAAAAAGTTCTTGTTAATAATAGAACGTCGGAGCCCGTATCAATTTTAAAAATACAATGTTTATCATTCATCTCCCCTTCGTAACAAAATTCCCTCAAGTCCCGTTTAATCTTATTCTCCCTGAAAAAAACATAGATTAGTACAAGCATTTTCACACAAAGAAAATTGATTTTCAACACAAAGATTATTTTCTTTATTTACAATTCCATTTGACCTGAAAGAGCAATCATCATTAATAAAATCAGCGATACGACATTGCCGATCAGTACCGCAAATATTCATCGGGGTATCTAAATCTCCAGTCAAGCTCACCCCGCCAAGCTCGACTATTCCTTGTTTCCCGTTTCCGTCCCCGCTTTGCCTGGATACTCAGATCGAAAGTGCCCCTCCTTTCCGCACTCCCAACACTCTCTCTTATTACCAAATTTTACTCCGTTCTTATTTTTCGAAAATTTTCCCTTCCAATTTTCCTTCTCTCTTTTCTCTTTATTATTTTCTCCCCCTTTACCATATTCACATTCTTTTCTTCTTTCTTTACTATTTTGAAAATCATTTCTATACCCAAAATCTGGAGCAGAAAGAACGCCGGCTATGTGGAGAAGAAAGCAAGGACAAAACCTGCACCTACTGTGCCGATGCCCTGCACTCGCTTGTAAAAGATATAAATCCTGGGGACATATGTTTTTGACACCCAAGGATCTAGAAAATGCGAAGGTCAGCAGTTTAATAAATCTGATAAGTGACACGAGACTGGGCTCGACTGAATGACCCACGGAACAAGCAGGGAGCGACAATGGAACCCTATAAATCTAGGTCGCGTTAGACGGCTAATAAAGCCCACCTGCATTTATTTACTACTACTACTACTACTATACCCAAAACTATTTTCCTGAATTATTTTAACAGTCTTTGCTCTTTCTATGGCTGATCTCAACGATGTAATCTTTTCCAACTGTATCGTTCTTTTTACAAAACCGTCGGTCAATGCGGAAATAAACTGCGCACACGCAAATTTGTTGCGCATCGCATCGGTATGCTCAGGGTAAATCAATCGTTCTAATCTCTCAATATCGGAACCGAGAGAAGCCGCGCTTTCTCCGAATTTTTGTTTTCTACTTGTCAACGTGATTCATGCAAATGTTTTTAATTTCACGCTTGACGCTACTGTGAGATGTCGTAGGAGTGATGTAACGTTACCGAATGAGGGCGCCTTGTGTGGCGGCATGTTTTTGTAGTAATAAGCAAAGACAACGACTGAACACAACACGCAGATTCATCAAGAATAAATTTACACCAGTGTGCAATCAACTATCGAAGAGTGTTTATTAATTACCCACGCAAACATAATTTTGGTCCTTCGAGCCGGATCCAGCCGCGGTTAGCTGGATTTCTAAAAGGCGCATCGTGCGTGGCGGCACATCGAGACTTTGCAGGCATCATTTTCCTCGTGGCTGCTTGCGAGCAAAGTAGTCGGGAAGCCCGTTCACAAGGCAAGTGTCGTCGAATCATAAAGGAAGGTGCATTCGCAGTGCACGAATATATTCAACAGCGGATTAGAGGTTAGACACAGCCAACGCAGCGCAATATAACCTCTGACGCAAGAACGTTCATGAGCCCTCGATCGCCATAACGAGAAATCCATTCGTTACGATCGCAATATTTCAAGACGAACGTAAGCAGCGGTGACACAACATGTCGACGCAAGACGAAAATAAGAAATTGAAGCAGCGGCGCGCAACAATAAAGGCGCAATGCACAAGGGCGCAATCATACATAGAAGGTCAGGATGCTCAGCGTGCAACAATCATCGAGCTACGCATACGGCTACAAAAGCTCAATAGCATATGGAACGAATTTGATCAAGTTCAAGCAAGAATTGAGAAGCTCATCACCGAGGAGGCAGCTGTCGCAGAAGAGAACGACGAAAGAATTAATTTCGAGGAGAAATACTACGCGGTTACGACGGCCTTTGAAACTTTAATTCAAGAAATACAATTACCTATGAATCAACCTTTAATGCAAGATGTCCAGGTAAGAGAAGGTACTCCCATGACTGGGACAGGCCTAGTCAACAATAACCTCAAATTACCTCGAGTAAGTATGCCCACTTTCTCTGGCAAATCTGAAGAATGGATCTCATTCCGTAATATGTTTCACAATATGATTGAAAAAACGCAGCACTACCCGACGTGCAAAAGATGTAGTACCTATTATCGTCTCTCAAAGGAGAAGTTTTCGACGTAATAAGTTCCCTAGACGCTTCGGCAGAAAACTACAGAGAAGCCTGGCAAATGCTAAAGAGCAGATACAACGACCCAGGACTTATTGTTGAAAATCACGTGAAGGCGTTATTCGATCTGCCAACCATGAGCAAGGACAATCATGCCACGCTGCGAAGGCTATTGGATACTGTATTGAAACGTACCCGCGCACTTAAGGCGCTCAGAAGGCCCCACCGATCGCTGGGATGATTTATTAATACATTTGGTGACAAGCAAATTAGACCGATTGACATACAGAGAGTGGGAGACTACTATAGAGCGAGGTAACATTCCAGAGTTTGAATAGTTGATTAACTTCTTGAATCAAAGATGCAGAGCTCTGGAGGCGGCATCGCGTTCATCGAGTACACCAGATCCGTCGCATAAGGATAAAACGGCGCACGATAGGAGCACTACGGCTCATGTAACGACCACTAAGAATACGTGTGGATTTTGTCGGAAGGAAAATCATGCTATTTACAAATGTAAAGATTTTTTGGATCTCAGCGTCGAGCAGCGGATGAAAGAAGCAAGATCACACAAATTATGCTTAAACTCCCTAAAAGCTGCATCACACCTGGCAAAGGAATGTACGGCCAGAACATGTCGAAAATGTAGCAAACGTCACAACACCTTGTTGCATTTAGAACAAGCATCGAAGAATCAATCTGACTCCGACGCCAAGAAGGAGAAGGTTGACGATTCAGAAAATACGAAATCAGTAACTGCGAGCAACGCAACAGTTAATCAAGAGCATCAAGTTTTATTAGCAACCGCGCTAGTAAATGTACTAAACAGCAAGGGAGGAGTCAAGTCAATTCGTGCACTCTTAGATAACGAATCTCAGTCGTGTTTCATCACGAAAGATTGTTGCAAACAATTAGGACTTCATTCACAAGATACAAATATTCTGGTGTGTGGAATCGGAAAACAATCTATACAGACAAGAAACATCGCGACAGTCATCATACACTCTCGAACGACTGGATACAAGGAAGAATTGGATTGTCTGATCGTGGACAACATCACACAGGATCTTCCTACTAATAGAATAAGCAGAAATGAACTCCAAGTGCCAGAGGGCATCGTATTAGCAGACCCACAATTCAATCAACCGTCAAGAGTAGATCTGCTATTAGGAGCGGAGATATTCCTCGATTTACTGTGTAGCAGTAGAATAAAGCTGGCGGATAATCAGCCAACTTGGCAAAAGACATTGCTAGGGTGGATCGTCTCCGGAGAGCTGACAATGATGACAAACTCCAAGAGCAGAATCTGTAATTTGTCCGTGAACGAGCAGCTAAACAACAGCCTTATGAAGTTTTGGCAGTTAGAAGGTTATGACAAGATAAATACAAGAACATCAGAAGAACGTGCATGCGAAAACCACTTCGCCAAAACTTACAAAAGAAATGCGGAAGGAAGGTTCATCGTGACGCTACCGATCAAGGCAGATATTCTCAACAATTTAGGTCACTCAAGGGATATCGCGACGCGGCGATTATACAGCCTGGAGAGAAGGTTAAAGCGAGAACCACAACGTAGAATTGAATACAACAGATTCATGCGCGAATACTTGAAATTAGGGCACATGCGCAAACTTCAAGAGCCTGTCAATGACGAGATATCTTATTTCTACATGCTACATCATTGCGTCATCAAACACAGCAGTACTACAACGAAGCTAAGAATTGTCTTTGACGCCTCAAGCAAGACTACAAGTGGCATTTCGCTGAATAATGTACTTATGATAGGGTCAGTATTACAGCAAGAAAGTCTGTCAATATTACTGCGTTTTCGAATATATGAATATGTCTTAACGGGAGATCTCGAGAAAATGTATAGGCAGATTCTCATAAATGAAGAACAAGCGCCATTACAAAAGATCCTATGGAGAGAAGATCCATCAGGTACTATAGAAACATATGAGCTACGTACACTAACGTATGGAACGTCGTCAGCGTCATTTGTGGCCACGAAGGTCAACAATTAGCAGAATTAGAAGCACATTCATTTCCGAAAGGATCATTAATAGCATGCAGGGACTTCTATGTCGACGATCTCCTCACAGGTGCAAACAGCAAGGCAGAAATAGTCGAGATCCGAGATCAACTAATACACATGGTTGATAAAGGCAGTTTCAAAATACGTAAATGGACATCCAACAATAATGAGATCTTACAGGATCTAGCGAGTTCGTCCAAGGGTCAGTTGTTAGAATTGGACAAAGAAGGATCTGCAAAAACTCTAGGCATCAATTGGAATCCAACCAAAGATTTATTCCAATATCACATATTGAGCGATGCTCCGAATCCAAGTATGTATACAAATTAATTCTATCACAAACATCACAAATATTCGATCCACTAGGACTTCTAGGCCCAATCATCATAACTGCAAAACTTATGATTCAACAACTATGGAAGATGCAAATCGATTGGGATGAATCATTACCCATGGATCTCCAAGCAAAATGGTCACATTACATCAAGGAGTTACAGATATTAAAGGAGCTTACCACGGAAAATCATAGTTAGCGATCAGGACATTCGCAAAGAAACCCACGGGTTCTGCGACGCGAGTGAGCGAGCCTATGGTGCTTGTATCTATATGCACAGCATCCAAACAGACGGAGCTATCGAGGTACACTTAATATGCTCCAAATCTCGTGTCGCACCGGTCAGGGCATTGTCCATACCCCGGTTGGAGTTTTGTGGAGCATAATTGTTAGCTCAACTTATGCACAGGGTTGTAAACGCCTTAGAAATCAATATTGACAGCAAACATTACTGGACTGACTCATCAATTGTTCTTCATTGGCTTCAAGCAAGCAACAAGAAACTACCGGTCTTCGTAGCTCATAGAATTGGAGACATTCAGGAAACAACATCAGTCGAAAGTTGGAAACATGTCGGTAGCGCAGAAAACCCCGCTTTTGACAAGGACATCAAGAATTTAAGAAGCAAAGGAGTTGTATCAAGTCGAAGCAATTTGAAACAATTAAATCCATTCATCGATGAAGAAAATTTAATACGAGTTGGCGGTAGGCTCCAACGTTCTCACTTACAATCGGATGTCAAGCATCCATACTTATTGCATCAACGATCACATCTCACAAGGCTTATTGTTGAGCACGAACATCAAAGACTCATGCATGCAGGAATGGAAGCAACTCTAGCCGCAGTACGACTTAAATACTGGCCGCTCAGGGCGCGCGGCACAATAAGAAAGTTACTGCGAAAATGCATAAGATGTTTCAAGCATAGGCCAAGGTTTTCGGAACAGATAATGAGAAATCTACCTATGCATCGAGTTATACCTTCAAGACCATTCAGTTGCGTAAGCATAGACTTTTGCGGATTAATATACGTTCGTGAAGGATCACGCAGAAATAGTAAAAACTTAAAGGCCTATGTCGCAATATTCGTTTGCTTGGCAACAAACGGTCCATTTAGAGGTGGCCTCGAACTTGAGCACTGATGAGTTTCTCAACGCCTTCAAGAGGTTTACTGGACGGAGAGGCAACCCTTCAGATGTCTTTTCTGATAACGGCACCAATTTCGTTGGCGCAAATCGTGAGCTAGAGGAGCTTCGAAAGTTGTTCAATCAAGAGGAACATCAGTGCAGAATAATAAACGAGACATCTATGGATCAAATCAAGTGGCATTTCATCCCTCCACGAGCTCCTCATTTTGAAGGACTTTGGGAAGCTACAGTCAAATCGTTCAAGAGGCATTTCAACAAAATCGCCTATAATGTTACACTCAGATTTGAGGAGGCATCAACTTTGGCCATCCAGATAGAAGCCATTCTCAATTCGAGACCATTAATTGCCGTATCTCATGATCCCAATGATTTAAGTTATGTTTCAGCAGGCCACTTCCTTATAGGCGACGCGATAGTATCATATCCAGAACCAAACATAACTCACATAAAGACGAACCGGTTGTCGAGATGGTAACATTTGGAACAGATGAAGCAACACTTCTGGAGACGTTGGTTACCTGAGTACCTGCTCCAGCTCCAAAACCGGACGAGGTGGCAGTCGAATCATGGACCAGTCTTAAGGTTGGACAATTAGTAGTTTGTCGTGAAGACGGACTACCCCCCTTTAAATGGATGCTAGGAAGAGTCGAGGAAGTTTTTCCAGGTAACGAAGGTATTGTTCGAACAGCAATGATCAAGACATCAAGCGGCTCATATAAGAGGCCAGCCACTAAATTGGCCATATTACCCATCGAAGATGATTTAGATAATAAGAAAGAATAATATGTTGCATTACTCCTATTATAATACATCCTTTTCTCTGTTCTATTTTTTCGCCTTTCAACCCTCATAAGTTGCTATTTGTCAACTCACTCACACATTCGAATATTAAGTTAATTAAGTTTGTATTTTTCGTTATCAATTGTTCGTTAATCACTTGCGGTATTTATGTTTTGATAGCTGGAATCTATCAAGGCGCGCGGTATGTCAGCGTGATTCATGCAAATGTTTTTAATTTCGCGCTTAGCGCTGTGAGATGTCGTAGGAGTGATGTGACGTTACCGAATGAGGGCGCCTTGTGTGGCGGCACGTTTTTGTAGAAATAAGCGAAGACAACGACTGTACACAACACGCAGATTCGTCAAGAATAAATTTACACCAGTGTGCAATCAACTATCGAAGAGTGTTTATTAATTACCCACGCAAACACTACTAGTAAATTGCGTGTAATATGCCTGTGCGGATTGTGCCTCTCCGTAGCGCAATTCTCTAACTTAGTTTTTAACGCCACAAAATCTAGATCCTCTAAATTTTGTATGCCCTTTAATACCGTACGCGCTTCTCCCCTCAAACATAAAATTAGGACGACCATTTTTATCCTCTCGTCCCAATAATTCGCGCATGCAATTAAATTAAATTGAGAAAGAAATTCTCGTAAAGGAACACTCCCGTCAAATCTGACTTTAATTTTACACTCATGAAATGATTCGTGACACTCGCGACCGAAGGTGCAAAAAAATCGCAACGGTTAGCCGTGTTTAAGGCCATTCTACATAAGACGCAGAACACAGTTCGCAGGTCGCAAGACTAGAAACTAACCTAACATATTTTAGTTATAATAGATTGTAGGACGCAGAACGCAGGACGCAGGAAGTTGGGTGAATTTCAACTTTTGCGTCCTGCGTCGAGCGTCCTTCACATTTCGGTCTGCAACCTATCACAATCTAAAATACGTTTCACTCGCGACCTGCGATCTACGTTCTGCGTCTTATGTAGAATGGCCTTTACATTAAAAGTACTCGCGATAGTTCCGACGCTACTCGCGGTTTGCACGGCGGACGCAGCACGATCGGTTTCCCTCGCGGCACGAGCACTTTCATTTCGGGCGGACGGATCGCGATTAATAACATTATTGGGAAGACTTAGCTGTGTCGCAGAGATTCCACGCAGCCTTTCCTGTAACTAGAAAATCTCTGCATCACGTTGACATAATGTCGCCGTAAACTCCTCCTGTCTCTGCTGTTGTTCTCTCCGTATAAGTTGAACTTCTTGCAGCACTGCTTGCAGAGCGGCAGCTGTGGGCTATAGCAGAGAACGAAAGATAACATGCGTAGTCGTAACGTAAGGTAAGGCAGAGAAAAACGTAGCTGTCGTAGTAATGAAATAGTGACTGGCAGTCACTACTACGACAGCTACGTTTTTCTCTGCCTTACCTTATGTTACGACTACGCATGTTACGTCTCGTTCTCTGCCATAGCCCTATCGAGGAAGATCTCTCCGCCGTACTCAACGTCGCCGGAAGATCTTCCTCCGTGATAAGCCTCCTCATACGTAGAGTAGGACGTAGCGTATAAGGCATCGCGTCAGATGTACACAGCACTCTCGCTCGACCCAGCCGTCTGATCCACTCATAACACCGTTCGCACGGACGAGTCCCCAAAGTGTTATGCCCGCACGACCGATTCGCGAATTGGGTTGATGAAAAAAATTTTTTTTTATATTTAAAATGTTTTTATGCAAATAGTTTATTGAAAAACGTCCTTTTTGTTGTTTTTTTCGTAATATTAACGAAGATTTCGATTTTATAAAATATTATTTCAAACTCATTGCCGACGACGCACCGATCACGCCCGAAGTTTCCCGAGCGGTCTGTGACGTCACAATGTTACATGCCGTGTACGATATTATATTGAGATTTCGATCTTTTAATAAAAATGACAACAATTCAAACATATAGGACGTGTTTCGTCCCTCTCTGTCGTAATACAACCAAAAGTACACCAAATAAAGTGTTCGCAACAGTGCCACAAGACGTGAAACTTCGTTAGAAATGGTTTAATGCCGTTCGAAGAGATAACCTCAAAAACAGCAAATCGAACTTCTTTTACTGTGAAAACCATTTCAATGTAAGTAAATCAGTATATACTGATAATTTTCAATATCCTCTCGTAGCTATAAGTATATAATATTTTTTAAGCACATAAAAAATTAGAAAAAGAGTTATTAATAGCTAGATGAAATGATATATCAAAAAGAAAATAATTTGATTATTTAATATATACTTAGACTATTAAAATGTTTACTTACATTGAAATGGTCTTCACAGCAAGAAGTTCGATTTGCTGTTTTTGAGGTTATCTCTTCGAACGGCATTAAACCATTTCTGACGAAGTTTCACGTCTTGTGGCACTGTTGCGAACACTTTATTTGGTGTACTTTTGGTTGTATTACGACAGAGAGGGACGAAACACGTCCTATATGTTTGAATTGTTGTCATTTTTATTAAAAGATCGAAATCTCAATATAATATCGTACACGGCATGTAACATTGTGACGTCACAGACCGCTCGGGAAACTTCGGGCGTGATCGGTGCGTCGTCGGCAATGAGTTTGAAATAATATTTTATAAAATCGAAATCTTCGT
>NW_017280313.1:178407-211462 GCF_001594065.2 Cyphomyrmex costatus
AAAATTTTTTTTTATATTTAAAATGTTTTTATGCAAATAGTTTATTGAAAAACGTCCTTTTTGTTGTTTTTTTCGTAATATTAACGAAGATTTCGATTTTATAAAATATTATTTCAAACTCATTGCCGACGACGCACCGATCACGCCCGAAGTTTCCCGAGCGGTCTGTGACGTCACAATGTTACATGCCGTGTACGATATTATATTGAGATTTCGATCTTTTAATAAAAATGACAACAATTCAAACATATAAGACGTGTTTCGTCCCTCTCTGTCGTAATACAACCAAAAGTACACCAAATAAAGTGTTCGCAACAGTGCCACAAGACGTGAAACTTCGTTAGAAATGGTTTAATGCCGTTCGAAGAGATAACCTCAAAAACAGCAAATCGAACTTCTTTTACTGTGAAAACCATTTCAATGTAAGTAAATCAGTATATACTGATAATTTTCAATATCCTCTCGTAGCTATAAGTATATAATATTTTTTAAGCACATAAAAAATTAGAAAAAGAGTTATTAATAGCTAGATGAAATGATATATCAAAAAGAAAATAATTTGATTATTTAATATATACTTAGACTATTAAAATGTTTACTTACATTGAAATGGTCTTCACAGCAAGAAGTTCGATTTGCTGTTTTTGAGGTTATCTCTTCGAACGGCATTAAACCATTTCTGACGAAGTTTCACGTCTTGTGGCACTGTTGCGAACACTTTATTTGGTGTACTTTTGGTTGTATTACGACAGAGAGGGACGAAACACGTCCTATATGTTTGAATTGTTGTCATTTTTATTAAAAGATCGAAATCTCAATATAATATCGTACACGGCATGTAACATTGTGACGTCACAGACCGCTCGGGAAACTTCGGGCGTGATCGGTGCGTCGTCGGCAATGAGTTTGAAATAATATTTTATAAAATCGAAATCTTCGTTAATATTACGAAAAAAACAACAAAAAGGACGTTTTTCAATAAACTATTTGCATAAAAACATTTTAAATATAAAAAAAAATTTTGTTCAACAACCCAATTCGAGCAAGCCCGCGCTCCCGCGACGCTTGAAATGAGTACACAAGATTGCGAAAGAACACAGAACTCTCTTTATGGCAAGCGATACAGAGCGATCGGAGAACGAAAAAGCAGGAGCTGACGTGACACATCCGAACGAAGTGACCGTCAGTCCAAAACTTGTTGATTGATAAAAGAACGGCATCGTCTTGACGACGCGTTCCTCATTTCCAAATTCGAAACGAAGACGATCCAACGGGCGTCGGCACGAAACGGGCATAACAATATTAAGTATAACTATTTTACACCTTAAATTTCCCTATTCAGGAGTGTTAAACTTTCCACGCGAAGTAACTTTCACCCCCCTCCATCCCCTGCTAAGGGGTACATAACTTCCATGATTGTACTGTTGCTATGATAGTACTGTCGGGGGAGACGTTTCTGAACAGGGAAAGGTGTAGAATAGTACACTTAATATAACACATGTATAGCAGAAATAATACGTTTATTTTAAAACTATGATTGTTAATAACTTTTTAACGAAGAACGAGCGACGGCTAAAACCTGTTAGAGGTTACTCAGGGTTACATGAGTCAAAGTTATTGGAGGGGGGTCCCCTGATCGAGACATTTACCCGAGTTTCTTACGGAGGAATAACTCAAACTGTAAAATTAGAAGAGATATATTCGTATCGTTATATTCACGACTAATTTTCTTCCTTCAACGTTGTCTACGCTACAATATGAAACAGGTATAGAGTTTTCCCTCTGATTCTTTTCATTGTCGCTTAGAGCGAGCATACATTTGTAACGTTGAATTAAGGTTGCATCAGCTAAATCTTTTATTTTGTCTGACGAATGTCTCAGGCGATGGGTTGCTACCATCAATAGCGTCCGATGATCTGGCTCGGACGGGTTTGCCTGACGACTCGCTCTGGGTAGTCACACCGCTTTCAATACTTTAAGGAGGTATTCTACTTTGACTGCTTGTTTTGAAGACGATTTTTGGGAATTTAATTTGTAAAAATGGTTAAATCTATACAAATAATGTTATATATTTTACATTTATCTATATTTGAAGTACTCTCTCAAATTTTTACAAAGTATTCTATTGTTAATTATAAAAAATATAAATAAATAAAGAGATTAAACTTGAAAAATTTGCTTTCGTCGGACGTGTTGATTGTTGCCATCTTAGTCAATTGAAACAAACAAATTTTTTTGTTTTATTCTTTATAAATGTAGTTATAGTTCGGCCTTCTAATTGGAAGAAATGTTAACAAAATGACGGCACTTAAAAGAAAATCTTTTAATTTTTACTAAAAAATATTCATTTCTTTTGTAATCCGGAAAAATAGTAATTTTGAAGATATCAAAAAGTTTGTCGGTCAAACGATAGTCTAATATGTACACTATGCAGGGTATTCATTTAAAAACTTTCCAACTGATTATCTCGAAAAATATAAAAGATACAAAAAAAAATTAAACACGTATTCCACGATTTCGAGGGGGAAAGAGAATATGGCACTCTCAATTTTTTATTTGGAGGGCGCTTTCAACGTAATTTGAAGGTCAAATTAATTTTTTTAAATAGAAATGTATATTTTTTATTACAGGATTTTATTCTACGTAAAAAAAATAAGTAACTTTTATAGGAAACATTTTTTGTTTGACCACTATTTTAGGAGATATTTAAGAAAATAGCAAGGCATAGTTACTGCATAAAATTTCATCATTTATTATAACAAATGTTCAAAATGTTGTTTGCTAAACAATAATAAAGGCGATTCTGAAATTCTGAATGAACATTTTGGAAAGTATTTGCTGAAATAGCTCTACATTCCTGTATAATTCTTTAACGTAAATCATTGATATTTTTCGGTGGAGTTTTATAAACAACGGATTTTAAGTGTCCCCATAAGAAAAAATCGAGTGGAGTTAGATCAGGAGATTTTGGTGGTCATTCGATGGCTCTTCTTCTACTAATCCATCTCTATGGGAATCGATTGTTTAGCCACTGTCGAATTGGTAACACATTAATGTCCCGGAGCACCATCTTGGTGGAAGCACAAAAGTTCCTCATTTAACAACAATTCGCCATTTTCATTTTTTTATTTTCAAGACTTTCAGTTATAAGTGCATCAATAACGTTGTCTAATAAATTTAAATAATGTTAGGACCAGTACTGGGACGGCATTGAAGTCTGGCAATTTTTAGTGGCTCAGTACTGGACCGATCGCAATATCTAAGTACTGTAACCGTAGTTTTACCAATACTGCGCCAGTACTGGGCCGATTGTGAAATCCTATATGGGATTTCATTTCTTTTTGTGTAAAAAGATTAGAAAATCATGTTCTCTTTCATTAAACTCTTACGTGTGTTTAAGTGGCTTTACGTGCGTGAGTGCGTGCGTGCGTGTGTGTGTGTATATGTGTGTACATGTGAGTCTGATTCTTGAAAATAAAATGACTTTTTGAATAAAGACATATCGAGATCTTAGGAATGAGTGTACCGATTTTAATCGGACTTGTCGAAATCGAAAGCTCGTGCATCAAACATATAATAAAAATGTCATTAGATTTTTTGCTACACAGTTTTAGTTTTTGAGATATTTTAACAAAAATATTTGTTTAACGCGCAGGTGACATTCACGTCAAATAGCCACATTCGCTTAGGTATGTATTACTTGATGCCACTTGATTTGATATAAATTTATAGGAATATATATTATTTTCATCATATATGTACATAAAATATTTATTTATATGTTTATATTATTATATGAGCACATTAACATTATCATATATTATAATGTAATAATATAATATAATATAATATCTTATAACTTTACATCATATACCTATACAAAATATCTGTGTATTACGTTTTTTTTATAAACAACAAGTTTTTTACAACATATTATTTTCAACAGGTCTTTTTCTCATAAAATAAAATTTTTTAAATGATTCGAGTATATCGCATTCCGATTGCTTTCATACCTTATAGTGAGGCGTCTATCTATGTCATACATAAGGCCTGTTCTTTTTGCCTGCACTGTCTGAACTGATGCATACAGTGTAATAAGTTGAAATGAAACAAACGTATCATCTGTTTCACTTCAACTTATTGCACTGTGTGTACCAATTAAGTAAAAAGAACAGGCCTATAGACAATTTCAGGTAGATACATACCTTAGCGTATATACGAGAATACATAGTTTAGAAAGAGAGAGATAACTATAGAGACCTATAACCTTTTTCTGCGTACACAGGTACTCGGGAAATACAATACTTGCCGAACCATTCTGGCGCCAACTATTGCACGAGGCGGCTACTTGGAAACGCATGTAACCGCGTGTGCACGCGAGTCTACCGCCGCGCTCTCCGCGTGCCTTACAAAAGATTTAGAGAAGTTGCGGCTGAACAAACACCGCCGGCGCAGAGCACGTTCCACCCTTCGGCTTTTCCTGGTCCTATAATGCCGTGCCCGTTATATACGCGAGCAAATGCCACGTCGCGATAAGACTCACCGACGGAGAGTAGTTTACGACTTTACGTTCATCTACCGATCAGTAGCAACGCCATGGGCAAGTTGTCGAAAACTCCACACAGCTTAAACGGATTCGTATGTAATAGGTAATTTCTCTTTCATTTTATTCTTGAAGAGAAAAAATTTCTTGGAGAATTTTTGCAGTTAAATTACAACGGCCTCCTCTAATTTGTGGAAACGTTTGATGTTTTATGATTTCTCGATTTCTATCGCGAGACGGTATTTTCCAAATTTTTGGAATATTTAAACTCTTTAGCATGCTGCGCGTATCGAAATCAAACAAAACTGTTATTTCCACGAACTGAATTATTCCGTAAAATAATATACGTGAATTAAAAGCGAAATTTCTAGTGTGAAACGCATGGGAAAAAATCTTTAGCAACAATCGCATGAAAAAAAACGTGTCAATGGACGAGAACGAACAATGAAAACATAGGTGTGTATTGATGACAAATAGCGAAATTAAAAGTCGCCGATTCGGATGGACGATTCGTACATTTCGTTCGTATATTTTGTCACACCGTCATTTCCATCTGCCTAATTTGCGACACGAACGTTACAACCGTAACTTTTTTATGCGCATTTAGCGCGAGAGTACCGCAGTAATACGCGAATGGTCATTTTGCAAGCTCGAGTTGCTCTCGACATTTTAACACATGGCGCGAACAGTAACGTGTGGATTGTTTTGTTAACTTTTACTTGTTTACGCCCACGCGCCGCTACGTTTTTCGCACCATCGTTCAGGACGAGCATGAATTCATTGTACGAGATGCATTTTATACTATTTATTTACTATTTGAATCCTGACTGCTTGAAAAAAATACATCAGCGCAGATTTTTAATATCAATTGCTCGCGCGATCGTTTTTGGAGTAATATAAACAGAGGTAATGAACTCTGAATAGAAGGTTAATAAACAAAGATGTGAGATCCGTCGCCTCATCCAGATAGATCTGCAAAAGAGATTCGTGTAAGGACAAGAGAAGCGAAAATTTGGAAATATACAAGCTCTCTCTCTCTCTCTCTCTCTCTCTCTCTCTCTCGCTTTTTCTGTTGAAGCAGCTATCGTATATATGTATATTCCTTCTTCCTCTTCCTATACGATCGAACGATTGTTCTCGCGACACAGGTTCAGATCGTTCGTCGCGCGCGTGGCACGCTAATCGCGTACGGACGCGGACCTCGTCAGCTCGTCACCTCGTCACGGGAGCAGTGCCGTTTAGCTTCCGTTTCATTTGGTCGGAACACAGATCGGCTGTCTAAAAGACACGAAGCAACAGCCAAGACAAACCTTAAATGCTTGCTAACCAAACAGTCGGAATTAGCCGCGTTACGCCGCGCACGAGAGACGGAGAGGAAGGGTAGGAGAAAGAGAGAGAACTGGTGCTTTCACCGTTTACTCCTCTCCACGGCTATTATCTCTCCGCTGTTCCACCACCGTCTCGACCCTGCCCTGCTACCACTTTTCGATCCCCGCCGTATACTGTCAACCATAACCACGGAAGTCGGAATGCATTACGAAGTGGCCTGTGTTTCTGCGACTATAGTATCTCTGATAACGCATACGTTCGCCCTTTTTGGGGCGAAATCATGTTTTCGCAATTTAACGTCATATAAATTCGCTTCAACGTATATAATAACGCAGATATTTGCGATATAAATTTGAAGGAAGTGATCATTCTACGAGAAAAAAAGGGAAAAGCAAATCTGTTTTTATGTGCGATATTATTAATTATTGCAAGGAACGATTTTTGTTATTGATTTTTGCGAAATCCAGTCGACTAATGCTTATTACGGAAAAAAGGATAGAGTGTGTTGATACGCGCGGCAATCGGAAAAGGTATAGCAGTTAGAGCGCGCAAACTTCGCTAGAAAGCAAAGCGGAATTTGAGTGATCGACGCCGCGTGCCGGTGGATTTATTTCTTTAAGCCAGACAATGAGGAAGGAAATGCGGCTGATACGTTTTCAAGAAAAATAAACGACTCGTGGCCGAAAGAGGGACGCGCGGCGGGAGGCACGAGGAAAGCGACGGGACCGGATTGTGCGCCACCGTTTGTTTTCATCCTGAACGAGTCGGTCGCATTGTAACGTAACTAAGCTTGAATCAAAATATTAGCGACGTTCCGTAAAGGAAGAGTAAGAGAGGCAGAGAGCAGCACGTGCAACTTTAAGAATGAAAGAAGACCTGATGGTGCTACCATCTTCAAGTATTCGGCACACAATAGCTCAATGACATGGCAATATATTATATCACGAGATAAACAGAAATGACTGTCAATCTTGAAATCAATATTTTACTGACTATACTCTTATATTATTTTTATTTATTATAGAATAGAAGGTGAACGACGATAAGTGCTTTTCAAAGCGTAGCGTTTTACACGACTCGATTGAACAAAATGAATAAAGTTGCATGAAATGTAGCTTTTTTCCTCTGTACTGAATGAAATATACCTGAAAATGCCGACATTCACATCTTCCAGCCGTGGTTAGTAACATATGTGACTAGAAAACACAAATTGCAGTCAACTATAGCAAAGTAGCCCTCGGGCTGAATACAGACAGTGTCGGCGATTTGGAAGACACAACTTTTATCTATAGTAGATTTTGTAATAGAATTGAAAAGCACTCAATATAATAAGAGAAATATAATATTTTGTCACTAAATCGGATTGAATCGGTAAACAGACGACGACTATAAATAGATTGATGTCTTCAATGTGGGCAAATAATAGACTGCCGGTCCTCGTAATTTCGCGCATGAGATGTGTCTGCGTTTAATCTCGTGCTGCTGTCAGCGCGTTCTTTGGGGATGCTGCGGCGATTGATTCGCCGCATTACGTACGCGGTGGAAAGGCGAAACTGCGCAACCCTATCTGTCTGTGCCAACCGCGGAGTATCACTGTGCGGCAGCACATCCAGATAATCCCGTCCGGGCTGGGCCCATTGATATGCTGATGGCGGGACTTGTCGCGTGAAATTGCCACCCGGTATGCATTGTTCGCTCGAATTCCGCTTCGATGCCACTCTCTCTCTCCCTCTCTCTCGTCATGGCTCACTCCCCTCGTTTTCCGTCGTCGCCGTGTGGCTCAATCCTATCGACGGCCCCGCAGGTTTCCTGCGCTTTTAATGGCGAGATTCTCGATTCCCGGGAGAGAGCCGCAACAGAGAAATTCTCATTCGAGAAAATCTCTCCGAAACGACGATTTGCTGAATCGTGAATCACTTCTTGGAACCTATAAATCACGTGACGGAATCAATATCTTTCGTAGAATTACTTTTGCGATTTTTCAATTACGAAACGTTACAAAGAAGAGAATATATATAAGTGAGACTTTGCAAAATAAGGCTGTAAAGAATAAAATCACGTTTTCGGTAAACCGCGAAGGCAAAGGATCAATGGCGTCGGTCAGATTTTCTTTTCTTTCAGAAGCGGTTTGAGAAACAGCAGGCGCTGCGCACACCGTCTTGGTGTTTGTTATCTTTATGCGCGATCGCATCGTAGTCGCGCGCGGAACTCGCGAGAGCGTAAACCGCGACAGATTGCATCCGCGCGAGACACGGTGCAGAAATTGGGCGGTGCGGCGCGGATAAACAAGCGGAAGCTCACGAAAATTCGGAGGCCACAAATCGTCGAACACTGCGGAAAATGGCGCAGCTAAATGCGCGAATATCAGGTCGCGAATCCATCGTGTCTGACTTTAACGACGTTCGTGAATCTCGAAATTTGGAGAACGACAAAGAACCGTATAGATAGACCTACTTTTCGAAGTTGTTTCTCTGAAAGAGAGGGAGGACGCGCGACGAATATTGTGGTAATTAGAGGTTAATAGTGTCTGTTTTCTTTGGACATACCGATCCGTTGGGTTTCTGAAAATTAGAACGGAAACGATTTCCGTGCTAAGCCGTATCTCGAAGCAGCGCGTTATCTCTTCCAAACCTTTTTCTACGACGGCACCATTTTCCTGATGTTGGATATCAGCGAAGCGGGCACGAGTATTGGTTTACACTCGGCTCCGCCGTGGGTTCGAAGGTCCCGAGAATTAAATTTCACCGCGCTATGTAAACACTGCCTCCGTTGACCGAGACGAGAAACATACGGAATCCGAACGGAATACGAGTGTTCTCCTCGAGTTAATCGGATCGCGCGATGCGCATCTCCGTGTGGATGGTGCCCGCGCGAGCAAAATATAGAAGCGCTGGATCGGAAGGAAAAACTAAAAATTACAAAATTTTATTTTGCTTCGAAATCATTGGACCGAAACTATATTTTATAAATCTCATTTTCCAGCACTATTCACATACGTCGAAAGATATATAACCAAATTATTTTGCGAGTCTTTTAGTTTAACTGGTTTACTGATAAATTTATGTAATGATAATTAATTCTTCATCTTTTACATATAATTAAATAATTTTTTCTTATAGTATATTATAGATACTTGTAATGTCATTTCTTAACTCTCTCTATCTTTGTAAGTGCCGTATTATTATTTTTCAAATAATTTTTGATAAATGTAGTAAGACTTTCTTTATTTTTAATTTATGTTAAATATCTTGTTGAAAATATGTCCAACAATAATATGTCAGAAAGATAGCAATGTATTAAAACGAAGTATTAATAAGCTTTTCGTTTGCGAAATATCTTGTATACAAACTTGTATTTTTACAGAGAAAGTTACAAAGATAAAATATTGATACAAGTTGGAGTTACGAGAAAACACGCGCAAGGAACTTGTGTCAAGCAATAACGACACAGTTTCGGCGAAGAAAACATGCGAGACGACAAAAATGCCGCGCAATTCGCAGACGCGGACTATTTGCACAAAATTATACCGATAACGTTAGTCGGCGCTATTTATAACATCTTATGCGTGATGCACAATGCGACTTTCTTTCGCGGAAATTGCGAGCGTTCGGACCGATTAATAAGACGATGACGACAACGACGTCATATACCGAAATAAGAAGTTTATTGTTTTTAGACGAGAAAGAAAAGAGAGCTTAGAGGGGCACGCAGACGCGTTCATATCGTTCAGAATCCGGTCGCGTGGGATAGGTCAAGAGGCATCGTTTATTTTGAAAAGTTTTGAAATTTTCCAAACACGTGCAGTACAAGGAAAATATTTTGCAGCGGCTGTGCGAGTCAAAATATAAAACGTCATTCCTGAAAAATCTTAAGATGTATACTAAATGTCGCGAGCAATATATTTACGCGGTTATTTAAACAAAAAATGCTCAGTATAACAATTAGAATTATCTTTTCAATCATGCAGAGATATATTGCGTGCGATGAAATTATGTTTCACAAATTTAACGACATTTTCGGAAACCGATAATTATTTCAATAATTAATTTCAGTTCCGCCCGTTTAATCGATTTCGGCGCTCCGGGCGATAACAAATATGCAAATCACTCGTGTACGCCCTACCTCGAATCGACGTTGATCCCGATTACGAACAAGCTCTGCTTCGTGAAGCGATCTTATTAAAAGTTTAACGTCGACTAAGTAAATCCGGCTTTTTCTCAGATATTGGAGATGTATCTAATGATCGATTGTTTGCGATAATCAATAAACGATGTATTGAATTTTAATGAACCGTTAATTTATTTACGATTAGTAATTAGAAACGGTGATTTTTATTTTTAAATCTTTATTCCTTCTCTCTTATATTTTCTTATCACATAATTTAATAACACTCTCTTTCTCTTGTAACTTATATAAATCATTTTCTTAATTATTTTTTAAATATCGACAGATATAACTCATTACTCAACATGGATTAATATATATCAATAACTTTCAAAACTTTTGCGGTAAAAGAGAAAAATGAAAAGCTGCTTAATATATTATGAGATAGTGAATTTTGATCTTATCAGGTGCAGATTATAGATTGTGCTGCGAGAGCACGTCGTACCGTCGATGCGGAATCCTAGAACACAAGCGAAAGACAATTAAACTTTCGCCAGAACTTCCAAAGCATTTTGCATCTTGGTTTTGCGACAGTTGGCCCGCGGGCGAGGGAAAGAGACCGAGCGTGGTTCTAGAGGTGGAACGCCTAAGCACTCGCTTGTCGTTTCATTTAAATGAAAATTAGCCGCCTGGTAGAAGCGATGATCAATTTAACACTTGCGCGCGAGCAGAAAGTTGTTGCTCCTCGTGCGTTTTTCGTGCATAAATTGCAGCAAAGAGTTACGTAACTCTTGAAATGGAGTAAGTGTATGTGCCATTTGAAATGTGATATTCTATCTATACTATATTTAAACAAAAAAAAAACAAAATAATCAATAAGCTTTTTGTACAATTTATTTGAAATGATTAAAGTGAGATAAATTATTAAAGTATGAAAAAAAAAGTAAAAATTAATACTGTGGTGGTAATGTATTTTTTACTTCACACTTTAATAATTTATATTTTGTATGCATTTCTCTCATGTTGGTGTACATACGCATCTCTTTTATGACACACAGAATGAAAATTGAGGAATCTGCCAGAAAAAGTGGCTTTTGCGATAACCATCGAATATCAAAGTATCTAAAAAACTTATTTTGCCTTCATTATTCTAGATGGAACTGCTAAAATAATATCGTTCACATATCGGTAATGGATGAATAGGTAGCAATCCAATTGCAGTTTCTCCGAAATCTTGCATAACCATATCTGCAACTACCGGTGATAATGGAGATCTCATCGGGGTTCTAAATATTTGTTTATAAAATTTATTGTTAAAAATAAAAAAAGTAGAATTTAACACACACAGTAAAGGCTATCTAATGGAATTTTAGTTTTTTCAGATTAAGAACCATTTCCTAACAACACTATTCGATGCCAAGTCTATAGGTACGTATAGTAAAAAGGGAAATCACATCTAATGAAGCCAGAACAAAATCAGGTTGAAAGTTTGATATTTTTTAGTTTACAAATCAAAACAAAACTATTTTTTATAAAACTTTCTGTATAGAATCATTAATAATGTTGTGTAAATACTCTTTTGCCCTATTTTTATTTATATTGTCCTATAATAATATTTCTATACATGAATTACCAAGTACCTTATACACATTTTCTGGTCCTTAAAACTAAGCGCGTCGAACGCGGCCCGTTCTTGAAACTAGCAGGCCTAAATTAATAGGGATGGAATATTAATATTACAAATTAAATTAAATGAATAATAATAATAATGATAATAATTTTAAAACATTGCAAAAATTTGAAGAGTTGGAAAATTATTATAGGCATCAAGATCCATAGTCACGATCGTATTTGGCGTTCCTCTATATTTATTTATCTAATTTATTATTTCATTATTATATTACAATTATTTCATTATTATTACAATTATTACAATATACTTATGAAATACCTTCTATGAGTTAATAAAATTTTAAATTATTATTTATATACGTATTGTGAGATTTTTCGTCCGTCAGTGGTTCGAAAATTAAAACGTGTGAATCTTGCTCTCTTCTGGCTCTCGAGAGGGCGAGCGTATATTTGCGTGCTGGTTTTCGTGCGCCGTATTAATTTTCATAATAGAAACGTGAGGATTGGT
Source organism: Cyphomyrmex costatus (assembly GCF_001594065.2). NCBI lineage: Eukaryota > Metazoa > Arthropoda > Insecta > Hymenoptera > Formicidae > Cyphomyrmex > Cyphomyrmex costatus. The sequence continues at coordinate 190,524 of NW_017280313.1, forward strand.
GGCTATATTTTAAATTGTACTGTCTCACCCGATTGCCAGAGAGGAGGAGAAGGACCAGGAAGGAAACTGTTGGCGACGAGGACCAGAATACTCCCCCAGTGGCGGGGAAGCGCAGGTCGTATAATTACTATCATATCCTTTTATTTGCGTCATCGATACTGTTTTACAGAGAAAAGTGGGCCGTCGATTTGGCCTCAAAGTGAGAGCCTTTCCGATTTGGAGAGAATCCTCCAGGAGGAATCCATGCAGAAGTAATGCTATCGTGAAAGCTGCAAGTGGAGACAGAAGTGAAGACGACAGCACACAGCGGCCCTCATGCCTCGAACACAATTTATCCCTTGGAGCGAAATCAGCAGAATAAGCAGAGAAAAGACGGTCCATGTGAGGAAAACTCACGCCAAGCAGCACGAAGCTACGCGGTTCGCGGGACCGCGCGAGTTAATTAGCGGCCAATAGGACGCGAGGATTACGGCTCGGTCCCTGCCGAGGATATGGACTTGACTTGCGTGGTTACACGAGCCGAGAACGCAGGATCCCGAGCGTGTAGAGATTGCGGAGAGTATTGGGTGAGCATCGATCCTTTGCGTCGCGATATCGAGTGAGACGCGTGTCGAGATCATGCCGACCGGATCCGCCTGTGTAACGTCGCGAGCTTAGAGAGTAAGTTAGATACCGCGTGCGGTTCGTCCGAATCGCTCTCAAAATCATTGCGTGTTTTCGCGTAACGCTCGCCACCAAGTCGCCGCGTATCGTGTTTTGTAATCGCGTGTAATTGTTCGTGTTATCGTCTCCGTGTCGAACGGGTAATGTCGTCGAGTCAGAATTTTCCGTCTTCGTCGCAGAATCCGAACGATTGTTATCCCTTGGAGTAACTAATTTGTTACTGCGGGTAGAATGCTCAGCGACATGTGCGAGTAGGTTATCGTATGCCGCTTGTAATAAATGTAAGTCGGGTTCACTATTGTATCCGAATGTAGCACTGTCCATCAAATATGTATATGTCATGTCCATTTTCTTATTAATTCTGGTATAATTAGTGCGTTCTCCCCGCTTCTTTCCCAAGAACCGCCTCCTCCTCTAACCAATTCCGTGGCTGCAGAGCCTACCGCCGCCGTCGCAATTAACGTAACGAAGTTGCACCCCGTCGCTCGTGAGTACGGTCGCAGTATAAAGACAATTAATTTATTTTTCTTCAGCGAAAATTTCTATGGGGCAGAATTGTGCTTAATGATTATAAATTTAGTGAAATCTTAGTAATATAGATCTAGAGCTCTATAAAAATATCACATATACGCACGCAATGTATGTATATACGTTTCTTATTTTTGATTATATACTTTTATTTTTTTATATATTTTATTGTAATTTTTACTATTTTTATACACATATTTGCCATTTTTTTCGATTTATACAAATACTATTATATATGCTGTAGAGAAGAAAGTTAAATATGTTGACACACAGAAAATCAATTTCGTCTTTGATGGCAAACTTGTTCTCAACTTTTCGCAACTTGATTTCAGTAACAAGCACTGTATTTGCGTCGAATCAATTTAAATGGCGGAAAGTGGAGCGTCTAGAAGGATCGAAGGTATTTTGAGAACCTGGATAGCACGATTCGGACGGAAGCGGAAAGTTGCGGTGACGAGAAATGGAGGGCGGCGACGTGTCCTGTCGAGTGTTTTCGCAAGGCGGGAGTCGAACCCTTGGAAAAACAGACGTTAAATTGAAAGTGTCGTGCTGCAAGAACGCGAGGCTGCCTCTTTTCCATCTATATCAACGTGACATTATCGTTACAACGTCCTTCACGAGTTTCTTGATCGCAAATAAATTTGCAAATTATATGATATTAGGATCGTTGAACATTACTTTAAATAGAATTATAATAGTATAGTAAATTACTAAAGTATATTCTAATTTTTATATAATTTCATTAAAAATATATTCAAAATGATTTATTTTTATGTAAAATATAATAAAATTATAGTATTGTTGATTTCAAATCATTTTAATCAGTTGAAATAAGAATTGAAATTAGATTATCAAAACTGGATAGATGATTTGCAAATGATATTTTTTACAGAATTAAAAGTTTTCAAAACTTTTAAATAATTTCTTAAACAATTAAAACGTTTATTCGCACAATTTATTTACAAGACATAACTTAATATTTCCTAATCCACGTAACGTTAAGTTATCATATTCATTTGTATTCTCATTATAGTTCAACACACAAGTATCGTCTTGAATTTATCGATTTAGCGCTAAATGCAAAATATAAATATATGGAGCGCGCTACATCCTAAATTTTCGTCCTCTCGATAAAGCACTTTCTACGAGAATCGCATCATACATAATAGAGACAAAAATATTTCACAATCGACGAAAATCACAAATATAACGCCAATGCCATCTTCTTAAATTTAATCTGATTTTTTAACAAAAAAAATTCAAAAATACTTGACAAGCAACTCCGTGATGCTCGATGATGTCTATAACGCTCGTTCTCTTTTTAAAGGCGCGCGCTGTGAAATCGCAATCACACGGTTGTCTGCGAAACCATATGATATTCTTGCGTCACTGTCACCCCCTAAACATCCTCGACACTCGCTTAATTTCTGACTGAGGCACCGCGCGCATATGCAACTATCACTCGTTTTTCCGCCGTGCTGTTCCGGACAGACAAGATCCACCGAGATCAATCACCACCTTAATCCTCGTGCTCGTTGTCCGGTTGGTATCCGACACGAAAAGTATCCGACGGCCGATGGCCGCGGAAAAATTCCGCATCGCGGCGTGCAGCACGGCTGGTGGTCACAGGCTCACCGCGTCCTGAGCCCTTGCGCGAGGTGACGAGGGCGTGATCACGCGACCGACTACCGCACGGTTATTGGCGGAGTCTCATTCGGGGCGGTCATACACGACGACGTTCACCGTTCCGAGCGGATTGGTCCTGCGAGGTGGGCGGAGTCACGCACGGCTCCACGATCGCGCAGCCAATGGCGTAGTTGGACGCGCGTAAGAGACCTCGTGATTTTTCGAAGACGCACGAACGGCGCAGCCGTCCTCCGGCCGCGCCGAGACCGTCGAGCACTCCGATCCGCGCGCGACTCCTCCGAGCTCCCAGTGTGTTTTTACTCGGGGTTGAGTAAACTCCGGCCTGTTGTGTATCATAATACCGTGGCGTGCACACGCGGGTGCTAACGGGGTTAGCGTGCGTCCTCGCGCTACCGGCCGAGTCGCACTGTTCAACCGAATGCACCTCCTGCCTTCACAGGCCGCGGCCTCGCTCGCACACCCCGCGTCTAAGACGACCCGGTCAACAAAATCCTATCACGGAGCAGCGGGGCGCGCCGCGACGACGCGGTGTTTTTCGGGATCGCGCGCTTGTTAGAGCGATCTATGATCGATCGAAGATACTTTGGATCGCGTGATCGCCAAATGGTGATCTCGAGTCCGATGAAGACGCTCCAAGTGCTCAAAGCGACGACGAATAAGTGATAGTGCGTGATTCGATCGATTGAAAGATTAAGACGCGAATATACAAATTGAAAATATTTAATACTTGCCGAGTAAGTGAAGGACTAGTGAAATACTGCGAACAGAGGACAATGCAGAATAAACGTAGAAGGATAATTTCGAAAAAAAAAGGCGACACTCTTTACTTAAGAATCTAAATCATTTTTTACGTTATTTTCAAAGTTATACCGCGCGATTATAGTTCAATTTGGAGTGCGAGGAGAGACTATAACACACAATAGTGGCTTGTAATAATTCGAAAACGAAATAAAATATGATCGTTATTGAAAGGACAGTTTGAAATTTCAAGTAGAATAATTTCCGAGTGAAGAGTGATAAATATAGAGTGTATCTGCTAAAGAAATACGAGTAATTGTTTCCGCGAGACATAAAAGAAAAACGGCAGAAATATGTTTCGGGAACAGTGAGAGAGGAGAAGAATCGTCCCTCCCCCGACTCCCTGGTCTCCACTTGGAAGCAAGTGTTCGGATCGTTGTACTCTGGAGAGCGGGTGCGCGAAGATGCACACGCTGTTCAGCGAGCAGAATGCGTATTATCGGCACGCGGCGACGGTGCCGATGGGCATGGGCGCGCCGTCGTACCCGGCGGTGGGCGCACCCGGGAGTTACTACGAGCAGTATCGATACGGCGGCTATGCGACGGCTACGGGATATCCAGTGTCGGGTATCGGACAGCAGCACATTCATCACGCCGGCAAGGATATGGTGAAGCCGCCTTACTCGTATATCGCGCTTATCGCGATGGCCATTCAGAACGCACCCGACAAGAAGATCACCCTCAACGGTATCTACCAATTCATTATGGACCGTTTCCCGTATTATCGTGAAAACAAGCAGGGCTGGCAAAATTCCATTCGGCACAACCTCAGCCTGAACGAATGTTTCGTGAAAGTGCCGCGAGACGATAAGAAACCCGGTAAAGGAAGTTACTGGTCCTTAGATCCGGATAGCTATAACATGTTTGATAATGGTTCTTATTTGAGACGTCGCAGGCGTTTCAAGAAGAAGGACGCGCTCAAGGAGAAGGAAGAGGCGCTGAAACGACAGGGCATCCTACCAGAGAAACGTCAGCAGGAGGACGTGAAATCCAGCGGCAGTAATCAGGTCGCGTTGCCGCCCCCGTCGGACACTTCGACGAAGAAGCTGGGCGGCGGCGGTGGTGGTGGCGCTCTCGAGGCCGCTACCGCCGCCGGTCTGTGCAAGCCGAAGCGGGAACCGGTGAACGATAATAACCATTGCATGGCGGCGGCGGCGGTGGCTGCGGCTGCGGCTGCGGCGGTTCAAGCTAGCAAATACGGCCTGCACAGCCCGATACAGCAGGAGGACAAGACGACGACGGCGGCGGCGGCGGCGGCGGCGGCGGCGGCGGTCGCGGTGCCTGGTCAAAGCGTTATCCAGACCGCTCTCAGTCATCAAGTGCAGCACCAGGCGCACCAGGCGCACCAAGTGCATCAGGAGTCGATCCAAGACGTATCGATGGCCGGATGTCTGGATCCAACCAGTTTCAGCGTCGATGCGCTCATGACGACACGAGAGAACAATCCCGGTCTGATGACGCGTGATAACCACCAGCACCACTCGCACCATCCGCACGGGCTTCAGCATCCGCACTCGATCATGAGTAGCAGGGAGTCGATGGGCAGCAGCGGCAGTAGGGACCACTTATCATCCACGGGCGGCACCACCACGACTACCACGACGGCCGCGGTGGCGGCGATGATGGCCACCAGCGGTTATGGCCACACCAGCACCGTTTCCAGGGGCAACGCCTCGCCACCTGGCACCATGTACACCCCGTATTGTGCACCGGCGGCCGCCGGATATGCCATTATGGACCACGAGTACAACACAGCGCGAAATCACGCGAGCAACGCCGTCGGTCATTCGCAGTGGTATCATCAGGACGCCAGTCCTGACACGGCGATCTATCAGGACACCCAGTCTCCGAGCTGCCAGCTTTACAGGTACGAGTCCCAGAAAACGAATACCTGAATTTCGCAGCGTCCGAGAAAACGTCACGTCCGGTCCATTCGATCGCCTCGAGATTCCAGTTCGATGATAGAAAGTCTTGCGCGTTTCTATACGCGATTGATACGTGCAAAATCTTCTTTTTTATTTCATACCGATATGATCGTAACAAAAGATCATTTTACCCGGTCCTTAAATTATTCTCATCATACCACAGTGTTGAGATTTCATTGCGATTGTATTCAATTTTTGTGTCAATAGCGCCGCGCGGTTACATTTAGACATTTTCTCATAGATATTATTTTGGTACATTATTTTGTTAAAGCAGTAAAGACTATATCTCACAATTAACCCGCTGGCTTGCTATTCGAACTCGAATAATAAGCACCATAAGTACAATTAATACAATTTAGAATAACTAACGTATAATGTGTAAATATATTATTGTTTTTCTCCATTATATTACATAGGATTTTTCATAGCTCTAGAAAAAATTCATAATTCCAAGAATTTCCATCTTATTATCTTCCTTGTCGGTTGGCGTTATCGAGAAATTTCTTGTAGATAATTAATGTCAATATAACATGACAAAATAGATAGCTAGATAACAATATAAAAGCAATCTATTACCGAGGGAAATACGCAGTTTATTATTATATTCACCTATGTATGAAAATTCTAATACACTGTCTGGATATGGAAAACAGTAGTTACAATATTTGTAAAAAAAATGACAAAAACGGTGGATCCATTTTTTGAAGACATAGATAAAATTACAGATAACTATACGATGTGTCTTAATTCAGAACATGGTCTGATTTATCATAGGTCCAGTCCGCCGACGCCACTTTCGACGGGCGCGGCGCCGTCTCCGCCGCTGTACCATAGATATTACCAAGACTGTAATGCCGTCAACACCAGCGGTAATCTGCCGATAACGTTGCAGAAGTACTGAGAATATCGGAATTCAAGGTCCCATCAGCGGAACCTTGAAGAACACCATAGCGATCATCACTACGATCCCGGTTTGATTTACGTGAAGCAAGAATGGATTCCTACGACGGACGAGCTCGCCAAGGAATGGAACTAGGAAGGTCGTACCGAGCTCTGGTAAAAATCGTCAATTTCTAGTTTCTCGTGTCGAATCGTATTCTCGTATCGTGTAGAAAGTACATAGGCGATATTAGCTAATATACGACAATTAGCGTAATAAATCGTCAACGTCTTTAAGGATGTCGTTAATGGACGAATAGTCCTCGGCTAGGGAACTTGTAATGGTTTCTATCGAATTTCTTCGTAGAAGTATACATTAAATACCGATTTTCTTCATTATTCAGTATCATTGTAATTTTAACAGTCTTCATTTAATTTCCATTCATAAAACACATTTACTAAGCGGTTTTTATAAGCGTTTCGAAAAACTGTGTGAGATGTCCAATTAAATTGAAGAAATTCGCGAAGAAGAATTTGGTTTAAAGATTCCGAAAATTGTAAAATCTGAATAATTGAGTAGTTTGTTTGAATTAAAAGTTGTAAAATATTATTGGACACCGAGACCCGCCTTGATCGCAATATGGCCTTTATTTGTGACGAATGATTAAAATCCCAGCATGATGCGTAACGTACATTAAAAGAAAAAAAAAAAACGTATGTACGAGAAAGAAAACAAATTATTAAAAAGAGTATTAGACTCCAAAGTACACAATCATCAGAGAAAAGTTGAAGAAGGGCAACAAAACGTAGAAATCCGCGGTGTGTGAAGAAGAAACTTGTGCCACGAAATTAATCGAATAACTATTATAATATAGTTTCATTATATTAAACGAAAACATTTTGATCTAAACTGGGACGTTCTTCAGCTAAGCAAAGTGTTAAAAACAGTTCTAATCGTATCGCAGTAAACGCTCAAGTACGTTACATTAATTAATGTAATTGAAACTTACTTATTGTTTTTATTGAATTGATTGATCTTTGTATTGTGTAAGAAATTACAATATCAAATCTGTAAATCTGACGTAACTCGAACAATAAATGCAAAGGAGGAATATTAAATTTGTATTAGCTAGCAGGATGACTTCAAAGTGAGTCGAAACGTATATTGTTATTTCAATGGAATAAAGTAGTAATTTGAAGAAATTCACCTCCTTTATTACTGTACGTACCGCAACAACGAAACTCTCATTCGCTTTTAATTACTGGAGTTTATGGTTTTTCTAATCGTATGTATTTTAATGAAATTAAAAAACTCCCAGTCCAATTTTTTAATCAGTAAATTTCTTCTTCTCGCACGTTGATTTGCCATCTTCTCAATTGCAGCATATCGTAAACTCGATAATCGTACGAGTTTTCTTATTTCGATCTAAAACCTCACTTTAATGAACGGAACGCGAATGTACGCGCCGCGCGTTTGGAAATCAATATGAATTTTAACATAATTGCTCTTATCTACGCAAATATCGAGACTGATTTATCTGATGAATTTTTGTTTCTTTGCTGCCGTTTTCGCACCTAATATATGCGCGCAAACCATCGCGCAAATCACACGAGAGCCTCAAAAATCCCGGGACGTCTGCTTCCGGTAGCGATAAGAACGAGTTAGAATTATCGGTCCGCATAGTCCGGCGGTAGTCAGGCAACTCGCGTCACGGTAAATGCGTTTCCGCTCCTTTCGCCAAGACACACCCTTGGAACGGATTGAAAAAGTCACATTGTTTGCTTTGCACGGCGTGTTTTGCATGGAATATTTCCCGATTCCGAAATGTCCGTTTTTATTGCACTGCGGCCGTGATTATTTCCGAACGAGCGATCTCTGCAGAATTTTTCGCATTTAATCTATATCGTCGAACACGTTGAACACGATTGTAACGAATAAACGAGTCACATAAACAGCTTTGGGGAAACAAACGGGTATACATATATCGGTAGATTGTTTTATCGTAAATAGAGACTAACATTTTAATATTTTAGAATAATGACGAGTCCGCGGAATTCTCTCTATTAACATTTAATAGGCTTATCACCCTACTTCTAGCAATCACTTTGGCAGTACCTATACAATAACTTCCTATATTTATTTATACTTCCTTTGACGGCAACACACTCGCGATTGATTCAGATATACCGGTAAATTTTAACGCGAACGTTTTAATCGACGGGAGTGCAAAAAAAGGTGATAATTGTCGCGATTTCAAGCGTCCCGATACAAGTGCGCAAGTAGCCTAATAATAATGTGTATAGTGTGTATAGGATGCCGAAAAAAGTTGATCATAGTCTCCTAAGTTTTCAATGTCGACGATGAAATTTATTGCGTTTTAATATTCATCTTGAGAGGAATGTTTGAAGCTATCACGACGATGAAAAGCGACAAGTATTGTAAAAAGAATAATAGCTTTAGTAATTAGTGAGATATTGTACTTTCTTCGCAAAATTACATCGCGTTCTTGTGCATTTAATCACGTGATAACTTTCCTCGATACCGAAGATTCGTGCGGTATTCGATGAAAGAGAAAATTGAGATACACACAACACACACACACACACACACATATAATACACACAGGAATGTTTATATATAATATGCATAGGTATATTTATTGATTATAAACACGGATCATGTGAATAATAATTAGCGTTAATAATGCTCGAATCTGCGTGTATATTATTACGAAGAATGAGAAGCAGCATAGATAGAATAAATAGAACAAATCTATATGTATACATATATATCTATATGTGTATATATGACGTATATATATAACAATATATATGCACGTATATACTTGTACGTGCGGAACATATTGATATTAATATTATTATTAGTACACTATTACGTATCAGTACGTAAGACACACCTACGAAATAAACGAAAAAAAATCTCGAATTATGTTTTGCCTCTTTCACATCCCGCCACGAAATCCATTTGCAACATCACCGTTTTGTTGGCATGTACCGCGCGAGCATGCACGGCCGTGCACTTACGAAAGTATTATTATCAGTGAAAACCCGTCGAATGTTTATTGCTTGCCGCGACGTAGTGCGACGTTTCATGTTTGGACGTGAAATATGTTTTTATATTTGTACTTATCAGCAGAACTACCGGTGGAAATATTGATGACCGCGCTGTGAAAATAAGCTAAGTAGACGTGAAAATAACTCGATGTTTAATTGTTGCATCCCGTCGGTCGACCATCCATCGTTGCAATTTTACTCAAGAGCATCATTCGCGCGCGTTTATCGTTTTACATTCATATTTATATTTATTATTTAATAATTCATCACGTACTTGCACAGAATATTTTCAAAAATGTAGGAAAACTTAATCGTGTATCGATGTGTGAAACATGGATCGTTGCCGACGTATTTAAGAATGTAGAATAAAATTGGAAGAAAAGTTCAAACGAGATTCATTCGTCGACAATTGTTTTTTATCGAATCCCCGCACGATATTCTTTTCTGTAAGACTTTTTTGTAATATCTTGTTAATTGAAAATAAAATACGTTACACTTGCATATCGCTATATATTTTCTAACATATAATTCAACATAGTTAATTTCTCACATTAATCCCCTGCGTTTACATTCTTCGTGATAAACGAGCCGCCCAGACATTTCCGCGTAAAATCCGAGAGCGAAATTGTTGACGATGAAAATGATAGAGGTGAGTTTCGCGGAATTCTCGATAGATTAATGTCGCGTCTCGTAAGTAACACGAGAGCGGAAACGTTTATGCTGCTTCAGCATCCAACCAAACCGAATCGACATTCTATCTTTTCCGCAGAATTTACGACGATCGCACGGATCTTCGCAACGCACATCCGCGCCCGTTCCCATTCTGTATTAGACTATTAATTTTAGTAACGATCCGAGAATCCGTTATCCCCGCGAGGGCGCATTGTAGCTGACTGAATTAGATCTACAAGAGTATAACTCGAATGATCGTCAAATTTGACCCGACAACCGTATCTAATTGCATTATATTAATAAAGAATTACTAAGCGCTTATTGGACGAATTAGATAAAAAATATGGAAGAAATCAGGGAAGCATAGCCACAATATAGGAAAACGTGGTTTCAAGCCAGGGTGTGGCAGGCGAATGAGATATTTGCCACAGGTAAAAAATTTGAAGGAACCCAAAAATGACAATGTAATTTTCTACATATTTTAATTCGTTATTAAATGATGATTTTGATTTACGAGCTACTGATGCTACATAGAGCACATCATTTTATATATTTTTAAGTAAAGTAACTTTATGTGAATAAAGTTCTAATAAGTTGAAGTTAATAAAAAATTGAGATCATTACTAAATTAAGGAAAATTATCAAAGAAATTCTTTCGATTAAATATCACATAATTGATATAATATAATAAATAATAATAGTCTCTGTAAGAATAAAAATAAATTGGAAAAATTGATGGGCTAAGAGCCAGTTATAAAATAAAGCACTTTGAAATTTAATAAAGATAATAATAACAACAAACGTTTCGATCGGGTAATTCTCAATATTATAGTAAATACATTATATAATTGTAAAACTATCTACAAAATATAAGGTTTTCAATATTCTTCATGTCCTGTATTATAACGTTGCGAGTCAATAAATTAAAATAGTCAGATTAGTCGTTGAAAATTTTCGGCAATAAAACAGTAATAAAAGTGGCCGTTAACAAAAGAAAATTAATGCTACCTTATTAAATAAAATGTTGAGAGTCAATGTGAATACGCACTCTATAATGTTAACATTTAATTTTCCAAGATAATAATATTCTTTTAAAAAATCACAAGTATCTGTACTAAATTGATTTCAAATATAAGAAAATCTAAAGTTAAAATTACAATTATAACTTCATTTTTTTTCGCCCGCGTATATAAAATAATAAATAATAATAGGTTCTGTAAGAATAAAAACAATATTATTGTAATTTTAGTAACTATATATTTCGTTTGTAACATATACATGTAAATTTATATGTTACAATGTACAACTTTTCTCCCGTATATACACGTGATTATGCTAAATTATAATATTAATATATATTACTATATTATCTCTGATTATATTTTACATTTCATGAAGAAATAATTTTTATCTTGGGCGCTGAGATGTCTCAAGTTGTCCCGTCTCTGGTTGTCGGCATTCTTCAGATAAAAGCAATGCGCTATTCTCGTAAATCTAAGAGTGGATACACAGTTGCCACCTTTCAGTTAGTGTTCCATCAGAGATGGACAACTCTTCCATTAGAGATTTCGAGCACTATCCTGCCGAAAATTGATAAGCAATACCCAAAAATTGCTCAAATTGAAACTTTCTTGTAATACGTCTCTAAAAAAAGATCATAATTTGATTTTTTCTACCGCAGACTACTATTACAGTTTTATTGGAGATCGACTGCCATCCAAATTTATGCTGCTTTCGAATGCGTTCTCAAAAAGAAAGTCATATTCGACGCGTTCCTGCCGGAGATATCGATCTTTTCAAAAATCAAAGGACGCGCGCGTATACTTAAAAAAAAACATCAAAGTTTTGAACAATTGGCCGGAGATTTTTCCATGTGGCATATATAGGAACGAAGATTTAATTAAAAAGAAAAAAACCGAAAATCTTCGGTTGAAAGCTAATGAAGCAATCTAATGTAGCATGGACGTCGGGAGGTACGACATGAAATAATATGTCGTATTCTCAAGATGGTAATTATCCGCATTGTTGACATGACAATGTAAACATTGAAAAAGTCAGAAAGAAGTTGAGAACATTAAAGGCTCAATTTTAAGAATAAAATACCACGTATTTTACAATACATCTTTTGACTGAAATAGCTATTGTTGTCTTTCAAATCTTTGCATACCTAACCTTTTTATGAAAGATAATAATTAACAGTTTATAAAACAAAAAGGATTAAATAGTCGGATTAAATGGTTAAATTCCTAAAGGTCTTAAGAATTCTAAGGCGGTAAAGTATTCGGTAAATAATGACTCAGGTCACAAAATCTTATGGTAGAAAAATTTAGGAAATACAATCGCATAGTGTATGAATTTCAAGTGATTCTATCTTGTTGATTATATTTCTAGGTATAAGCGTATATATGAGTACAGAAATTTACGATTTCATTTACGAACTAGGAGATTCTTATTATCGCGGGAGTACTATAAATCACTTGTAAGACATAAAACGCAAGTGTTCATATAGAGAGAGAGAGACACGCAGAAAGGCCCTTTGATGAACCGGGCAAAGTAATTTTTAGGTAGGAGGCCCAACAGGAATTGACCTACTCGAGAGGGTTCTGGGATTTCAGCGACGCAGGCAATAGGTGCATATACTTTCGGCGAACGGATTTTGTGGACCCTGCTCGAAATCTTGTTCCAAAATCCATCTGCTTTGTTCGGGGCACGTGTTCCGGCAGATGGGGCTAAGTCCAGCCCGAGGCGAAAGATACCACCCTGGTCGAATCGTTTGCAAAATGTAATTTTAAACGAATCCACGGCTATTCTCAGCGCAGACCTCATGTTAATACTCGCTCAACTGTGCAACGCCGTGGGAAATGTTATCGCATTAATATAGCAATTAACGTCGAACTGAACGTTACTGCTTACGATTGCTTTTCTTTCGCTTGCATATGGCATATTTTTATACATTTTATTCAATTAAATAATATATATTACAATATATATATTATTTAAATAAATATAATAATACAATTTTTATCATGTTTATACACACCTATAAAGTAGCTAGTACATTGTGCTAGGGATTTTCTTCCATTTACCATATAAATATTTAATTAATTTTATTAATATCTAACCATTTTCTGAGTCGTATATATTTATTTTGTAAATTTCATCTACATAAATTAATGTCTTTTCTCTCGAGACAAAAAAGCGTTCGTGCAATTAGTCTATTTATATCATACACATAATTATAAATATTTATCGCTATATTTGTACAGCGTTCTACCATTGATGTAAATAAATATATAAAAAGGTGCATATATTTATCGCACGTGTACTTGTTACATTTACACATCGTAGTAAATTAGTGTTGACGAGCGAAAACGACATATATACATATATATATATATAGAGAGAGAGAGAGAGAGAGAAGTATGTAAAGAGCTATTTGCACTACGCGTAAACGCTCGTGCCATTATTGGCTTTCCAATAATCCAGGCAAACACACAAATTCATCCACCCGCGCTAAGAACCGCGATTCGAGGGTGAGAAAGTCAATGCAGCAGCCCCTCTCGTCCTTTATCTCCACGGCAAACATTTCACATTATCCATCCAAAGTTACTTGCGCAATGTAACTTTCTGCCCGACAGGACGAATATTGCGACATAAACTGAAATTTAATTCTTAACTTAATAAATAAAATACATATTTATTTAACAAATAAAATATTTTTTCTAAACAGTATAGTGTTTATGAAAAAAATAAATATGAAAATAAATAATATATATATATACATATAATTAAACCGCAGTAGTGCGTTTTGTGTTAAAATTACAAAAGATAACAAAGATATTTAAAAAAATGCTACACTATTAAAAATATATAGAACCGATTTTTACCGATATAATAACCCGCTGTAACTCGCATTTTTATTTTTTAGAATTACTGTTAAAACGAGCAGTGAACTGAATGTTAGACCTCAAAGGATTGAAATGCTAAACACATGGTCGCAATGAAAAGGACACGATCTAGTCAGAAAAGCGTTTTTCAGAAAGCTGGAGCGTAAAATCAGCTTCCCACACATGTGCACTATAAACACGCACAGAAAAATTGCTTCAAATATTTCGGAATTATATGACGAGAAAACAGCTATACGTATCATTCTTTTAATCTTTCGAAACGTTTAAATTATGAAATAGCATCTCTGTGCGTAAAGAAACACTAACTAATTTATAATTTTTATCAGTTGATAAATTGTAAATAGTATACAAATCTTCATAAAGTACATTACTGACGGGGAGCTGAGTAAATTATTCGTTATAGATACACGTTACTTGGAAAGTTTACAAAACAAAACGATTTTAGAGACAGCAGTTATATGACAGTTGCACTACAGTCGTTTTTTAATAATATTTGGTCAAAGAAATGTAGACAATAAAAAATATTTGGAACTACAAAAAAGACATGAAATTTCATGTAAATGTAACGGAAGCAAATTACAAACAGGTACATACATTGCAATCGTTAAATCTAAGTTATTTGTAATTTTATCTTCATTGTGACAACATTGAATGATTTTAATGTACCTGCTTGAAATTTGCTTCTGTGAAATTTAATGTAGATTTTGACCATTTGATATTTATTTTACGGTTTGACTACTTTATTAAAAAGAAAAAATTTTAAAAATTCCGACTCTTAATTTGTCTTTTTAATTTACCATTAGTTTTAAACTAAGAGTCCTTTACTTTATTTATTATTGTTAATGTAGATATTTTAACAGTGTATGAAACGAAAAGTGAATCCGGGTTAAATTAAAAAATTCGATTGTTCAATCTCTTCTCCCTCCCCTCCCCCTCTCACTCATTATTTTGGGATTGCAAAATCTCTCTCTCTACATTGCGCACGTCATCGCATCCTCTTCTTTCTGCCTTTTTTCTTCTCTTTTTTTTTTACCCTCCGTAACCGTTGTGGCCATATTAGCGGTGCGCGCAATCATCAATTTCAAGCGAGGAAAAGATATAAGTAAAAAGAGTTTGGCTCCGGGCTTACTTAAACAAACATTTTGCTCTACGAAACTAACGTAGGGCGACGTGTGCGTGCGTGCCTTCCCTCTCTTTGTCTTAAGCGCTCGCGTGGAACACTGCGGCGATGTCTTTTTCTTCCTGCAGCTCTTCTTGCGCGATGCTCCCTTCTTCTTATGCGAGATCGTAAACCAGAGCCACGCTATGTGGGAAAGGCCGGCCATCAGCTATCGTATGTCCTCGATTAGTCTGAAAGAATATCACAAACGCAGAAAGTTACAGAGTTGATATGGAAAATATCATATAAAACGATATAGTTCACATAACCAAAAATATTTTAGTTATGAGCAATATCATCCTAGTTATTTTTATGTGATAAGAATTGTTGATACGACTCTTCAACTATCTTAATGTAGTTATCGTGATTTGGTTGTGACAATTAAAACTTGGTTGGGTGATTATTTACTACGGACAAGTTATCTATCCGTCAAAGACTTAGAAATTGCAATTGAAATTCAATCAGATTATCAAGATAGCTATATGGTTAACTTAAACACATAACTCTATAAGTATACAATTCTTTGAATTTTTTAAAAATCGTTTACATTTTACCAAAAATTAGTTTAACCAATCAAATAATATTTTTTCACGTATTTTTTATAAATATATTTTTTTAAACATAATTTGTCTAAACTAACCATATGATCCAGTTACCATTATAACATTCGTTGTTGAATATTCAAGAAACAATCTAGTGTTGCAGCAACCAGTCATAACATAAATCATTCAATCATTGTACTGTGATTCAAACACAATCACATAAATAGTCGCTCCATATTTTACTATTCAATCTGGTTGGCATCAGACTGTTTTTTTCGTGTACGGGTAGTAAATATCGTCGAATACATATATCTAAAAGTAAACTTTGACCATGGTTACTTTAGCTCATCGTATCAGTAATTGTAATTGAGAATTTGACAGCCCGTTATATCGTAATTAATTAATACCAGTAGGACGTTTAGAGGGAGGATGGCAGCGGATGTTACAAGAGAAAGAGACGAGATGAAGAAACCCGCATGGCTGCTGGCGGCGGACGAAGAGCGAAGGGATAAAGGGCAGCAGTGGGAGGACGAGAGGCGAAACTGTGCTGCTCCGCCGTCGTCTGCCCGTTTCAGCGGAAGGATCACAGGTGCGCTGTTTCCCAGGGACCCGCGGCGAAACGCGAATTCCCTCGCGCAGATGGAAAGAGAAAGACAGAGAGAGAGAGAGAGAGAGAGAATCGTGACCTAACCGCGATACACCCGTATTTACTGTACGTACAACGGCGATCCTTTTCACTCCACCTCGACTCCATCCCTTTCGCAGAAATCAGCGAGAAAGCAATAATTCTGTAGAGATAGAAAAAGAAAGGAAGAGAGAAAGAAAGAATTGCGCGGATTGGGGAATGACAGAAACAAGTCCTACCAATGGAAATTGGTTCGCGTGCATACCCGCGAGAGCACTGTGTTACACGAAGGCATAGGGGAGAAAAGGAGATCGAGTTCAGAGGATACGTGGTGAAGCGAGTGATGAGATAGCACCGTCAAGCACAATGCCCCGGAATCGAAGCTGTGCGTATTGAAGATCCAAACAACTACGATTATTTTGCACAAAGATATAATAACGAATTTATATACTTAATATACGTATTTCGACTTTAAAAATAACTACTATACAATATCGATGTCACTCTCTGAGTTGTAATATATATAGACGCGATCAATTTGCACGCAGGCAGTTGTTGAGTTAACAATTTGTAGCAACCCAATCGAATGGGTCAGGTATACCTATACATGTATATGTACTCCAATCAGCTTTTATTGTTATTTAATAGCTGCGCAATCGTTTTACGAATACGATCCAATAATTGAGAAACATTCGACTATGTCGATTGAAGCAAATTCTCTAATTTTTTCTTCTTTTCTCTTTGCTTCTCTCGATTCTCTATGCTAGCTTGATTGTACGTACAATTGAATTATTCTCGTAAGATATTACTTATATTTTCTAATATAATACTTTAATTATTTGTCGATCCCCTACTTGAGATATCACAACATTATTTTTAAATAAGAGGAATTCTAATATTTTTCGCAATAAATGATTCGCAGATTTCAGATTTCGTCGACGTTTGAGAACTTTTTTGTCAAAAGATGCTTATTAGTATCGAAAAATTATTAAATTGCTTGTACAATTTAATAAGTGTGATATTACTATTCTGGTTCTGTGTACTTATGAATGCGTTTTAACCTTCAAATTCCACCCTGGGGCGAATTTGACTTAAGGTAGCGCGGTTGGGAATTTGAGGGTTATGTAAGAACTAAGATCCGTTTCGACCGAATATAGAGGATGCATTTAAAATACGACAACCGTTCTGATTGGCTTATTATTCCGTTAGATCTTAAAATGTAAAAATCGAGATCAGATTCAAGGTTTTTCTTATTTAATTTGATTGATTCATATTGATTTAACCGCGGTCGCTTCATTTATTGTTTGTAGTATTATCTTAGAATATTCACCCTTTCGTTTCAATAGTCGTTACAATTTTGCTCGCTGCGTCCGTGATAACACTCAAACATAACTTGTTATCCATCGACAGTTACATTCTCTCCGTGTGTTGACTCCTTTTCCGTCCAACTTGCACGCAAGGGGATAAAAAACAGTCGCGGTTCTGTTTGCCCTACTAATTTATTTTTCTGCACATTGTCGTGTGCAAGTTTTTCACTCGGTCATGTAATCGCAAAAGTTTCCACATTCGTGCAATACGTGTGTACATAAATGTGTGCGTATCGTTCGATGTAACATCGAAACAGCCAGGGAAAAACCACTGATATATATAATATCAGTGGGAAAAACGTAACGAGATATCTCGCTGCGGCGGGAGAGCTCTGTAGAAATATAATCGAGAGTATGGAAAGAAAAATAGGAAACGCCGCGCCGCGCGGTAACGCATGTTTTCGTTGAAGAGGTTTTGTCGAACGCGAGACGCCACGCCGCGACGAGATATATCGAATTAATAATATTATATACATTCGGATGTGAAGAGACGCGGCTGCTTAATCGCGCTTTAATGCGAAATAAAGTAAACATTGGCTGGGGCCGCGCTCGAAAATGCAAACGTCATTATGACATTAAACGCTAAATGGGGCGCGCAAGGCGGATCTTGTTTATGGGCCAACTATCGGGGCCGTTTTACCCGCTAATTTCGTATTTAATTGACACATCTACCGCGACGAGAGGGTAGCGCGCCGCGCCGGTTCGTATCCGCCCACACTATAACGAGGGCGGTATATACGTTGCCCACGGCTATCCCGCGGCACAGGCGACACGTAATTCGAATTTGAAATAGGCAATTAATTAACCGCGTGCACGCACGGTGATCTCACCGGCTACGCCGAATTATAACACGTATGGCTACTTTATATATCCTGCAAGCGCCAACAACGCTATATTATTCACGCATTTTCAATTATTAAATTTTCCCATTTAATCCCAACGAAGCGTGCGAGACCAAAAATGTCCAAATTGAAACGATGTAAAATTGAATAGATATTAAAAGAAGTGTCTCTTCTTTCTTATTTCTCTCCAATATGAAAAGAAAAAGAAGAAACGACCTACAAATAATGCTGAAAGATCGAAAAATTTAATTATAGATGCAAATCTGCGAAAATATAATTTGGTTGGATCATCAAAACAATTGTATGCGTAGTCTGTTTTTAGAATTTCTATTCAATATTTATTTAATTTAAAAAAATAGCGAGGATAGTCGTAATTTCCACAAAATTATTCGCTTCTAATTCTTCTAAACAGCAGATAAAGAAATAGCGCAATTAAAATATCATTGGGGAGCAACACGTCACGTTAACGTTCTTTCCTCGAATAGTTGAGATTTTTCCTATCGCGCAGCGGTGTCGAGTTTCCCTGAAAACTAAAATTCGTCTTGAAAACTGCCTGCGGTAGCCTAATTCAGGGCCTCTGTGCAGGCTGGTTGACTCGACGGGCCCGGCAATCGCGCGGCGAAGAGAGAGAGTGTCGATTACTCGAGGGCCACCCGCAACGAACGGTGGCAGAGCGACGACGCGTCGCACGTCGTCCGCGAGGTCGGGTCGGGTGTTTACGAAAATTACGGATGATAATGTAAGCATTTTTTCACGCTCTCCGACGCGGGTGGGTGCGGACAGGCCCCGGGCGGGTCGCATACACGCGGGGCTAATTTTAGGGTGCTTCAACCCCCTGGTTGTCGCATCCGCGAGCGCGCGCGCGCACGACACCGTGGCCGACGCGTTGTTTACACGTACGTGCGTCCCAGGAAATTCCGACACCAGGGTTCTCTCTCTCTCTCTCTCTCTCTTCTTGAAGCAAGGGAAACCCGCGCTCTGCGCTTCTCAGAACCGACGACGGCTCTCGGTCGTGTTACGAACGCTGGTATCTACGCGACTATTTCCCATTTCGATGTGGCAACTGCAGGAGGTGTCGTTAGGTTTCTCGAACTTGAAAATACCAGCGATCTTCGAAAAATAGATGAGTGATTGAGCGATATGACACGCAGTATCGCTATTAAAAAGTTCCATTGGAACGAAAACACTCACGCTCCTCTCTTTAATGTAATAATCTGTCAGCAGAGGATATATCGAGGTTTATGGTAAGCCTAACCATATTATAAATAATAGCGGAACGGGATTACGCGCCATGAAAGTTTGCGCAAGAGATATTCTTAAAGGATACAAAATGTATGAGATGCGCTTTCTTGGAACACGCGCTTGCATGGGTGCCTGTGCACGTAGACAGCATAGGTGCGATCTATTTTGCCCTATCCGTCCCTTTAATAGACGAAGCATATTCCCGGTTTTATATACATGTTGATGTTCTCTTCCTCGAGAAGTAAGCCGCATCAAAGGCGGGTCGATTGAATCATTATAGAACCCTGTTGTAATTCCATTTGCCAAGAAACCGCACGTCAACCGATGTTCTACCGTGACACCACAGGAGGTATTCGCGAACAATAGCGTTGCGTAACAGCAACGTATACCCGCCATTAACAGTGCTCGATTTACCGTGAAACCCGTGAACGCATCCGCGAACACACGTTCTCTCCCCCATTGGCCCCGAGGCCCGTTGATCATTTTCGGAGATCTGAGCTTGTCTTCATTGCCTCTAATGTGTATTGCCAACGCAGAGATAGGAACGCTTGTAACTAACAGATACGTGAATAAACTTCCATATTCCGAGCTTACTTTTCGATACATCTGGTGCACACCGCTTCGTTGGAACTTTTATTCTTGCGACTGCCTCTTTTACACGGCAGCAGCGGAAGAATATCTTTGTTAAGTATTCGCGTTAAATGTCCATCTCGGAATAGAAATGCGTTTGTGCTTTAAATACTTGTGGGACAAAAAAAGAAAGCGAACCCTCTCTCTCTCTCTCTGCCCCCGATCGAATTGAGAAACAATGATTAGCATTGTATCCTGTCGGATTTTTCGGTTTTTGGCCTGCGAGAATGAGGATCCCTTAAGATACACCCTGCACAATGCGATCGCCCGCGACAGCAGGAGTTGGGGCGCGCACGACCGGGCAGCAGCAATGACTTAATGCTATTTGGGGTCTGCCCGATGCACATATTGTATACGCTCGCCCGTGAATGGAGCAACGGAGTGGGAGAGAGAGAGAGAGAGAGAGAGAGAGAGAGAGAGAGAGAGAGAGAGAGAGA
>NW_017280313.1:211558-230781 GCF_001594065.2 Cyphomyrmex costatus
GAGAGAGAGAGAGAGAGAGAGAGAGAGAGAGAAAGGGGGAGAAGCGAGAGATTGGGGAGAACGAGCGGCATCCGTGGAATTGTTTACTACTTGCCGCGAGCCCGAAATAGAGAGCGATTCTCTTGTTTTGGACATTGAACTGATGTTTTCGATACCTCCGTTGCGATACGCTAAAAAAAAAAAAAGGAAAAAAATTGAGTTTTTCGCTGCATTTTTTCCCGCACCGATGATTTTACTACATATGGAAGAAATGATTTGGTTGTTCAAAGTGCGACGAAAACAATGTTTGAGAATGGCAGATTACATTGTGGGAAGGAAGATAAATCATTATGCTTGAGTAGAGAGCTTGTGTTTCATCATAAATCATTATTCGTTTAAAAGTGGCAAACGTCCAACAAACTGTTGAGGTGCAGGTACACGCGTGTCTCGTACAACGGATTAAGAATTAATAATAGCACGATGTAGTCGCCAGATACTAGGAGGATGTAATTACGGGTGAGTCACACTTCTTACCGTTCGTCATTGTTCACAGATCGCGTAATATAACTCTCTTTCTATATTATTGAAGAAAAAAAAAAAAATTAATTATACCTCGTCGTGACGATTACTACGATTATTAATAAATCAGGTGGAATCCTGCACTTTTCCGCTTTTGCAATGAGAAATATATAGGATTACGGCAGCCGTCCGGACGACGACGTGAGAGCGATATTCCCAGCCCAGTTATTTCAGTAACTCACATAATAATCTGCATAATTAATCGTCGCGTAATCGCGCGCGATCGTTCGAAAAACGGCGGAAAGGAGTTAGCGAGATTAAGGATCGCTCGATCATTGCGCGCGGAAGGGGTGACGAGAGCTTCGAGGGGGCCGACGGCGGACGGTGATTTAATATTTTTCCTGTTATGAGTATAAGCTCGCCGGTTTGTTCTGAAAACAACGTCGGCCGCCGCGGTTCGTCCGCGTCCCCGCGCAAAACCACCTGCACGAACCGGAACGAACTATCGCCGTTTCTCTTCCTCAACCCCACCCCTCAAGTCCTTCCGGGTGCAGAGATCTTACTTATTTACTTGCGCGTTTTATCCGGAATGACTCGCTCCTCGTAGTCTTCGCAGATCCACGCATGGGAATGGAGTTTGCGACACCCTTCAGAATTCGCTGAATTGTTTTCCCGTTCGCTCTCAAATGACGTCGTGATCGATCGTTCATTGTGTAATTCATTACATAATGCATACTTGCATCTAATCTCGTTACAGAATTGTCAATGTTAAATGTATCTATTTAATAGGTTCAAGTAAATACATCAGGTAAAAAATGTTTTAATCGCATAAATTCATTATATACCTATGTATATATTAATTGTATAAAACGGTGGCTTAAGGTATTTAAAAATCTCGATTTTAATACGCGAAAGGCTCATTCGACAAATACCGATTAATATAATACGTATATTTTGTATAGAAATCCAAAAGAATATATTTCAACCGTCAAGTATTATCGAATTAAGGGTAGAAGAGCGAAGAATCGTTTAACTGAAACGTTTCGTATCGTAAGATGACGGACACTAAGTCAATTATCTAGAATAGACTTGCTTTAAGTGGACATAAGCGTTAAACTTTAAGCTAGATATGCGTTCTTAAAAAACTTACTTTAATCCGTAAAACATAAGTTGTAAAGAAATCGGCAATTCTCATTTCTTTACGCTAAATAAGTCCTGAATATGTGCATCAATTAATGAGAGATCAGAAATAACGATTGCAACACGTAATGAGATTTTAAATGTCGTCAGCGAGTGATGACATCTTCAGTATTTTGCAACATCGAAAGCAAAATTGACAGAATTGATGACGAGGTTGTCGTCAAATATGTCAAAGCAAAAACCCAATATTATATTATATTATTGATTTAAACGCTACTATGTTGCGTATAATCTCGCTGCCTGGATAGGTACCGATGTCTTAAAGATTATGTCCATATTGTGGACTACTTGATTTTAACATGTCAAGTTTTATAACTTACTTCTTAAAGCCTAATGATTAAAGCAAGGTTGTGGATCAGGCATTCCTGGCAAAAAAAAGCAAGATAGTGAAGAAAAGACGAGGTCTATATTCTATGCGTCTGCGCGATTATTTCGAGAGCCAAGGCGCCGCGCCGAGACGTGTCCGCGGCTGTGACGGATGCCGCTAACGAGCTCCGCCGACGATTGACAGAATATTCTCAGGACGTAACAGCGAATATACCTATCTACAGTGTGTGGAATCTTTGACACTTTGCGAGCCAGCGAGTTTCGAGCTGCCGTTTTCGCGTCGCGATATTGGCCATGTTTTTTACTCTAACGTCTAACGTCAAACAATTACTGCGCGCTGGGAGTGTAAAAGCCGGAGCATACATTTTTGCAGAAGTCTCGAAACAGGTGTAGCTGTATTTAGATTTTGTGTAGGTAAAGAAGTCTCTTAAACCTTAAGAACGCGAATCATAGTCGCGGCGACGAGTTGATATTCTTTTCACATTCGCAACTGTGATTACCTCAAAGCTTATTGCGTTTTGGGACTAACGCACAATGCATACAAAGCATAAGAAAACAAAAAGTCAGAGTCTCTTATTTAATGGAAAAGAAGGAAATGAAAGACTTTGATTGGTTTGTTTTTTCTTTATGCGTATTGATAACGACGTTATCAAATTTGGAGCGTAAAAGTGTATGGAGGCGCTTTCCATGAGACTAGATGGAAATTCAAATTTTGCAGTATATTTGAAAGCAGAAAGATGCAAAGGATCAGCCAAGTGCCAGACATCCTCGACACGAATAATGCGCAGGAGGTGTTGAAGTAGGAATGCTAAGTTAAATATACGCGTAGGAGGTAGAATAAAAAAAAGTACTCCCTAGCTCTCTTGTTCGACGTGTACACTTTGAGACCGAAGGAAGCGTAGGAAGACTTCTGTGCGATATAAAAACCTTCCTTCCCTTTATAACTCTTTTGCCTTTTATCCCTCTGGCGCGAAATAATATCGTTCAATGAAAAGGACGAAAATCCTTGATTTATACAAGTATCCAAAAGGAATCCCCTTCCTATTTTTTATTTATTAAATAATAAATAAGCCTCTCTCTCTTCCTCTTATTTATACAAAATTTGCATTACAAGTAATTAATTTTAATTCTAGAATTATATAAATGACGATTAATTTAACGTTAACAGAAAATCTCTACTTCGCGATAAATATCAAATTAAATTTCCAGAGAGAAAAGTTTAGTTTTCAAAAATGTTTAAAACTTCAAAGAGTGACATTTGTCATATAAACTGTGCGCGCATGAAAAATGCGACAAGTTTTAATAATTACGAAGAAATTAATAATAGTGATATGTGTGTAAGCAGACACTCGCGTGGTAATTAAGCTGTCGGTTATTATACTCAAGAAGCATTCAGAAGGTTGCACAAGTATTTTCTGATCTAGGTACGCGATAATGTTCCGCTAATGATGACAGTAACCCGTGTTGACTTAACCCGTTGCCGTGATGGACGTTGTAGTATATTAGGAACAGCATTTATGACAGATACGTCACGCAAATATGTCAACCATTCGTAGCAGAAGATTGCGTTCGATAAAGTATATATATGTATAAACGTGTCTATATCACAGCCTTTGCAATGGATTTCACCACTGTCTATTGTTATTGAAAACTAAAGTGCACCTTGGCTTAACGTTCTAATAATACCTTGGACGATTAGTGCTAATTTGTCGTCGAATACTTTGGCAAAAGAAGCACCAGCTTTCTTTTCACTTTCCTTATTTAATTAAAATAATGCGTTTCCGCATACTTATAGTACGCTACTGTTATTATGTTTATTATCGATTAACAACCTATACTTGTGCCTCGGAATTGAAGATTAAGAGGATCGACTTGGATCGCTCCGCGTCGGTTTGATGCCGTGGATCTCTCTCCTCCGGAAAAGAGTTAGTTGGCGGGTCAATAAATAAAGCGTCAGACGTTCGTAATCCGGTGATCGTAAGCTTTTGAGGATTGCGATATATTACTTATTTCCGTAATTCTCTCTCTCTCTCTCTCTCTCTCTCTCTCAGTCTATAAAATTTATTCCAAATATCTCTCTTATTTTGCAGTCATTTATCGATACGATTGATTAATTTTTTTCTTTAAGTCAACGTAAAAGAAAGAAAAATATTAATGTCTTTTATATAAAAGTGATGAGCGGTAGCAATATCAAAGTACCTTTTTGTTAATTGTGCTCAAGTCTGAATTCGTTCGATCGCGGCTAATATTGTTCGAAGGCCGAACACGACGTTAACGAGACACTCGAGAGAGAGAGAGAGAGAGAAGGGAGAACTCAGTCAGCCTTTAAATTAAGAGATAACTTCTCGTGGAGGAAGCTACTTGGTTGCCGGCCTGCCGTCTCGTCGCGGCGATGCTAAAGGAACACAGGGTCGGCGGCTTTTTGTAGAATCGCGCCGCGCCGTGGCAACTTTTGCGAGGCCCGCCGTCGAGCGGGCTCGGCGAACCGCGCGCGCTGCCAATAATAGAGCAATAAAAAAGCTCATTGGTGTGTTTCAAAGCAGCGGTAATGGGGCATGAAAGCTGGCGTGTCTCTACGGGAACCAGGAGACAGAGGAGGAGGAGGAGGAAAGAAAGGACCGAGCCGACGAAAGAGAGATGAAAACTCGAGGGTGGCGCGGGACATTCATCTTCGAAGGCGTTCAGCCGTTTGATAGCAAAACCATCCGACAAGCACACACTACTCGCTTCTCCGCTCTATACTCGAAAAGCCATAAGAACACCCACTGCTAAGTCCGAAAGTAAACTGCGGACCAATTAACCCTTCCAACCCTCGCAAATAACTTTGTTGTACGTAGGATAGAAAACCATCGGCAAGTATAAATGCAGCAGCCTATTGCGATATTTGAAATTAATTTACATAAATCAATGACTAATTAATAAAATATTGACAATGTTTCCCAAACACAGTTTACTTATTTCCTTTTCGAAATTATTATTTTACAATATATTATACATTTGGCGTTGACAAATAAGACACTGCGTAAGTATTACTTTACAGCGAATAACTACTTAAAAATAATATTTTTTAAAGAAACAGGAATTAAATAACACATATTATTTTTGACTTTTGAGTAACAGTAAGCTGTTATACTCTCCAACGTTTTTATTTTTATATATTATGTAGATGCAATAATCCTGTTAATCATTTTAAAAGTGATAATATTTATTTATCGGGAATGCTGGCTTTATAGATTTCATTCGCCTTTATTCGCTTCCTATGCCTCCTGCGGCATCGTCGATCGTAAATCGGTCGTTTCTGCAGTTCCACTGCCGGACGAGAGCAAACAGGCGATAAATCAGCACATAAAATGGACCGGCGATCGATGAGTCGACCGGAAGAATAATACTCGGGTGTGTGGCACTCGATGATGGCACCGCGTGCGCCAAGCCGTCTGCTAGTTACTCGGGAAATGGGAATAAAAATAAATGCGACCGGTAACGAATTTTAACGACGGCCGGGCCTGAGAAATTGGGTTAGAGATGATGGCGAAGCTATAATCAGGATTCCGTACTCGAATTCTAGATTTCTCCCAAGTAACTTGCTCTCAGCGCCAATTAAGTTCTTCAATAATTAAAACACGTTTTCTCTGTCAACATTTTATTTATTTGATTTCTAATTTCTCATAGATGCTCTCTGAGCAGGTTTTGTTTGCATTTACGGCACACGAGGACAAAATTGTTTTGCAAATACAGTTAGTAAACCGTTTACCCTCCTGTGGCGCGATTCGTGAAACTCTCGGGAAACTGTATTTCCCGTCAATATTTTGATGCATAAGTCGATGCATCGTCGTATAAATGTATGAATAATAAATGTCGAGGTTCGTAAGAAGAGATCGGATGAAAATCGAGGCACTCTTCAAGTCACCCACGTGGAGTTAACACTAAGTTCAAAATCATCGTCAGCGCATTCCCGAAGCTGCGCGCGGTGAGGCGTCAAAGTGACGCTCGAGTGCCTCGCGAAAAAAGCAAATATTTAACGGGATAAGGTGAAATATTCCACCGAAATTCCTGTTCTCGCGTTAGGCAGCACTTGAGAATATGCCGTATCAACGTACGATCGATCATCTGTCACGTTTATCGGAATGTGATACAAAATAGAATTTTTTCAAGTATATCTCATTTCTCTTAGAAAGGCGATAAAAACGTTTGATTAAATAATACGGAGTATTATATCTTTTTAAGAAAAAGAAAACCTCTTTCGGCAGCACGAATATAATAATGGAATTTTTATAGTAACATAATATTCAGTCGGGGCTATCCTTGCTCGGAATCGAAACGGATCGAATAGACTCTCTTGCGAAAATCGTGTTTTGTTACTCCGATCATTAATCTTTCCATCTCGCACGATTGAATAAGATTTAGAATCGAATTACGTAATGCATAATTAACTTTATGACTATCGTTAATTTTAACATCAATTTCGTCGTACTTTTTATTTAAAGGACTAGAGCGTGAATTAATAATTTATATAAATCTACAGAAAATTAGGTAAACTATATTTATTGCGGTAGATAATGATACAGATGTAGCAAGAGGAAGCGTAAATATCACAAGCAGGTTTCCCCTCTTCTCGCGTAGGACAGAGAAACGTAAATTTCGTGATATTTCAGTACCGTTAACTCTCATCATTATCAACCGATCTACTATACCTATATTCTTTGACACGTCGACAGGAGAACGTTTATATACCAACACACCGGTCCGCGCCATTATCGGGATCCGTAGCTCATCCTCTTCTACCTCGCGGTCGACGCTACTCGCACGGATCATCTATATATCGCACGGTGACTATTTATACAGTAAGCAAAATGCCTGCCTTCGGTATACTCGTAATTCGAACGAACGAACGAGGAGGAGCGACGGCTGTCAAGAAGTGAAATACCATCCGGTCCACTTCGCGCGTTCGAGTCCTCCACTCGAGGTTCGAGGCGGGCCGCGCGGTGTGGCCGCGCGGCATTATGAATGAAACCGCGCAAAGCCGGTTCAGGGTGCGAGGCAGCCTCCGGACGAGAGGGCTCCTTCCTCGCGAGGCCCTCCAACCGCAGGAGGAGAGCTCAATGGAACTGAGAGAAAAAAAATTCGTGTGGTCATTTTTCGAAGGCAACAATAAAAACGCGTCCCCGCTTCCCCGCCGTCGTCGCCACTTGGACCTGCTCCGCGCGCGCAGGTTGCTGCGTCACACAGGCAGTGACACATCCTGAGGGATTCCTGCGCGCATCGAGAAGGGCGCAACAATGGAAGACGACCGGAGAGACGATGACTGGTCTCTCTCTCTCTCTCTCTCTCTCTCTCTTCAGGGCTATTTATGCGATATCATTCGAAGGGGGAGCGACACGAGGCCCACCGTCGTCGCGTCGTCGCCCGTAAACAATGTGACCTTACGTGGAGGAGCGAAGAGACGCGACTGGCAGAGGGTCCTCTCGGTCCATTATATATCACAATTTCCAATTCTTTTATGTCGTATACATTTTTTAGTCTATCTACGCTGAAATTATCAGAGCTCTCGAATTCCTCCGCGTTGTCGAAGCTTCAGCAAACGGACAATAAAAGTTAGACACAATGCAAGGAGGAGTGAATGGCTCTAATTTTATGCCCGATGTGTCTTCACCAGTCTTCACTGACACGTGACGTACTTTACCTTAGCGCGGATCACAAAAGGGTTAACATGTATGAACGCGAGCGAGGGCCCGATCGGAAGAGCGTCGTCACGGAGATTCTCGATCGATCACGCGATCCGGGTGCACGATCGCGGATGCGTGATCCAGGCACGACGATTCATCGGTCAAGTCATCCCGATCGCGCGAGTAGCGTGTGTCACGTAAAAAGGCCGTTCTTCTTCCGTAACTTTACCGTCCCGGCTGTTGACAGCACTCCCCCGGCCGCCCGCCCTGCCACTCCCGCGGCACACGAGTTCTCAAAGACTGGACACGTACGCGACATTCCACATTTTACGAACACATGGCTGAGAATTTCTCTACGACCGCCAGCTATCGCGTTTTTCAAATCTACACCTAGAAGATTTCTTCAGTGCGAAATAAAAAGACTCGAATTCTTATTTCGTTGTCTCAACTCGACGATGCCACGTTGCGTATATTGTTTTGGATTAAAATAACAAACATGTCGGACAAATGTTTATATTTCTACAACTACCATTTTTTAAACAATAACAATTATAAATATAATATTTGTCAATAAAATACTGTTTCTCGCTAGTTAATCGTGCAGGAAAGGGTGACTTTTTTGGAAGTGACTCGTGGATTAGTGAGTTGAGATTACTTCCTGCGCGATCTTGTCAAGTTGTCATCGTCGCGTGCGTCAGAAACGTGAATTCTAATCTGAAATCTATGTGCGGATCGATCCTAGTAAACGAGTAAATAATTTTGGTCACGTTCCATCGATTTTCCCCGAGTCCCACCACAATGGCCGTCTTCTTAAATAGGATTATATTAAGCTGTTTCACCGGTGCGCTGAATGACGAGTCAAATGGAGGATCGTCGAAGATGTTTTGGTAGGCACGACTACGTGAGCCAGCCGATGGCATTGCCGATGTGCCACCGTGAAGGAGAAGAAGGTGGAAAAAGAAGAAGAGCAGCAGCAGCAGCAGCAACAGCAGCATCACACCGATGACGGGACACGACGCGGAGGAAGACAGTTGACAGGTGAATGGTCACGAGCATCTCGCTCGTCCCTCATCCGGCCAGCTTTCCCACGTCTCGCGAGTCCTCTCTCCCTCCCCCTCCCGACGACGTTCCTTTTTTCCGCGAACGCTAAACAGAGAGACGCTGGGCTGAACGACGCCCGCCGTCCCTCCTCTCCTCCCCGTCTAGTCGCCGCACAGCTCCCGGCGACACACGTGACGTTTACGTCGCGATTCAATGCGCCGCACCGGCTTATGTCGCCGACGGTATAGTCATTGCGCGCATCCGCACGCGGATTTATCGGCATGGGAATTGTTTTTGATTCGGGGGGGAAAGAAAAACAAGTCCGCGATAAATTCGCCACTTTTAGGCGACAAATCGCACGTGATTTTTTTATTCAACTACCGATCCCTTCGTGTTCAGAAGGCGAATCTCACGATACGCGCATGATGTATACTTGAAACTTAAAATGTATAGCATATTTTTAATTCTAATTAGATTACGTACAATTCTGTAGGCACACCCTGTGTGCAGAGAGTAACAGAAATTTTCTCGTTTGAGGTATATCGTGTTAAAATTCACATTATTTAAATGGACATTTAAACCTGATTAATTCCTATGGAATTAATGATAGAAAAAATTTTCCGTTCCATTTTCTTTTAATACTGTTTTTGTTGATTTTTTGGAAACACAAATCTTATAGAATAATATTTGTGGTCTGCTCTATTTCTGACACAATATATTGTTCAACTTTAAGTGGAAATTAAACCAATAAAAATAAATCATTTAAGAGATAGAATCCTATTTTCTGTTCAAGCAGAATTTGATGATAAATGATATTTATACATGTAGATTTACAAATATATTTTTCAATTCTATAAAATGCACCCTGCTTCGGATTGTTGTACTTGAAATATACAGAAGCTATAAAGCTGAAAATAACATCACAGCTTACATTGGTCATCAATTTAATAATGATGCTATAAGCATCTTTTAAAATACTACAAGGAACATATCGAATATATTTTTTCTGGAATATGTTTTTCTATTCTATACATTCTGTTTTTTGATTTCTTATATTTCAATTCAAATTGATTTCCTCCAGTTCTCTTTATTGAAACCATCTTTTAACTTATCAGCGCGAGAAAACATGACAAATTAATTGTTTCACAATTAGTCTGCAGGTTTTTCTAGTGTTGAATATCTTCTTTGATTCCAATTAATGAGAAAACGATTTGAAACATTTAATTTAGTCACATTTGGAAAAAACTGACGTATAAGATTGACGCGGAAATATGAGTTTCAATCGGGCTGCTTTTAATACAATTCCGAATGCAATCCGTCGCGGATGGGATTTTGTTATCTTCGGTAGGGAAAGGGCTCGAGGTTGATCGAGCATTCCAGCGAGTGAGCGTGTCGTTGGATCGCCGGTCTTTGTCGTCGATTTATTTTAGCGGCCGATATTTCCATCCATGCTGCCTCCGCCACCGCCGTCACCGAAATTGGAGGCTGCAAGCCAAAGTCAACACAGAGAGCTCGCGCTCTCTCTCTCTCTCTCTCTCTCTCTAGCTCTCCTTCTTTCTTTTACTCTTTACCCTCTTTAATTCCTCTCTCCGTCAGCTTTTCATCATCTTTTCACCCTGAGTAAAACTAGACGCAATCCTACAATCTCGAGATGAGAAATCCGCGAGTATTTCGCGCACTTATCTATCAATTTGGGATTTTAGAAAAACTTGTTATATACTCTTAATGTGAGAAGTTAACGAAATTATACAGCACAAAAAATTAAAGATATCTGTAAAAATTTGCAGAATAAGGAAAAAAGACGTAGAGTTGATATACCTATTATATTAAAAAAAAAAAGATTGAAATATATTTATAGGATATTCATATTTGTGTTCTCGGTTGCAGACAGAAGAAAAAAATTTGGCGATGTTTGAGATGTGTCACATCGTCACGACCGTTTCGTTGCTGCCGTCGGAAACGAGATTTCTATACGAGATTCGATGTGATCCCGTCGATTCCGAACCAACGGAGCGAACGACACTCGTCTTTGCTTACGTTCGTAACTCACAGGCGGAAACTCGTATAAATTCCCTTGCGTAGAACGAGGAATAATCCTGGATAAATGTAGCGAGTTACCCCGTGACGTGAAACTTTTCATAGACTCCCGAATCAAAGTAACTAAACTATGTATAACCGATCGAGTTGTAAATGTGCGACAGATTGAAATTATCATCAGCTTGGCAAGTTTTATAATCTCGCAATATTTACGTAAAAAGAAATCTTTAATGTTGTTTGTATTTTACAGAGGGATGAAAAGACTTATTCTTTAAATGTATTTAGAAATGCATATTAATTAGCGTTTGCAATCCGAAGCAAAATACATATTATATGTATATTCAAAGTATGTATTAAGGGCAAGTCAGAGAGGCCGCATTCTCTTAGCCTGATCAAAGATCACTCGAATTGTTCGTCGAATCGTTCGACGATTAGATAGAATTATCCGCGGTGATCTCGCGGGTTCGACGCTTGCGTTTACACTCAGGTCTAGGCGTACTGCAGCTTCGTTGTGTTAAATGGGCCAACATAAGCAAACTTCTAGAGACGAGGCACATGTGGCCAACAATGGGTAGAACTCTGGTGGTTACATGTGTAACGTAAGATAAGGACCGGAAACGGATGCCGTATAGAAGTAAAGAGACAAAGGTCGTAGCCACAGCACAGCATGACTCGGTGAGCGGACCCTTAGAGCGGATTTTCCGCTTTAAAGACACCGATAATGAATCCGTCCTTTCGCCCGCCGACACATCTCTTTTGTTGCGCTTTCGATGCTGCTGAATGAACTTGTAGCAAACTTATAGCTCCGACGAGTGTCACAATATAAGTAAATAAAAACAATATTGTGAAATCTTCAAAGTGCGGTTATCTTTCATCGCTTTAAGGACAAACCGTAAACGATATTCCACACACATTTTGCTATTTACTTTTCAATATTCTAAATATGTTTTAAAGACGTTTCAGATATGTGCGTATAGTCTCAACGCAATTAACGGAAATTTATACTTTCCGAATTCTCTTAAAATGACCGAAACATATTTGAAATAACGTCTTTAAACGTGCGGAGGTCATAAATATTTTGAGCAATGTATTTAATCTAATTAATTAAAAATAATGTAAATGAGTGGCTCTTAAGATAAAAATAAATATCAATAAAAAGGGCAACATGAGTCAAGATAAAATACAAATACACAAATAAATAATAAAACAGTTGAAAATTAAAATTAAAATAATAAAAGTTCGTTTCGACTCAGTTCGAGTCATCTTCAAGCGGAAAGATAAATTAATGAAGAGATAATGCTTGGCTTACATAATTATTTCCTCAAGTATATGCACATGTAAAGCATCTGTAGTAAGATGTATTCTAGTGTTTGGTCAGGATCTTATTAGAATGGTTGAATTTCATCATGTATTGTTGTCAAAAAATTTAAAGCAGTAATAACGAGATATAAAAATTACAAATTTGAAAATTCAATATTAAAGTGTAAAAACCTGTAAAAAGTCAAAGTAAAGTAAAATAATCGCTAATGTAACAAAATTAATTAAATTTAAAATTTAATTAAAAACCGTTTAATTTTCTGGAATTATTGAGGTTGAATTTTATTGGGAATGAATGAATACACAGCTCTGTGAAGTTGGCACCCCTAAATGAGAATTTTGACAAAATTCTCATTTAGGGGTGCCAACTTCACAGAGCTTGAATACACAACAGGCTAACGCGACGCGCCTCGGAAGATGTTGAGATTAGAAAGCATCTTTAACGCAATACCCCCTCTCCTCCTCCTAATCCGATACTTTTCACGATTCTCGATTCTGACAGACGGTTCTGTATTCGAATATCGGGTTATGGCCTCGCACCAGGCCTCGTTTTCTAACACGTTTATTTCTGTGCGTGAATGTGCTCGCGTGCGTTTTGTCATACATATATAAAGGTAGCATTATGCCTTGAATTTCAAACAAAAAATAAAAACTTTGACAGTCAATTATCCCAAAAGATAGTATAAACTATCTTTTTATAGCTTAAACTACCTATATATCTTTTTAAACACAATGCGCGGAATTAATATTATTTGTATATTAGTCTATTCTGCTTTATCTTTCTAAATCATAATTCCGGTATAGACCTTGCTGGGATATTCTATATTTTCGCAATAAATGTATCAGGTTTCTAGTTTAAGAAGACAATTTTTAAAAGAATGATTTTTTAGGAAGAGAAGATGGGGAGAGAAAATGTGTGTGTGTGTGTGTGTGTGAAAGAAAATATATTTATATCCAAATCCTAAAACTAAAGGCTATATATTGGTATAATTAATTTCATATGAAGATCACTTTCCTTTTCAGTTATTACAGCATTATTGAACAAAAATGTGCGATCGAATTTGCGTCTTTTCGAAATCGACCTAATCGCAATGGAATCTTGTTCGAACATGTTAATCTGACAATTTCCGATTGATCGCATCCTGCTGTTAAAATTCCATGAACAAAAATATTGAATTTACATTGATGCTAATTGAGATCAACCTAATCGCAATCGGAATTTTTTTCAGGTTATAAATCTGACAGTTTTCGATCGCATTCAACGTCCGCCAGCCATATCCGGAGAAAGTCGCTGTAAAGAAAGATTATGGTGCAGCCTAAGGTTGAGACGACCACCCATGGTATTAGGGACAGAGGCTTAACGCTGTCGGAAGTGCCAAAACACGAAAGAGAATGGTTTGACTTAGACAAAGGTGACTCGATAAAATGGGGTAGTGAAAGGTGTAAAGAATGATGAGACCTATTGTTGGTTTCGACAGGAAAATTTAAATCTTCTTAGATTCATAAATGTAACAACCAATCATTTCTCATCAATCGGTTTTACTTTTAAAAACTTTTTAAAATTCAGGTTACAATGCGGATACAGTACGTGTGAAAGAAAAAACAGACCAAGTTTTCACTAAGTATTCGAAAAATTATAATATTGATTAATAGTGGATGCTCGAACTTCATTGAAAATCCATCAAGCATGTTATTAACCCGGCGACAAGATTTGATAGGATTACACAATGAAATTTTTTCCAAAAATAAACAATCGAGCTCGTTTATCTGTAATTTTCTTTCCTCTAATATTTCCGACAATTTTTCGACAGTTACAATTTTATATTGCCAACATAGTTGATGACCACCAACATCATGATCATTTTAAGTTAATGATAATACAATGGTAGTTTCCTAATTAAAATAACGATAGATTTTATCATTAAATTAAGGTAGTAGTATTTATTTACACTTCAGCTTTACAAAAATAGCCAAGAAGGGGACTTGGTTTACAATATTTCTTAAACATTCATAACCCATACAATCTTACAAAAAAATTTTCTATTATCCTAGCCTTAGCCTATGACTAGTCGCAATTATATTCTATTTAATCTCATCTTATCCTATTCTACTTGTATAATTATCACAGCTTCGTACTACACTTAACCACAGCCTATTTAACACAAATTATCTATCCTTTACCTATTTTATTACTGATTCCTTCGCCTTCCTCACCTCTTTTCTTATTTGCCTTTTCTTTTTCTTTTTCTTTCCACACTTTCGTAAAATTCTTCCTTTTTTTTCACCTAAATTCTCATCCCTAAGTATTTTAATATTGTCGTCTAAATTCTTACCTAGCTCTTGAAACCACCCTCTTACCTTCACACAAAACTTCACATAGTATCATTAAATTAAAGTAATCAATTGTGAGAAAAACTCTATATAAGAATATATGTATATTTCTTAATTATCATATGATAATTATTTCTAAAATATATTTGATAATTGCTGATACTATCAGTCAAAATAAAAATTATATTCCTATAAAATCGTGATAAAAAATCGAATTCACTTTTTGATCGGGGTCACATTTTGACGCGATCAATTAAGACTTGTTCGCTTGTCAAGTAACGAGATATTCTTCCTGCATATAAAGGTTTCATAAAATAGAAACTAGCGACCATAACGCTCGCGATCACGGCTTCGAGCTGCCTCTCGGTTCGAGCATAATACT
Source organism: Cyphomyrmex costatus (assembly GCF_001594065.2). Taxonomy (NCBI): domain Eukaryota; kingdom Metazoa; phylum Arthropoda; class Insecta; order Hymenoptera; family Formicidae; genus Cyphomyrmex; species Cyphomyrmex costatus. The sequence goes on from NW_017280313.1 coordinate 226,355, forward strand.
CGCGTAGGCGTTACGTGAAAGGCGCGTGCACTCGAAGCTTCCTATGTATTAAAGAAGCCGTTACATAGCCGCCAAGCGAAATCGATGCACAAAATTGCATCTCTTTCGAATGTGAAATCTATAATGACTTAACAAAAAAGAATATTGTAACAAGTAATCTGCTGCGAGATACAATACGTCGACAACAACTTCGACGTTATATTATATGACCATATTTTCTTAAAGAAAATAAAGGACAAATCTGAAAATTTTAGGACCTTGTTCCTAGATGTTTTTAAACCAGTTTGTAACTGTTAAGAATCTGTGCATTATAAAATTGTATTGTGCACAATATGATCAAATTGAGATAGTACGCGCAGTTTTCTGATAGTCGGAAACTGCTGGTTTAACTCTATTGGTGGAACAAGTACCCTACTTGATCTAAAATAATAAAAGGTTCGAAATAATAAAAAATGAAAACAACTCTAGTTTGAATAGATTTCATTTAAATAATTAAGTAATATAATTAAAACAAAAACTAATTGTATTTATATGCAAGAAACTGTAATTTTCCGTATATACAACTTTGTTTGTTTATAACATTAGACATTGGAAAACTAGTTAGAAAAGAATTTTCCATAATGTCAAAATAAAGGACAATAAAAGATAATATCGGAAAATAAAGGACAAAATTGAGTTTTTTGAAGAAACAAATAAATCTAAAGGTACCTAAAGTAAAATAAAGGACGTATATAGTCACCGAAATTATGGTAATATGCATGCCGGTAATTATTATTAATTTCACGTATCAATATATTACACGGAATTAATATTCTTAATTCTCCTTCCAACGCCGGGAACTGCCGTGTGTGGAAAAATATATGGAATTCTGTCGAGTAACGTCCACGCACACGCATACGCGCACACAGACGCGCGTGGCATGGCTACCGAAGCGGCCATTGTCCAGTCCGCAGTGTCGGTGTGTGCCACCGCTGCGCGAGAAGGAACCCCGCTGACAGTCAACTCCATTAAGGCCCATTATGGCCTTTCTTCATAAGATACACAATATTCGACTCGGCGAACGAAACTCTTCCGTCGCGCGTCATTCGCGCGACGACGACGAGTCGTTAATCCGAGACAGGTCGCCGCTGATTAACGAGTGCGAGGGAATAACGGACCGGCGTTATTATGAATCGCGTGGGATCGATAGTGCGTGATGAATTATTTGATATGTAGGCGACCTTCGACCATAAAACTCGAGTCGTTTTAATGCGACAATGGCGATTCTAACAAAATCCCGAAATGTCTATCGCGACAATTCGAGTAGAACACAAAAGTCATATAATAAAATCATATAACGTCATGATCTTGTTTTTCTTTGTCACTCAAAATTTCTATTAAATAATGCCATGATAACGTGATAAATCCTATGATATCGTTGTAACTTTATTATATATTATAGACTCTATATGTTCTGTCTGGAAAGAGCAACGAAAGCAACAGGAACAAAATATATTAGGTGAATATATATAGGTATATTAAACTATTTTCGAAAACTGAAGATATTATGTTTATTTTTTAACTTTTGAATTTTCCGATATCATAGGGATGTTGGAAATATTTCATTCGCTCACTATACCCTCTTAGAAAGCTCTCCAAGCTGTTTCCCTGTTTTGGAAGTTTCCGAAGAGGAAGCGAGTTTCATGTTAATCGCTACCGGCTTTCGTCAGATCGTTAATTAGTCGGTGGCCGCCCATCGCTGACGTGTCGGTCCAATTTTTTTTGACCATCGGTGCCACGCTGTCTGGTAGGCATGTTCTTTCCATTTCTAGCCGCACACTATACGAGATTATTCTCACGTTTTAATCTTTTATAATCACGATCTGAAATATAATCACATTACAAAATTAATAAATAACTATTAAACCTGTATATTATTGATGTAATAATTTTAGAATTGCATGCATATAGTAGAATTGGTAACATGTACTCTTATGTCATCATAATTATATTTTACAATCCAGCATTGTAGCGATAACGATAAATACTTTAGGAAATACTCGTATTTCTAAAATAATATGAAATAAAATAATTCTTTATTGCAATAAAGGATTATATGTTGAAATATAAATTGTAAGTAATAGGTTTTACTATATATATATATATAAAATAATTCACCTTTTCATCAGTTTTTCCATCCTTTACGATTGCAGATAAGAACAGCAGTGTCATGAATCCTCTACAGGATTCCAAGAACATTTGGATGTTTTCTCAGGCACTCGGTCGGGCCTATCCGGTATTGGTGGTTTGGTGTTTTCTTAAGCACGATTCGACTTCCTTATTGCCACGCCCGAGAGAAGAGAAACAAGGAGAGAGAGAGAGACTTTCGGTGCCACGCTGTCTACCTATGGATTTCCAGTAGCTAATGGATATAACACCGTGTAATAATCGAGCCAGTCAGCACCAGTCAAATCTCACCGACAAGAATGGAATTTTTCCTTTGCGTCGATCAATCAAATAATGCGCTCCAAATTAAATACACGTAAATCGTTAGTCTTGCTATTTGATCAAGTTTAATTGAAGAAGAGGGGATGAAAAATTTTTTTAATTTACATTTTAGTATACTCCTGCGCATACGAAATATCTAATTATCTAAGATAGGTTGGCAGGGTATAATATACCGTGTATATACTACGTCATATGCTGGGATCATGTTGTCGATAGAAATACAACGCGAGTAGTGTTAAAAAGTAAAGTAGAACTCGGATATAGAGTTTGAACCTATTAGATTAATGCGCACTTGCGGGAGTGCCGATTACGGAGGCGGTGGCCATCTTGAAAGCGACCTCTCTGCCCGCAACCCTCTGATACGCCCCAGTACTTCCTCGCGGGGCTTAGCTGAAGCTGTGCGATCGAAGGAAGGTGGAAAGGAAAAGGAAGGGTAGGATTGCCTGCGCGCGAGCGAGCAGAAAAGCAGAAAAGAGGAAATATCGACGACGACGACAACGAGGACGACGCGACGATGACGAGGGAGATGGGTTTCTCTGTTTTGTGTAAAAACACCTTCGTGGGGTGACGGACTGCGGCATCAAACCAAACTGAATATTATACGTTCTGACGCTTACGTCAGACGACTGTACTGGCAGTTATGTCCTCGTGCCCGCGTTAGGTAGGTTGCTAGGTAGATATAGGTAGATAGGTATAGAAATATCCTTATATAAGTGGGCGAAAGAGACGCCGACCTCCTCCTTGAGGGAGCGGAAGATAAGACGTGTGTCTGCTGCGCAGCGATCGATCATGAACGAGAATTGTCGCGTCTCATATAATAACGATTCATACGATGAAAACGATAACAAGGTGCAATAAATCTCAAAAAACAATGCTTTCAAACATTTATGTTTAAATTGACCTCTCCATGACGCATTTTTTCTAGAACTAAAAGAAGTAAACATTATTGACCAAGAAATGTTCAAATGTGCAAATAAACGAAAAGGTCATACATTTGGTTAAAGCGACGGGTCTTAACACCTAATAGGAGAGAGTTGCTGAATGCATACTGGTCACCTAAATCGTATCTCATCGATATTTCATATTATTACTTAATATAAGTAACATTTAACGACAAAAATATGAACTCAATGAAAAATGAGTAATATAGATAAAAATTTAACAGGCTATATCTTATTTTATGCTTGCAAACAACATTTTAAAAAATCAGATATAACAGATGTTAATTTTTTATCAGTTTATGTAGCTGATAGTAATGTAATGATATAATTTTGTTCTGAAGTGTTATATTTTCACAAAAGAAAGTTTATTGTAGAATATATTTTACATTCATTGGATATACATTATTTACATTCATTACAAAGATTAAATAAATATTTTTATAAAATCAATGAAGTTTCTTAAATCGTACTACCACAAGATTTCTTATATCGTACCGATACGATTTAGGAAATCCATTTATCGTGTTATTGTGCTCGTGCGTACCTATCTTTAGGTTATGCGAGGTACCTAACCTACATCAACGTTAATCATCACGTCATATTACAATTCGTTACGACACATGAATTTGTAATTGTAAGAGTTATGTAAGTATAGTAAAACTTTACTTTTAATTATTATATTGGCTACGTCTTAATATATTGGTTTTGTTTCGAGACTATTTCGATTTCGGACTCGATCTCGGTTTGATTATAAAGTTCTCATTACGGTCTCCGTACCGATAATAAAACGAGACCGAGATCAGTCTCAATAATCTCAGAAACACTACTACATTCGATTTAGACGTTCACACACTAACTTGATTTTATCTTCTTCATTTATTATGTTTATAATGCGCGGGAGTGTTCAAACTGAATGCATTGCAGTCAAAGTGTTAACTAATAATAAATGTTTACACTTTTATTATTGCTTGCTGTATATATATATATATATATATATAT
>NW_017280313.1:231579-272236 GCF_001594065.2 Cyphomyrmex costatus
ATCCGCCATTTTGAATTTCGTAAATATGATTTCATATTTATAATCAACAGCCAAAAATCTTAAAAGATCCATTTAGGCTGAATTTTTTAGACGTTATTGTTCGAATTCAAATGTGGAATTGCTATATTTTTTTATTGGACATGGTCAACTTTAACCCCCCACCTATTTCCTAAACGGGCTGTATGCTCATCTTGAAATTTTACAGGGATTATTGGGTCATCATATGTAACTATTTGGCATAATAAAAGTTTCAAAAATCGAGGTACCGAAAACGGGCATTTTTTGCGGAGGCTCTTTGTCCGCCATTTTTGGATTTGCCATTTTGAATTTTTGAAAACTGACATCAGATTTACATTCGGCGACCCAAAAAACTTTTAGATACAGAATTTCAGAATAATTAAAGAATTTTTCGAGTTTTATTGTACGAAGTTAGTTTTAAATTTTGGAATTTGTTGACTTTTATCAGCCATAATAGCGCCGACATTAAAATTTTTGAAAAAAGCCCATCGGCATTTAAAAGTACACAGATGTACAAATTTTTTAAGCCTTTGAACGTTTAAATCCATCAAGCCAAATTTTGTCTGGAGGTCTGTCTGAGTTGACGTGAAATGTCCCATATATATATATATTATATATAGTTAATGTATACATTTACTGACTACATTCTTATTAATTACTGTCAGTGCAAAAAAATGTATAGTGTACGTAAAACGTATCCTATAATTTCAATACTGGTAGTGAATATCGAAATATAGCCCTAACAATAAATCTTATATTGATTATATACATGTATACATTGCATGTATACAATGCATCCGAGCAATGTTTCCAAACGCCTGTATATATAAAAATAATTAGAAACATATTTATATTTTGTAACAGGGTAGAAAAGAGAATAAAGTGGAATGAAGAGACATGCAAGAGGCGATTGGGTCTTATAAAAAAAAAGATTTATGGATTTAACGAATGCTGCAGAAAATTCGTAATTCCGAAACCGACATTTCGAAGACACCTTAACAATATGGTTAAAAGACCCTTATCTCCTTATCATCTGCAAAAAAAAAACCGGTGCTTTATCAACATAATCGAATGATATTGAAGATGAACTTGTCCGACATTTATTATATTTAGAAGAAGTATTTTTTGGACTTAATATTACAGATGTGCGTCGATTAGCTTTTCAAATTGCGGAATGAAATTGTATTCCACATAAATTTAACCGTACCACAAAGATAGCAGGTAAAAAATGGTTTTATTCTTTTATGAAGAGGGGTACTCAGGTCTATTTGTACGTCTACCTGAAAACACTTTTATGGCACAAGTTAAAGGATTTAATAAAGAAGCCGTATATCATTTCTCTGACATTTTAGAAGAGATAATTAGGACAAATAGAATAGACGCTGTTACAATATTTAATGTAAATGAAAGTGGATTTTCCACTGTACAGAAAAAATGTTCAAAAATAATTGGACAAAAAGGAAAAAAAAGAGTCGGTCGAGTTGTTAGTGGAGAAAGAGGAATGAATACAATATTTAATATAATTCATGAGTATAATTTTGAAGGCAGTACAATTTGGGACACTTACAGGTATGATTTAGGCGACCGGTTGCTTAAATCGGACCTTTTGCAGCATGTTACAAAAAGACTCTTTTAGTGAATTAAGGTAAATGTCCCAGTTTGTGACCTTATAAGAAAATCGTATGAGTTAATACGAATGAAAAATACTCTAGAGTGATTAAAATCAGGAATCAATTATACCGAACTCAAGATTAATCATTTTTGTATCGAAAAACATGCTTTACTGGGGTTGTAAACATAATCTAATAAATATAAAAAAATAAATAGCAAACTATGTAAATGTAGACATTAGTGACCGCTTGATTTTAATTTTGCCCTATTTGTGACTCCACGGTTAGTGACTGGTACATTGGATCGAATGTATCACCATGTATCACTTAGTGACCGACGCACATGATGCAATACACACGATGTCCATTGTAAGTGACCTAGCCAAAAGTGATAGCATTGTCACCAAAATTTTCCTTCGAGCATACATCGAATATTTCCGTTTATTCGTCCAAAATGTAACTCATACGTGTTTAGAAACATATGGAGATGAGTATTAATTGTTATCTTTTTGAAAAAAGCAACGAAATTTAATGTTATAGCTAGTTCTCTTGAGACAATCACAGATAGAAACATGCATGTTTTATTGAACCGATTTGTCATATTCACTTATATACTCAAAATTACCAACCTTTTTCAGAATTCACACATAGCACAATATTTATTCACTTGTTCACTAAAACTTTATCACAAAAACTGTTTATGAACGTTTGTCTACGACAATATGACACAGCTATGACTTTGCCGTGACAAACGCCATGTCTACCAACGTGGCGACAACAACGTGCTCGATCTGCACTTAATGACGATACGGGCACCTTATTTCACATTTTCATGAGTTATCTGTTTACCAAATATCACTACATTACATATCAAAACGATGGATTATTAATTGAAAAACGTAATAAATATTGTTTTCAGAGATAAATTACTTGAAATTTCTGATTAATTACATATAAGTCTTAAAGTGGTCACAAACAGGGTCATGGTCGCAAACTGGGACATTTACCTTAATTTGATATTAACAAAAGGTAAAACATACGTATAATAATAGGTACTTGAAATATCAAGGTACAATTTTTAACCTTCATTTACGTACAAATCAGTTCTAAATGAGAAATATAATAAAAAATAGGTTAAGTGGTACGCATTCAGCAACTCTCCCCTAATATTTTTATATTTTGTTACGTTCGGTGCGTCAATTTGTCCTTTCTGCGCGGCTCCCGTACTTAATTGCTAGGACGCTATCGCGTAAACGACACCCGGTATTAATTCGACGAACCGCGAAGCGCCCGCGCCGAGTGCGAGCGAGCACGTGTTAATTGTTAATTTTGCGTGCGTCGTAATAATTGAACAATTTAACGAAGTAAAATCATGATAGACAAACAATACGCGGAGATCCAAATCGAATCTCAGCATTATTAAGTAGAGTGGAATTACCCTCTGTATGCGATAGCGCGATTTAAGAAGGCGAAATAATATAGTTATAATACTTATTGTTCGACAAACAATAACGAATTTATCATTATGTCATAAAGGTAGCTTTCTAATTAACTTGTGAACAGTAAGCTTTGTATTTAAAGATTCGCTGCTTTAAATGCAGAAAGAAATAAGTAAGTACAATGCGGATCATGCGAAAGCACGCGCGTATCACGCGGCACGCCAGAATTTCTGACGAAGGATAGGATAGGTTAGAGCGGGGCTATATGAGCATAGGAGCAAGTTGGACAATGTTAATAATATATCGGTAACCGAGACGTGTACGAACACGTCACTCTTGCATCAGACGAGCGAGGAGGTACAGATTACTGCGCTGAATACGCCAGTCTCCGTTTGATCGTCAATTAAATATAAAGATATAATTAAATAAAGATATAAGAGCTTTTTTAGGTTTGTGTAGTGTGAAAGTAAAGTCATTAGGTAAGTATTTTTTTGATTTATGTAATAATTGAAGCATTTAAAAGAAACCAAATATACTCTTTTATCACAAGTTATTAGTATATTTTGTAATTTCAATGTTAAAGTTGTTATTTCATTTACAATTTTGTTATAAAATCATATTTGATCTGATATCGGAGTGTAGGACTAGGTTGGGTCAAGTGATTCAACTAACCCCGCTTATACATTGAAATCTATTCTTTCGATAATTGTTAAGTTTAGCCTCCTTATCTCTAATGTTGATAAAATTATGCTCATTCGACGCATTTTTGAACGAAATAAACGAATCTGGTAAAAAAAAGTGTCACACTCTGACCCACGGACCGAGACATTAATCGTTAAAGTTGACGATAGGTTAGGAAAATTGTCACATCAATAGCAGAAAAAGACATGAGAACATGTAAGTAAAGCTAAAATAAGTATTTTCTGCTTCCATTACACAAATTCTCTCTTGTAGAAAAAAAATCATATAAAACATAATTTTAAAGCTGAGAATTTGTTTATGAAACAGAATTTGTATAACCCCCCCCCCCCCTTTTATGTATGTAACCATTTGCAGGGAATGGAAAGTTACTTTTTAAAAGTAACTAGTTACAGTTACTCGTTACCGAGTAAAAAATGTAACTAGTTACAGTTACAGTTATCGCTTTTTAAAAGTAACTCGTTACAGTTACCGTTACTTGAAAAATAACTTTTCGTTACTTTTCCGTTACTTTTTTAAAATCAATTTAAAAATGTACTTTTGACTTTTTTTTTTTTATATGTAATACTGCGACAAATATATAGTTTTTTTTAAAAAAAAAAAAAACAATGTAGAATGGCTCAAATAATAAATTAAATAAAAGTAAAATGAGAAGAGTTACGAGCCAAAAATGAAACAGTTTATTTCCGATAAGAACGACGATGACAATGTAATTAAATGTATAAATATATATTAGAACAATACATAGATAAAACAAGATAAAAACAAACGACGTTTCGACACTTATTGTCATCGTCTTTTAAACTGTTTCGCTTTTGGGTTCATAGCCCTTCTCATTTTACTATTATTTAATTTATTTTTTAATTTTTTTTAAACACAATTTTGTAATTCTAAAACCTGTAAAATATGCAGCAAACTGAAATATTTGTATGTCCTATGTATTACATAGAAGATAGAAGTGTAAAATAATTACTGAATCATAACGGCCGAATGTCTAAGGGCTTTCAAGTCTTATTGATAAGCGCTATAGATAGCATGTATCCAATCGAACCGTGTTTAATCGTGTGCAAAGTAACGACAAAAGTAACTGTAAATTTCGTTACCGTTACCCAAAAAATGTAACTCGTTACAGTTACAGTTACCAAAAAAAGAAAGTAACGCAGTTACCAGTAAAGTTACCAAAAAAGTAACTTGTAACTGTAACTTCGTTACAAGTAACGAGTTACTTCCATTGTCCATTTGTATAACCATCGATGTGACAGGTTTCCTAACCTGAATATGTGTCAACTTTAACAATTAATATCTTGGTTTGCGGGACACTCGATCTTTTTGTCAGATTCATTCATTTCGTGCAAAAACGCATTGAATATGATAAGCTTAATTTTATTAACATTGGAGATGAGGAAGCTAAACTCAAAAATGATCTATTTATATTTATATTTTGTTATATATTTAACATTAAAGATATATTTTATGTATAATATTTATCATGAAAATTTTAGTTTCATTTTATTCTTTTCTTGTATATTTACAAAGAAAATATAGATTATTATAGAAATAAGTTACAAACTATCCTAATAAAGACTTCGTTAACTCTCTCATCTAATCCTGTAATTTTTTAAATTATATATAACCTTAATATACAATATTACTTTCATGGCTCAACTTGTCCTTCGGAGTTGCCCAATATACCCCATTGGTCGAGCATATATTGATCCACCTTGCAATTAACGTAATTTCTTTCTAATTTACGAGATAAGGGTTTATAAGTGCTTAATTGTTCAGATAGATAAACATACAACGTTTTAGAACATTTACTGTTAGTCAATCATAATTATGTGAAAATTTATAATAATTTAAAGAAAAAGTGGCACAACTATCCCCGCCCTATCCTACGCCGAACTTCACTATGAAAGAATAGCAAAAGAATAATAACTTGGAATGTAGTTTTATATCTGCGCCTCTTCACTAGTTAACGATTAACCAATTAAATACTATGTATGAAGCAAATTCGATCTATGCTTATACCAAGTTTTGACTCGATACAATTATTAATTGCCAAGAAAATTGACAGGTAAAATAATGACTCTATTTTTCGTGAAATTCAGCGTTCCCTTTTATGTCGCGATCACAAGACTGTATAAACGGGCAACGAACCAGCGCTCGTGGCATTCTTAATTGACTGTTCGGCATTCTTCGTTCATTCTTCGTTCACTGAAAATAATAAAATTTCCACAAAAATAATTTTAAGCATAACGGGCAAAATAAAAACAATAAAATTCAAGAGAAACAAAGACAATATATTAAATGAACAAGTAAAACAAACGTTTCGACATCGATCGGGTCGTTCTCAATGTTGACAAAATTAAATATTAACGAAAATTTACAATAAAAAATCTTAAACATTGTGTCATATAATCGGACGCTTGAAAAATTGTAGTCAAATATCAAAGACGTCGGATAAAAATTATGTTTGTCCATTATTTAAATTATGTTGATCAGTCAAATAGTTCGTGATAAAAACGGTGTTACAATTACCAATATTATCTAAGAAGTATTGCATTATAAAGCAAATTATAATGAAGTTAAAACACAGTTGTTACAAAAAATAATAATGATACAATACCTCTTGTCGAAAGAGAAAATATTACAAGAATCGAATGGAGCAAATTTGAAAAGGGTGACAGACGATGTTTCTTATATCAAGTACCGTAACGCAATGGTATAACTGTAGGCCTATTCTGTAACTTTTAATGACAGTTCGGTATCGTTATACTGTTATTGCGCAGCTTTTTCATCATGTGAAATACCTGGGCAATGATATCCCTATCTATAGTAAAATTGTCGTTCAAAAGTTACAGAATAGGTCTATTGGACTCACTTTCAATTTCTTTATTCCTTGTTACCATTATGTTACGGTGCTTGACATAAGAAACATCGTCTATCACCCTTTGCAAAGGGTCTAGCTGAATAAGCACATGAAAAGTACCCTCAAGCCAAATCCAATTTTGAGTACCTACCATTGTTAAGCTCGATAAAAGATAATTTTACACCAAATTTTAACCTGCTAAATCTATCTATGCTGCAGTTATGATGAAAAACGTCAATTTCAATTTTTACTTTTATTTTCCTATTGTGTGAATTAAAAAATCAGAAAAAATTTGACACACTTTTTAGCATGATATTAAAGAATTTTTTTAGATTTTTTACGATAAATGTGAATTTAAAAAAAAAATGAAAAAAATTTTGAATGCATGTTTTTTATTGAAAATATTCGAGTATTGTCTTCAATAAATTATGGTGAATGAATCATTCCCTAATAAATGAAATATGGCGTATTCAAATTTTTTAAAAAGGTATGGAGTTTTAAAAATTAAAACTCACAGTTTTTTTATTTTTAGAACAATGTTCCACACCTTTACTCATGTGCTTATTCGGCTAGACCCTTTGCTCCATTCGATTCTTATAATATTTCTTCTTTCGACAAGGTTTTGTATCATTAATTCAATTATTGTATTATTCTTTGTAACGAATGTGTTTTAACTTCATTGTAATTTATTTTATAATGCGATACTTTTTAGATAATATTGATAAGTGTAACACCGTTTTTATCACGAACTATTTGACTGATCAACATAATTTAAATAATGGACAAACATAATTTTAATTCAACGTTTTTTACTACAATTTTTCAAGCATCCGAATATATGATATAATGTTTAATCATTTTTTATCGTAAATTTTCGTTAATATTTAATTTTGTTAACATTGAGAATGACCCGATCGGTGTCGAAACGTTTGTTTTACTTGTTCATTTAATATATTGTCTTTGTTTCTCTTGAATTTTATTGTTTTTATTTTGGCTCGTTGCCCGTTACATCAATTTAATTTTTAGGTATTGTCGAGCCTTTTCTCAATTTTATTAATTATAATATTAAGCACACACACAACACAACTAAAATCTGTTTTGACAGCCGAATATCACCTCTTTTTATTTGTGTTGAACAAAAAAGTCTCAATAGGAATAAGTAGTAAGTAACAAGATGTCACAGGCGACAAACCCTCGCTATCCGGTAACGATAAATCACACTAATCCATATCCGCTCGTCTTTGATGAATTTATCATTCTCGACGTAAGCAATCGCAGAGACGCGTGTTAACATAAAGGTGAAAGAAAGAGGAGAAAAGGAGAGAAAGAGAGAGAAGAAGGGACGAATTCCTGAGGCATCTTCCGTCCACGTGTTGCGAAGAGAACGAGAAGAAGACGACCACACCGAAGAAGAAGAAGAAGAAGAAGAGGAAGCGTTAAACCGGAACGTTGCGGGGTGAGGGAGAAGGAAAGGAGAGAAAAAAGAAGCGCATCAACCCGCGCACGCGAGAGAGAACATATCGAGACGTAAATCAGCCAGTAATTAAAATTAGCGAGGGATTCGCGTTAAACGGCCCGGTTACATTTATCCATCCGCGGTTCTTTGATGAGCTTTTCCCAAGAACGCGCGCCACACGGTTAGCTACTCGGCTGTACTCCTAACCGCAGCCGCTCTGTCGGCTTTTCGGCATTCGCGCGGCCACGGTTTACGCATATCCGTTGTCGCTTCCCTTTGATGTTACCTCGGCCTTCCGCCGCTTTTTCTCAACGATCCCCCAACGGCCGAGCTTCCTCTTCCTCGAGCACTACCACGTGGGGAAGCGACACGACTTGGCTTTCGATCCTTTGGTTTCGCACAACTCGATCTTATTTCATTTATCGATTTTGATGCTTTTCTTTAAACCTCAGCCGCGTTAGATTAAAGGAATTTATTTAAAGAAATTAGAACGGTTCGAGGAAAAGCTATATTTTTACCGTGGGATATATGTATATATTCTCTCGCAATTTTTCGGATGCTATATTCACGCATTAGGCATAAATGTTTTAAATTGTTTCGCTCCTTCTTACGTTTACAGATCTGAAGGCTTAAAATTCAAAGAGCAAAACATTAAAACATTTGTGAAACAAGTAGAAATAGAAACTTATTTTGATAGCAATAACCATACATTTCGTGACGTGCTATCATATATGTGTAATTATAAAAAAAAATCGAGCAATCTGAATGGGAAGTTCATAAAATTCTATTTTATCTAAAAAAAAAAAGATAAAACGTTTTAAAAAATTAGAATTGCAATGTCATCGTTTCGGAAATGCTTGTCAGCGCCAAAACTGTAACTGCATTTATTATCAGGAGACGCGGTAGGTATCTCCGGCCATGTTCAAAAATTGATACATATGATATATATGTATTATACTCAATTTTATCATTCGGTTTTGTTCGCTGACGTCACCTTGGAATAATTCCCGTTCACAAAATCACCTTATCCACGAGTACTCTAACCACTCGAAGATGTGTCCTCGAGTCCTCGACGATTGAGAACTATTACTAGGGGCTAAAAAAGCCATTGAGATTTTACGAGCGACTCTGTCATATAAGTTTTCATGGATTGTATCAGTGAGAGAAGGTTTAACGTTGAAACGAATAACTTTAATGTATCAGATGCTCTGATGAAAGCTGACTAAGATTAAAACTCTTCTCTTTCGTTTAGCAGTAAATGGGAAAAATCATTCACGATAATTATAGGTATGTACCATATTCTAATTTATGTTTTTGAACAAACATAAATAGAAATGAGTATACAGCCACAACGCAAGATGTGTCATTCGCAAAAGTTATATATTTAAAAAAAAAAGAGAGAGAGAGAGAGAGAGAGAGAGAGAGAAAAGTAAACGTTTCGGTCAGGTTTTGATCATCCTCGGTATATAAAAATCAATTATATAAAAAATGTAATATAAAACAATAATAACTGCTGGATGTTAACAATAAAAACGTTAAGATTTACAGTGTATATAACGTCAGAAAATACGAACAGTAAAAACGCAAAAATTAGAAGTGCATGTTTTTAAGTTAAAAAATAAATTTCAAATAAATTTTGATAAAGGTTCCAACGAATAAATTCAAATAAATTAGAGTAACAAGGCTAAGGAACCAAGTCAGTTCAAAAAATAAATTTTTTTTTCATGCATATTCTTATTGTACAGCTATAGATTAGTTGTGTTCTTTCAAATCGTTTGGAAATTGGAAATTCTTCTTGTTTATGACAACGTACAATTTATATGGACTTATCGGATTCTGTACTTTAGACGAGATGAATTACAATGGAATTCCAATTAACAAATCGAGTACTGCCAGTGTATTAGGAATCGATGTAGAAAAATATTAGTGAGAATATGTTAAATCTTTTAGAGATGTGTGAGTAATGTTATCTCAATAAAATTATCTAGATAATTATCTAAATGGCTCTATCTTATCTTCATATAGATATTATTAAGAATATAAATTATCTTTATCTTATCTTAGAATTTAGATCAAAGATGTTATCTTTTTCAAACTATCTAATATTGGACAAGAGTATTATGAGAAATTAACTTCCAGTAATAATAGTATAATAGTAGTGATGAGGATTTTTTTCTATCATATATAGACAAAAAAACTGAGATTAGTACAACACGTCATTTAAAAATATATTAAAATACTTTCATATTTTGAAAATAAATCTAAGGAAATAGATATTCTTCATTTGTATCCACACATCAAATATTAATTTTTTTTAAGTGTAACACATCATTGTCATCATCAGCGCCAAGCGTCTCTTTAATTGTAGACAATAAATATTCATTCGCACGATAGAAATCGTTTATTAGACGAAATGTTCAAACAACTTCTGTTTTTAAAAAATAAAAATTTATAAAAGTATAAAATCACATTTTTTGTATCCTAAATCGTTTTACTACCTAATAGTTACCTAAAAATAAAATTATCTTAAAAATTATCTAGATAAATTTTTTATTAATTTTATCTTTTATCTAGATTAATGTAAAATTAATTATCTTTATCTTATCTAAGATACATTTTTGTATGATTTATTTTATCTATACCTAGATATAATTTTTAATTATCTAAGCGCAACACTGTGTGTGAGAGATGTAAATCTTGACGTTTTTATTGTTAACATCCAGCGATTATCGCATTGTTTGATATTACGCATTTTTTATATAACTGATTTTTATGTACTGAGGATGGTCAAAACCTGACCGAAATGTTTACTTTTCTATTTTTCTAAAATATATGACTTTTGCGAATGACATTTTGCGTTGTGGCTGTATGCTCATTTCTATTTATAGGGGAGATTGGGGCCAGTTGTACCAATTTTTAGAAAAATACATATATTTCTTTATTTATCATGTATACGTTTATTTCTTTTAATGCACATGATGCAATAACTCTTTAGCTTTATACTACTGTTTACAAAAAGATGTAATTTTATTAATTTTAAGATGTTCATGTAAATAAATGTAAAAAAATTAAAATGTCCAAATTGGCCGTACATCTTGCCCCGACTTGGGGCAAAATGAAACAGGGCTAGGGAAAGTTGTAACATGATGATTTTCTTTGGCTTTTGTACCCTGGTAGCGCCAGTTTCGTCTATGTTCCAGATTCGTGAAGGAGATAAATTATATTTAATCATAACATTGACTAAATTTTTGAAAAATGTACTAACATTGTGCTTGTTGTAAAGATGTGGCACGACTGAGACTAGTGGCTTCAGGTGTTCTAATAGAAAGCTTGTGGTACCTTTTCAAAAATGCATTCAGCCAGTCTGAGCCTCCTTTTCCATTTTTATGCCATCACTCTGGAATGCATTTGACGTCTAACTTCGTAGCACAATCATAGGCCAACTTGTGAACTTCAAACGGCGAAAGTCCAAAATATATATTTGAACAATTTATCAAATAATCTATCAGCTGGTTTTCTTGGAGTAAATCAAACACTTCCCAGGTAGCAAGGTGTCGTCTATTAAACGTCATTATTTAGTCATTCTTATGACGAATGCGACGTTTGAACATCGTAAAAATGACGTGCGGATTTGTCACAGGTACATAACGTCGTAAGTCGACGTCGAAAAGATGTCATTATTTTCGTGTTATTATAGTAGAATAAATATATGACGTTATTAATTGATCATTAATAACGTTACTAATACGTCGACGATTGGCCATTTATTCAGCGTCATCAAGTATGACATTGTAAAGACGTCATAAATAATGATGTCATTAATTGGTCAAGAATGATAACGTTATTATTACATTTTAAATAGGTCACATGACGTCAACAATTTAAAATTATTAACTATTGATGTCAAAATGACGATATAGCTTGCTACCTGGGTTGCTTATGGGATGAATAACCTATTTTCATATTCTTATTTAACGTGCGAACTTCTTCATAAATCTCATGAGTGTTACATGACATAAATCAAACTGTTTTGCCACACTTTTTATTGATTTAATTTCATTTTCTATTATATTTGCTGCTTCTTGAAATATTTTCAACGATTTGTGTGCACGTTGAGTCTTCCTTTTATAGTTCCTCATGCTTTAAATATGAAAAAAAAAGGGGATATAAAGTAAACGAGCATAAGATATAAAAGATTAATGGTGTTACAATGTACCTCAGCGATATGTTACTTCTATCCTTAAACTGATGTTGTCAAAATTTATATGAATATGTTTGGAACTACTTAATAATATCAAAAAAACACATGCACATAACTTGAGAAATTGTATTTTAAACATAATAAAATGAAAATATAATAAAAAGCATTTCATTTGAAAGTTTAAAGCAAAAAAGTATAACATTGTAAAGGGTCTAGCCGAATAAGCACATAAAAAGTGCCCCCAAGCCAAATCCAATTTTGAGTGCCTACCATTATTGTTAAGCTCGATAAAAGATAATTTTACACCAAATTTTAACCTGCTAAATCTATCCATGCTGCAGTTATGATGAAAATCGTCAATTTCAATTTTTACTTTTATTTTCCTATCGACACTTTTCATGTACTTATTCGGCTAGATCCTTTATGTGGCTTTTGTCTGAACACAACACACATAACCTTTTTTATATGCGGCGCACGCGCGATTGGTGGTATGAAGCAAACGCAGGCCTCGATACTGAGTATTTTTGTTTTTCACATGATCATCGTATCTCTTATCATTTAAAAGATATATGCATTGTTACAACTTACCTCCGTTACAACTGGCCTCAGTCTCCCCTATTCGATTATCATTGAGCCATCTTTTCACATTGCTTGACTGCTTATGTTTTTGAAATTTAAGCGGTACCTTAGGTTTTAAACGCGTTTCTAACAGTATTTTACTCGAAGAAGTTATTTCAATACGTCATTATTTTTAAGGTAGTTCTTCACGGACTCCCTAGTCAACTGAATGCTGAGAATAAAAATTGCGAAATTCTCAATCGAATTGTATATATGGCGTTTATTAAATATATTTATAAATTTTAAGGTCTTTGTTGATAATATTTGCATTGAAATAATAAAGTTTTAATAATATTAATATTGTTTATACGTAGCGATGAACCACGTAGTGACATGAAAGAGGTTATGAAATCGTACATTTTTGCTGTTTCTACAATAAATATCTCGAAAATTTGTTCGGCTACCTCCACTTTTATTTTGACCGTTAAAAAGTACGAATCTTTAACTTTCATCTATTACTTTTTCATTATCAACTGCAGTTTTTTACTATACTAATTTGTAAATAATAGTGCTCGGAACTGTACGATACCCTATGTCTCCGTGTATAAGAAGCTAATTTCAACGAATTTTTTCTCAAAAATGAGTTCGGCAATCGGGGTTTAAAAAAATTGTAGCATATAGTTCGAGATCCAGAGAACCTCATATATTTTTCTTATTTTTTTCTACAGTAATTCATTTTTTGTGAAGAACTACCTTAAGCGAAGCTCTTATCAAAACTTCCGATCGCGTCATTTGGTCTGATGGATTCGCTTGTTGATCGCAGTTTATCGACCGGATCGATCGTTTGAGATAAAGAGAAATTATTAATTGAAAAAATATATTCTAAAGTTTTATTGACCTGTGCAAATATAGGCATTTCTTCTGAAATCGGCATCAATCATCTTTGACTTTCACCACTGTAGATTTTATGGTTATATCGAGATAGCTATATGTCTACATCGTTATTAATAAAATAAGATATCATTATGTATCTTTGTTTTTTCAATCTCTATCTCTTTCCTCACGCATTTTAAATTGATTGCTATTTTTCTGCGAACACTTTTTTGTGAACTCAATCTTGCATAGAAGAAAAAAGAAAAAAAAGAAAGATATTATGCTTTATTACAAAATAAAAATTAGAACATAAGACATGTAAAAAAATGATAAGGTAATTTATATCTCTACAAGCAAATAAAAAACCACGAATTTTCGTACAAAAATGAATATAAATAAATATACAGGAGAATGTAAAGTTTGATAAAAAATAAACACAAAAAATTAATGTAGATTTATATCGACTTTACATTCTAACGGAGACACAAATTATTTAATTTATTTATAATTTTTTTCAAAACGTACATGATATCTATATATCATAGTAAATAATTAAACTAATAGTTCAAATAAATGAAAGTAAATGAACAATGGAATGTTTTTGATAAAATATTCATGTTTTAAATTTAGGTTTACAAGCCGTTCTTTCCATTTTTCATATTTCCAGACAAACCCTGTCGACAATAGTTGTTCGATCCAAGGGATTATGAAGGATTTTTCATTCATTCATTCTTCAACATGCATCCAGTCTTTAACATTTTTTAAAAATAGAAATTTCTTTCAGGCAGAAAAACTTTTTCTATAGACCTTTCTTTGTTCAATTCTAAGGGATTCTAAAGTGAAACCTGTACTTAAGTAAAATCGTTTACCAAAAAAATACGGCACTTCGACATATTTTTATATACTATTACACTAATATTTCACGCACACATATACATTAATTTTCATAATTAATTAGAACAATAGTATTTTAATTAGAGACGTCTAGGTCTAATTCTAAAAACTCCACGTTATTTGTTCATGTAAACTACTAATTTGTTGACCACAACTTCGTAAGTACAAATTGCAAAGTTTTTATATCACGTAAATGTTGTTACGATTATATTGATAGCTTTGGTACCATATTGAAGTAAGAAATGGTAACAGACACGTATTAATGCGTATACTTTAATCCTGGAAAAGGATTCTCAAATCTGTAAAAAAGAAAACAGTAATTGTTTTACAAAAATGATTGCGTTTAATCCGTGATATAGATATTTGAAAGAATAATTAATGTAAACTAACTCTTCAACTAATATTATAATTACCGTCACACAGGAACTATTTCACATATTGTTTATAGAACGATATAACTCAAGAAATAAAGTTTTTCGGAAAATATATGTCATTGTATTGAATCATTCAAATTTTATAGTAATAATTTTAAAATGTATATATATATATATATGAGTGTGTGTGTGTGTATATTCTCTGTCTTTTAAAGTATATTTTTTCTTTTTCATTCTTTTTTTACAAGCAACTAAAAAATTACAATTTTACTGTAAAGTCAAATTTTACAAGCAACTAAAGAATTACAATTTTACTGTAAAGTGAGTGTCACTTTTTTTATCAACGCAGCGAAATATTTTTTTTGATAGTGATTTGCCACGTTTAAAAAATATGCGACATAAAAATCTAACAGCGTTTTTCACTGGAAAAACTAATGCAATACTAACGCACATTGAGTACAACGTATTATTCCACTGTTAAAACCAGTTGACGTATTTTCAATGTTTACTGTTTCACTGATAAAACTGATGCCAAAAAACTGAGTTCAACTTTTTCTTTAAAGATGATGGAGACCAGTGCAAATTGAAATTAATTGATTGAAATTGAAGTTGTGTTTGTATTAAAGGTATTATATAATTATCTTTATAACTACGATATTGTTTTTACAATTTCAGTATGTGTAGTAACATTTAAGTATGTAAACATTATGATGTATAAAAGATGTTAATGTTCAAGAAAAAGAAATAAAAAAAGTTTAAGTGAGAACCAAATAAATTAAAATATTATTATAAAGTAAGTAATTCAGCGATACGTTTCACTAAATCTTACTAAATATTACTGTACTAGTTTTTATAAAAATTTAATGTAGCAATGATGCAATACCAATAAAAAGAGCTATTAACAGATTAATCTAAGAATCATGAGAAAAGTAAAAAAAAAAAGTAAGCTTTTTAAATAATTGTAAAATAAAGTAGAATATGATTGTCAATACAAGTATAAATAATGTACTTAATTATAAGTATGATTATAAAAAAAATATATTACAGAAGCTGGGACGAAACGCCATAATTACGTAATATTCTTCGCAATATATTAGATTAATTTAAAGATTTTAACGAAATTATTGGCTCATTGCCCTTATCTCTTTATATTAGTTGTTAAATATTGAGCCTTATCACAAACATTTTAAATATATTACACATATATAAAACTTTTAAATTATAAAAACAAATTTTTGCGTTTTCTCCACAATTATAATATAAGTCTTTTTTTTTGTTATAACACGTGGGCTTATACCTATACTCATAATCTGTTTTTAATTTTTCATACTTACAAACTTACTCGTTTCGTTTAAAATATTTTGAATAAGTATTTCGAATTTACTAAATACACACAAGAATAAAAAAAATTTTTTTTTAACTAAACATTCTACACAATAGTTTCGGAAATATATAAGACAGTAACTAAATTATTATAATGGATGATCACACAAGTTATCCGCAGGGGCAATCTATATGTGATATTAATCTTTCTTTTTCATGCAAAGATGCATACCTAATATATCTTAGAACGGAAGTTGTGTATGGTCAAAGTTTGCGATTCCAAAATTACACGTGAAATTATTGAAACAATTTTGACAATGGGCAATTGTTTAAGATCGATCGGTCGACAGATAAAAAAGTTGGTGCTGAGAAAACATCGTTGTATATATACTCGTTACGTCACATACAAATCAGTTGACGAAACAAATTACGTTGCGCTGTAAGGGAAAGAAAAAGAGCGTTGTTCTTCTATTAAAACTGGACGTAAGATATGTGTCATAAAAAGTAGTGAGAAAAAGAAAATGAATCAGGGAAGGATACGTTGCAACTAAGCGTGCTACCTGTTATACCAAGGTCACGCGGAAGATTCAATATTGATTCAGAAAATATACGAAATCTGTCGGCAAGAGCAGGTCGTTGTCGGAATAGGGAGCTCGAGGTACACGGTGTTTTTATTTAGTCTGGCGTTAAAGCGTTTAAGAATTCAAACTATAGGGTGCGGCATCTTGATCTCTCCTCCACGGATTGTTCTTAACTGTATCGTTAAAAGATTTTAGTAGATTCTTTAAGAATGTTCCAGGAGATCAAACTTTTGAACACCTGGAATTGCAAAGATTTCGAAGTGATTGAGTCTCGAGATTACGTCTAAAGATATACAACGACGCAAATGTCAGTAGATTCAGGTTTTCTAACTCATAGAATACAAGATGGCTGCTAAAATATGTGTGCGAGAAATCATTAAATATTCCGGGTATATAAGAAAATTGAAGATACAAACATATCGAGAAACTAGAAGTTAACGAATATAATAAAGAACAGTTACAAAAATATTTTACGCAGATTTAAAAAAAAAAAAAACTTAATATTTAAACAAAAAAATGAATAAAAAATTAAATTCATATGCAACATTGAACATAAAAAAATTTAAAAATAAAACAATGATTAGGTATATAAAAATCAAGAGGTTTTCTGATTTAATATCTAGTAAAAAGTACGATCTCGCGGAAGTAATTTTGATTTCTTAGAGACCTCATGCGTACATTTGAAAAGTTATTGAATAAATCTATTGACGAACCGATAATACAAAGTTACCATCTAAGATAAACGTGGCACACAGTATTACCTACTAAAAGAGCGAAACTGTTTCATCGACTGCGCAGTTTTGAGTAGATTCCTTTTTCTTCTTTCTCAACTGGAGGTATCTCATTGTATGTATACATCTGATAGCATCGATGCACAGTAAAGCAGAAAATAGAACGCACTCAAAAGTGTGAAATCCTATCTATAATCATTTATATTTCTTCTTTAAAATCTATGCATATATATTTTAAATTAATATAGTGATAATAACGTTAAATATAATATTTTATTTAGAGCAATTTTTTAATTATCTACTGAAGCTAATACATTAACTACAATGAGAACTTTGTAAAAGATATACTATATAAATTTTTGAATTACACATTGAAGATACAGAAAACTTGATAAATTAAGTGTTACAGATGTAAAATACTTTACGTGATAAAATTTTGTTCTTCAATTGTAAGCAGTTTTTGAAGACAAGTTTTGCTTTAACAATATCACTTCATAATTTTCAAAAACTTAAACAGACTAAAAGTATTTTTAATTAGACTGTTAACCTGCAAACATTGCTCAAATAACGACATATGTAAAAATGAGAGCATCGAAAAAATATCTCTGATTGTCTTCCGCCACTTTCTACATCAGGTCGATATGAATAATGTTCGATGCTTCTCTCTTGCTTGTCTTCATTTCTTCGCTTCTTAATCATCAATATTTAACATGTAGGAGGATAGGGATGCTGTTGAAAACTCGCACGGAGCGAATGTGAGTGTGCAATGGAAGACGAAGAGAGATACTTTTTTTGGTACCGCGGTCTCTCGCTCTTCGCTAGACGTCTCAGACAGATGGTTCACGTCCGATAGCTCGTAATGATACTCCATCCTGTAAACATCACACTGATGAGAAAGAATTGTCCGCGTCGTTGCTTGAGGCTGAAACGTGCTCTGTGTGAAAGGATCGGTCTTGAGATTTCCAACTCGCCAACGTTTGAAGGTGGGAGAAAGAGTTGAGATTTATATCTTCCGGTTCGTCGCGAACACAGTTCCCGGAAGATGCTGCGTGGAAACTATTGTTGTAATAGATTTCATAGATAAGATGAGTCAATTATCTTAACACAGTGATACTATCTCCGTTAATGAAATTCGCATTTAAATTTGTAAACTGAACAACAATTACGATGTTAAAGATATGAATTAAATCTTGAGTTAAAAAATTTGACTTTCTTTTTTTAATTATTTTGAGCTAATTTGTCTTAATAATAAAAGATTTTTGTGAATAAATGGTTATAACTTTAAATTATTCTTTCTATTAAGTATAACAATAATAATAATAATTTAGGTGAGGAGTCAGCGCAGTAAGACAAGCGCATACATTAAATTCTATAATATACTTTACTACAGTTTAGAAGTTACAAATATATTTGGACGTTTCAGCCATTGGTTTTGGTCATCCTCAGCAAAAGTGTACAATATCCTAGCTTCATTGGTTATTTTGCTCATCAGTTATATTATAATCCATACGATAAGCACAATGATTCACTTTTCAAGTTAATAAGCTTCCTAGTAATATGATTATTTCTGTATAAAATTAAATGTGTGTCATAATAATTACATTAGATAAAAATAAGCAAGAAATTGTGCTTACCCAAAAATCCATGGATTACAAAAATAGGTTAAAATTATTTCGCAATTTTTTTTTGGTGTAACGTATAATTAACTTTCGTATAGACGTATACATCTTAGAAATAACGTCTTCTCTCAACCACATTACAATTGGCAATAAGCAAATGCTATTATACAGAAGGGCATAGGATACAAGTAACAAGGTACGTTTACAATTTATTTCATATGTCCGCGTAAATTCGGTCTAAACCATCGCAATCATTTTGTAAATTAAGACCGTTGATTTGTCGTTTAAAGTGAATCATTTCTGAGACTTAACGTTTTGTTATAATATAGCTCTCCACATCCAGTATATTCACATTGTCCCAATCATGCGATTGTGATATGCATTCTGTGCATATAGTGGAAATGGAAAACAAGGGTCTACATATATTATTTTGGTGCTCTTTTAATCTTGTTTTTAATTTTCTTCCCGTCTGCGACCAACATATGAAGCATCACAATCTTTACATTTAATTTGATATACAACATTTCTGTTTTGATTATTCGTTAAAGGATCTTTCTATTAAGCTAAGTTTCGATATAAACGTCTTCGTTTTAAACGTTATGCACGAAATGAACGCATTTAGTGGGTACAACAATGAATATCGGAATGCGGAAAAGTGAATTAGAGACCGACACCAATGATTCGCGGAGTAAAAGAGCTGCGTTGCATATTTGCGACTCCTCATTCTATTCCGGTAGCTTGAGCCTTCTAACAAACAGCTCGTTAATGTTTAACGAGGCTGTTAAGTCCCGAGGCGGCAAGATGGCCGCAGCTGTAAAGCTCCAAGTTCCATTTGGATGGTGCACGAGGAAAGCGGTAATAAGAATGTTTTACCTCAAGCGTACACGTACTTGTTTGAAATAATCAATTATAATTTTATTATATCTATTAATTATTGGAAAGCTATTTATATTATATTAATTAAAAAGTTATTTATGTATTAATATTACAATTTATTCTTTTGTATATTATATTTTTTCTCTATTTAACGTAATTTTAAATTAGTAAAAAAACGTTAGTTACGCCGCTACAGATCTAGCCGGTGTTGCAGATGTATAATTATAATACTATCTGTTGTGAAAAGTTATTGTATATAAATTTCGGAGTGATTCGAACATGTTATAAAATAAATTAAAATATTATTAATTGTAAGAGAGACTAACAGAAATATATGAATAATCTGATTCCCCCATCAGATTTTCCTCATTTTCATCGAATGTCTTATATCTTGTGTGCAGTAGAAGTATCTTTTGCCTTAAACACATCCATAAGGACCTGCGCTTTGCGTAGATGAAAGAAAAAGGAGAGATGCCAGAGCGGAAAAAGTAGAAAGCTCGAGACAAAACATCAGAGAGATCGTGTCGGAGAACAACCCCCTACGGTAGTCAAGATCTAAACAGTAAAACATGGGATTAAGTGGGGTACATACGTTACGTAAACAGGCAAACTCTACGGCTTATACGAATAGTGAAAAATCTCGGCATGTTCTTATGGGGGCGTCGCGAGATACAATCTAATCCCATAAATCACTTGGTAAAGGCAACAAACATGGTTGATAAATTATTACGTTGCTTATAGAACGGTTTTCCCGCGTACAGAGTGGTGGAAAAATGTCATAACGGTACGTCATTCAATCTCTAAAGTAAAATCTTTTATATAGCAGAGATTTAATTGCGACAATTAAACACACACAAATGAGGATTTCAAATTAGCTTAATTATTAACAAACAAAAACCAATACAAGTATATGTATTTTGTAAATTGTAAAAAGTCACCGCCTTACATTTCTCTTCTTTTTTTTCCTAAAAA
The DNA here is from genome assembly GCF_001594065.2 of Cyphomyrmex costatus. NCBI lineage: Eukaryota > Metazoa > Arthropoda > Insecta > Hymenoptera > Formicidae > Cyphomyrmex > Cyphomyrmex costatus. The sequence continues at coordinate 252,673 of NW_017280313.1, forward strand.
ATTGGTCACTCTAAACAAATTGATCCAAGACTTTTGTCTGCTCCGCTTTTCTCAAGCGCCGTATAATTTCTTCCAATTTCTGCGGCTCGCTCCCGGCGCGGCGCACAGACAGTGTCTGGATAATGTTTCTTTTGCGTAAGAAACTCACGGGGTTCGACGGTGGAACAGATCGAAAAAGAGAGGGAAGGCTAGCTCTCAAAATAAGACACGTTTATCCGGCCATGCTGGTTATTTCGGAAAGCGCCGTAGGGTTCATATACGCGGATTTCTGTCGAAAATCATGGAATCGCGCCATATAGGTCGTTTTAATCTTCTCTAGCAACGCTTCTCGGTACACTCTTTATCAATGATAATTATAGAGAAAATAAGCTATTAGATTCGCGGGACTACTGTAACCTATGTTTCTGAATTTGCAGAACGGTAAATTTTAGGTAGTTAAAAATCTATATAAATGGATCGTCGAATTTCCACGTGTTCCTGAACAACTTTCTCACTCTTGATGATCTTTAACCTCGATACAATAAACCACGGGGAGAGAGAGAGAGAGATCGTGCGAGAATAACAAACACCGAGCATCGTCGCGCCGCGGAGGAAGCCCTCGTCGAGATTTTTGTAGGTAGAGAGAAAATCGGCGTGAAAATGCGCAATGGAATTAGTGTGATTCACGTGATGGAAAAAGCATCGCGAAAGACGACGCAGACACTATAAATAAAAGCGTTACTTGATCGTTTGTTAGAGCTATTGTCTTGAAGAGGGAGAGAGAGAGTAATCGCTCGCTTGTCTCAGTCCGGTCGTTGCAGCCTCCGGCAGGGCGCGCGGCGCTTGCGAAGAACACGTGAAGCCGAACCCTACGGCCACCCAGGCCGCCATCAGACGTGCCGACGAGATTCTCTGTTTACACGATACCGTAATTTTATACCGTCGTCGTCGATCGCAGGCACCGCCACGCACCGCCTTACGAACCCTCTCCCCATGTCTTTTTAGCGCGCATCCGATACACGCGTGTTACCGCGGCGCGGCGACTTTGTTCGACCATTCACAAATGCACCTGTTGACGGTTTCGTCTTACCGTTGAAAATTCCTTCGGAATTTCCTACCATTCTCGCGAATTGCTTCGTACCTCCCCTGCAATTTATTGATCTTTTTCTTGCACAATGTAAACAATATACTGCAATACAAAGTTGTAATAGAAACTAATCACTTTTGGATATCATTTTAGCAAATCATTACGAGCAAATAGTGAATTCGATCGCTTCTTTCCGTTTGGAAGATTACTTTTATCTAATTTGCATTCAGTATAGGAAATACGACAGGAGGTATATATCTTGTAATCGCTCTCGTAAACAGCCGAGGTAATTAAACGGAGCGCCCTGCTATATACGTATATAAACGCGCGGAAGCCACCCTGACCGTAATCTCTGATTCCGGTCTGCGGTTTTCCTATGGGCACACGTGCAACCGACACGAGCTTTTCTGGGGTGGTCCCGGTTTTGTGAGGCGCTTTTATCTTAAATAAAGCATCCGCACGACTAACCCTCGCGATAAAGTTATCCGATTGTCTATCAATCGGTCGACTACAGCCGCTCGTCGATACAAGTACAATATATACTTTTTGTTTCGTTACAGCATAAACGTAATTGACGAATAGATAAAGAACGGAGTGGATATTTCTTATAGTGTCAGAGTGTTTAAGTATTCTGCGTACAAATATTGAATTGCCATGCACCCGAGATACATCTTCCCACTTTCCTCTGGTTTTTATGGCGGAAGCCAATTACTTTCCCTTGGAGAGGCACTTGAGGCTGTCGCAGAAAATGTCACGGGAGGGCTCGAACGTATAGTAAAACGGTAAACAACGTGGCGATGCCACGAGGGTTGCTCTTCGGTTTGAAGGAGGAAGAGAGGAGAGATCATCACGCGAGGGCCAAAACACTTGACTTTCAACCCTTAAGACACGAGGCCCATTACTGACGTACGCAGTTTCTATTATACTATCGAATGTTCGCATTTAATAAATACTGCAAGTATAATATAATACAATGCGTAGTGTTATCTCTCGCCTTTCCAAAAGTGTCTCTTCAAGGAATCCTTTTTATATGTAAAAAATAATTTTTTCCAAGAGTCCTTTTTACATGAAAAAGAAAATCTGTTAGTGTTAGTAGTAATATTCAGTTCTGGGGATTTGTATTGTTTTGCAAAACACAATCTTTCGGAACAATCACATAAAATTCGAATTTAATTTAGAACGATAGAGAGCGTTTTATTTTTATAAAGAATAGTAAAAGAGGTATGTATTTATTGCCGTAATTAAAGCAAACGAGACAAGAAAGCGAGGATAGACGATACAGATAGCAAGGAGAAGAACCCGACGCTCGTTGCAGAGAGGAAGTACGAAGACAGAGACAAGATGGCCACGCTGCTGCTCTTTCGTCGGCTCGTTTGCTTTAGGCAAACAAACTCTTCTTAAGAATTCGTGGTCTACAGTATTCACCGTGTGGTCTAACAATCTCGGCCACCATGTCTCTAGTGTATCTAATTTAATTTACACTATTGATTAAGTATATCTCTTATTATTATAGACCTTGTTGAGCAATATAAAAATAAAAGAAATGCACAATTTTCTTAAAAAATCAAATGTCGATTATTGCTGCTATATCAAGCATGAAAATTGCCGAGCTTTGTCACAAAAACATTTAAGCAAGTGTCTAAAGATTGATCTTACATATCGATTGTATATACTACGTCAATTATCATAATATTCTGTATAGTTAATTTATCTGGATATATTTCTTAATTTTATAGCATCTCTTCTCTTTTAGCGGATGCACTTTTTTCGATGAGGATCGCGGTGAACTCTCGTATTTTATGAGTAAAATCTCCCTTTTACGACCTTTCGAAAGTGCCATCCCTTCGAGACTAGTTTCTTAAGGATCGCAATAAAGTGAAGCATGTGGAATAGGGCGCCGTGATAAGGCATGAATTCTCTTTCTGTCGTTGTTGGTCATTCGACACTCGGTCACGCGTGAAGGCGAATAAACATATCGTCTCGATCGACCGACATTCACACTTCGATCACTGCTTGACGATCTCTTTGGTATCGAGTGACGATTGACTGCTATACGAACACGTTGCGTTCGTTCGAAAACGTATGAGGATTTACACGCGCAGCGCACAAGAAATGTATCAGAAAATTATTTCTAGCCTTCACTATCAGTTATAATTATATCGCAATTAAGTCAGCAAGGCAAAATATATAGGATATGTATTATAATAATTCTTTAACCCTTAGCAGGAACTCGGGGTGTCAAACACCCCAAAACGATTCTTGTCAAGTTTAAGCATCTTTCTCACATACGATCTTCAAAATAAATACTTTTTTTGAAACATTCTCCTAATTTTTTCTTTACAGTACTACATCTGGAGAGTATCGCGTTAAAATTTTATGAAAAAATATTCATTTTTGACTGTGATATGAAAAATTTTTTAATAAAACGAGCCATTTTTCACATCACATTTTTTTCAAGAATTTGGTTGATGACTGAAAAACTAAAAATTTCATTCTTCACGATAATAGGTATTATTTTCTAATGTTTAATGAATGTACTAATTTTTTTACAAGCACATTGGTGCTTCTATTTTGCCGTAATAAACGTCTAAAGTGTGTTGGGGTGTTCACCACCCCGTGTGCAGGTTACGTTCCATTGCCGATGTGTGCCTGCTAAGGGTTAATCGATACTTTGAAAGGAAAAGAATATGTTTATTGGATGTCTGAATGAACACGTATATATTTGAAAATATGTATTATAAATATTCTTTGTGTGTACTAATTTATTAATATATGTTTCAAAATGAAGCAATATTTCCAAATCCTTTCAATTATCGTGGAAAAGAAGCGCGCTTATATAAAACAATCCAGATAGACGATAGACATTCGATTAATTATTTCTTCCTAAATAAAACATTGGAAATATTATTTGAAGGAATTTTAATTGAGAGACAATCCTTTTTGTCGAGTTTAATCATTTCGTTTTATAGCAATACATACGTTGGTTCCAAATTTGATGAAAATTGGTACAGATTTTCGCTCGAGGAAAAAATTGCTGTTTCACGACTCTGTTGTAAGTATATAGCATAAGGCGGTTCTATACGAGCGGGCGGAGCAAATCTCGCAGCATCTCGTTGGTTAAGAAGTGGACCAATAGCTTCTCTTCGTCTTCGCGTCATATGCATTCACGGCACTGTGCATCACGCGGTTCCGAAGACGGATACATTACTCATCGTAAGTATACAGATAGCGATATCCGACGAAGCAATACTCACTCGTAATTTTCAAGCAAACTAAGTACGAATCGCTCATGTAAAAGATATTGGCGTGAGCGTTAACATCGTAGTGGGAATTTTGCATCAATAAACTGACATCGAGTGTAGTGTACTCAAATACATTCGCGATGTCTTGAAAACAATGTATAATCATATGAAAATTTCAATTAATCTAAAGCTAAGTTTTTCTGGATGGAAACATTAACAGTTTTCTACTACTCGATCTTTTATAACAATTGGATATTTTGATAAAATATAAATAAGTAAACAAAATCTCAATGTAAATTTGATGTCCAGATACAATTTTTAATTTGAAAATTATAAAGCTATTTAATATTTATATATAAGCGACTTTGATGAATGCCATTTGATTCAGTATCGTTCACTAAAACAATAGCATATCTCGGTCGTCTCTTATTTAACGCAACTATCACGATATACTTAAAGCCGCATGTAGATTGACATAAAAAAATCGGTTTTTACAATATATTTTTCATATGTTTTCTAAATTTGTGATATTTATATATCGATCTCTTTCACGAGTGTCTCATTTTGATAAACATACTTAACTTTGGAATTATCATTAATAAAAAGCTAAAAGAATATTAATGTTTCTAATAAATTTCGAGACATCCTTTAGACGACTCTCTTTAATCAATGAATATTCATTTCTTGGATATACATTTTTCACGCCGTTTTAGCGAGCGAATATCAAATTCCACCCACACTCACATCTCAAATTTTTTGGCAGAATAAAAAATAGCTGTAACATTTTGATAATAATTATTGTAACAGACCATAATGAGAGTCGTACGATGTCACGCACGTAGATGAATCGAAATAACGCCATTACGCAATTCACTTCCCCGCATAATTCCATGACGAAGAAGAAGACGAAGGCGGTTCGGGGCGCCATTGGGCGTAACATTCGACTTTTTGTATGGAACATCAGCACATGACCAATCCGAGTTCCGGATGCCCGACTTGCCATCCTCACCGCCCATGTGGGGGACGCCGCGATCAACGTCATCCGTGGTCCAGATTCCGCTCCCGTGCCATGCGAGGCGAGCAGCAGTCATCCGAAAACACTTAGCGGCGCATCATAGCGACTCGACGTAAGCCCGTTACGTGCCGACACGAAGCGAGTCTAAATAATTGACCCCTCCGCGGCGGAATCGCGCAAACAATTTACATCCGACCGTGTAAATATCCGCGACCTCGGCGTCGCGCTTACTAGGAGGCGGCGGCGGGGGCCGTTGCTCCTCGACGATGGAATCCTCGAACGAGTCGGCTCGATGTTGATTTTTTAACCAAATATATGTTTTTTTTTTCTTTTTTTTTTCTTTTATACAATCCTTCGTTGCTGTTGCTTCGTGCGTTCAAAGATTGTGTGGTCAAACTCCAAGTGGATCCAGTGGAAATCCCGAGGGTGATACATTCGCGTGTAGTATGTTCGCCACGCGCGGACTTTGACGGTCGAGAGCCCGATGGACCAGAGCGTGATCGTGCCTCGTAACTCTGGCGTCGTCGACAGCGTACGCTTGACCATGAAGAACGAGTCCGATGCCAGCAACCTGCACCAGCAACAAGAACAGACGGTGGCCGCGCGATCGACGGTATTGCCGATGAGTGCAGGTAGTCTGGCCCAGGAGACAAGCTTAGAGCCGCTGATGTGCAATCCGACGAGTAGCGAGATGCAGGCGAGGAAACCCGGCGCGCGACGCCAGGAGAAACCGCCGTATTCGTACATCGCGCTGATCGTGATGGCGATCCAGTCGAGTCCGGGCAAGAGACTGACCCTCTCGGAAATCTATTCATTTTTGCAGCAGCGTTTCCCTTTCTTCCGTGGCACTTATCAGGGCTGGAAGAACTCGGTGCGGCACAATCTCAGTCTGAACGAGTGCTTCATCAAGCTGCCCAAGGGTTTGGGACGGCCCGGCAAAGGTCACTACTGGACCATCGATCCGTCCACCGAGTACATGTTCGAGGAGGGCAGCTTTCGGCGGCGACCACGCGGCTTTCGGCGCAAGTGTCAGGCGATGAAGCCGCAGTATCCGCAATATTATTCGAGCGCCGCACCCGGAGTCGGGGTGCAGACGCCTGGTGGTCCCTATCTAGCCGGCGAGAATCTAGCCGGCGGACCTGGTGGCATCGAATACGCGAACGGCTACCAGAATCAGTACCAGAACTACCAGGAGTACGCCATGTACGCGCCGAGTGCGGCGGTGCCCGCCGATTGGGCATATCCGGAGGGGGGTACGGCGACGTACAAGTCTGCTGGGCCGCCGATAGCCGAGGTCACTTACAAGACCACCGAAGTCACGTATAAGACCGGCGGCGAGCCAACGCCGTCATCGGTCTACAGGAACGGTGAGTTAGTGACGTTCAAGAGCGAGCCTGGAGCTTTCGGAGCTGCTCGCCAGGATCAGCTGACGGCGTACAGGCCGCCGCCGCCGCCGCCGCCGCCGCCGACCGACGGATTCTCCTCGACGATGAAGGATCATCATCCGCAGCATCACTCGCACGACTACAAGGACGAGGCTACGATGATGGGCTACAAGTGTGCCAACTCGACACCTACCACTCAAGCGCCTGGACAAGATTATTACGTCGGTTATGGCCTCGCGGGGGTCAACAATGCTGCCGGACACGGTGTTAACATCACCATGCAATCTATGCAGGAGCAACCGGGGAACAGCAGCCCTGTGACCAATGTCAGTTCGCCACACAGTGGATGTCCCACTCCGGCCGCGGATCACGGTGTGTATATATTACTTATAATGTCGCGCGCGCGGTTCCTCTTCTCTTCAGAACTTCTCTTCTACTCTTAATCGCGTTATTTTTACACAATTTTTAGAACAACTTTCTTTATATAATAGAAACATTTCTAAAACTTTAATTTTAATGATCGGATGACTAAAATGTTAAATCTTATGTCAAGCAGTTTATTAAAAATAAAATATATAAAAATTAACAGAATTACAGTCTTTTAATTAATATATGTTTATTCAATTGTTTTCAGATTTATATAACTATTTACAAGTTTTACTTAAGTATTGATGTTATCCATAATTTTATATTTCAACGTTAATGTTTCATCTGAAGATTGTTAGTCGAAACTATAGTAATGTGTTGTAATGTAATGCAACAAATATCTGTCACTTATATTTTTAATGCTATATTTTAAGTTAGTTTTCAAGTACTGTTATAATAGATAAAATTTAGAATATATATGGTTTAATTTGTCGTATAGAAAATCTCTCTTATTTATCTGACTCTTACAATGCCATTTGTATGTTTATTATTTTGTTTAAAAAAAAATAGTTGTTTAGTTTGTTTTAATTTTAAAAAAATTAATACAGGACTCTTATATAGCAACTCAAAATATAATGAAATGGTAAAAAGCTAATAAGAGTTGAACATCCATAATTAAAATCAAATAAATTGAATCAACGCTAATGCGTATTAACAAATCCATATATAAATTAAAAATTGACATACAAATTGAAAAAGCGGTGGAAATAAAATATGATAAAATAACACATGTTCCGACCTTGTGAGTTTCGGCTCTCTTCAGATATATGTACAATATTTAAAAACGCAGTAAAACATTAGAACGGACTGAGACGGTTTTGTTAAAAATTGATAAAAATAAAAATAAATATACAATTAAATATACAAATAAAACTGAAGATAGAATGAGTGATTATTCAGAGAAACCTAGTTTATTAAAATTGTGTAACTTAACAATGTCAAATCTTATAGGACCGTGAGAATTTAAACCAGTGAAGAAAACCGCAATGAGAACAACGCCGGAACGGTCAAGCTGGATCTCTGATGCTTTTATATAATTGCATGTGAATTTATACATATACTACCGTCCAAGGGTGCGCACTTTTTCTTTGAGACTGTATAATCTATATAAGGATCTCAGTTCGGACAGTAAAATGATGCTTAGATTATTCTTTACATTTTAAACTAAAAGTTTATCAATGTAATACTATGACTCTTTTTTACAGGAGATTATAATTTTACTAAGAAAAAAAATGCAAACTCTCGAGCAAGTGTCTTTTCAAGAGTTCGCATTAGTTCGTAATGTTCACTTTTTGCTTTTAATATGACTATACATAAGAATTATTACAGATATTAAGTAAATATATACGAAGCAGAACATGCATGCACACAATACAAATAATACGGATTCACTAAGCAACGATTTAATGTAGAAATCGATCAATTCGTCCTTGAAAAATATAGAAAAAAAATGATCAAAATTACAAAATTTAAAATATCTCCTTTATCGCTGAAACGATCACCACACAGATCGGCAAACCGAAAAGGCACATTCTGTGTGAAATACAGTTCTTACGATCAAATAGTTTTGTTGTAAAGCTTAGTGCGAATTCTTGAGCGATGCGCACTTTTAGACGGGTCTTATCCTATGTATGATCTTTAATCGCGTGCCGAATTTTTCAGACTTGAAACGCAACTCTATTACCGCAATACAATTTAACAAATTTTTGCTCTTTGCGCATCTATAGATCGATCTTAATAATTTTGAATAACATATTAAAATCTGTAAATAATTAATTTTTTATTGCCGGGAGACTTGTACACTGTACTGATTATTGTGACGAATATTACTAAGCCTCGGTAGTTTAAAGGCTTAGGACGCTCGCACGGAATGCCAGAGAGATCCGAGTTCGACTCCCGGCCGAGGTAATATTTTTCTCGCAATGAAAAATTAATTATTTACAGATTTTAGTGTCATTCAACATTATTAAGATCGATCTAAAGATGCGGAAAGATTCATCAAAAATTTGTTAGTCAATTTAACTCGCGATATTACTGCGGTAGTTTATAGTAGAGTTGCGTCTATAGAGTTCAGATCGGCTCGCGATTAAAAATCTATACATACTATTAGTAGTATATAAATTTACACGTATATATAGAAGCACCCGAGATCCAGCTTGACCATTACAGCATGTTCTCGTCGGTTTTCATTTGTATACAACTTAAGTTAAATAATAGGTAACGTAATAAGTAATGATAAAAGTGTAATACGAAATAAGAATACGACAAAAGAAATTGCAAATAACGGAACATGGAATAGTTTAAAGTAATGCGAGAATGTACTTGAATTGAAAGCGAAATCTTTTGGAACGCTGTTGAAGAATTTTTCAAAAATATATACGAGCTTGATAAAATACAAAACCGCAAAACGTGACACGAACAAATGCAACGAAGCGAAATCATGCCTGTGATTTTTGAATTGTTTTTGCTTCGCGATGATAACGTTGATGGATCCGCGACATCATTTAGGGCGGGCCATCTGGAAAATTGGAGACAGTTTACGATCTTTCAGGCGCCGTGTCCTGTAAAGTAAAACGACGACACTACTCTTTCGAGCCTCCTATCCTTCCTTTTTAGCTATAGAATTTCATGAGTATATCTGGTCAAAGTTGTTCGTTAAATCGGTACGAAAGAGGTAAAACGTTTTATTAGGAAAGATAATTTTTATTAATTTTTATTTATAATTATGTGTGTGGGTCCATTCAGTTTGAAATCCATTATCCCTCCGCTTTGATGTAATTATGTCATACAATTTTTATTAAGAGCGTATTTAATATATTATTTCAATTCAATTCAATTTTTTAAATTATATATATGGTGCTGAATAAATCTGCAATGCATTAATACGTAATTATATATAGGTATGTATTTACAAACGGTACAAACGTGCACGTCATTAAGTATAGCAAATCCTACGCATTGCATTTACCTTTACATCATAATGTAATAAAAAAATATTATATATAAACACATGATAAAATGTATTTAAATAAATTGTACTATTAGTAAATAATTATAATATTATTGTATTTCTCGATAATTTTAATTGACCAACACGTGTCAATAATAACGTGTTAGAAAGATTAATATTACTGGAATATACACAGAATGGGTGGATACAGTGCACATCGTGTCGTCGTTGACAGAAACGATTAACCGAGGTGACGTCCCTGTCACGTCCATACGACGCTTCGAGCTCGTAACTTGTACCTTGTAACTTAACACGTGTAACCCGGCCGCGCCGCGCCGTAAGACTGGAAGCGTCGTTTCCTTTTCTCGCGAGATTAATTTAGCTATAATGTCTGCGTCCAACAGCGCGATAATAAAAATGCTCGTTAACACTACGTGTTAACGATAACTAAACACTTGACAGTTTTCTCTATGCGAGGCAAAGATATATATCTTATTGAACTGACGATGTCTTAATATTCGTAGCCTATATATATATATATACGCAACTATATTATAAATGCACATTCTTAGATTTAAATTGTTTTGTATTGATTATAATATTCTAGGAAGACAGTACAACATTTCTTTGGTAGACAAAGTCGATATGATAGAATATCAAAATAATGAGTATTGAAAAATGCTTTTTGCCTCTTCAGCGTAGTCGCGTGCTAGCAAGTGCGCGCTCGAATCGTTTATCGCCTAAATATTTATCGGAGGTATAAACGAGGTGACTTAATTCGGCCTTAACCCTACGGAGAATGAGGAGCATCGTAATATTTACGGCGTTAACTTACCAACAGCGTGTCGAGATCCGCACACAAATCATTCATTTAAACTCTCGTAAAAGTCTTCGACTTTCACTCGCTTGAAAAACTTGTCAACAATATAATTATTAGCTCTAATCTGACAATTTTGCACATTTTTTATTCCGGAATGAAATTAATTTTTTTCTTGACAAATCTGTATGCTTTTTAAAGTGATGAAAAATATAGTTTATTCTAAATTATTAACGTTTTAAATATCTGAAAAAATTTCAGACGTATTTAATTATATGCGTAATTTATTAATTTGACATCATAATGCTGCTAATTGGTTGAAGTAAAAGCAGCGAAAAATATTCCTCAGCATGCATGTTTCGTAGCTTCTACAAATAGCCCGATTTACGAAAATTGGTCTAATCTCGATTAAGGAGAGTAAGTCTCTCTCTCTCTCTTTCCTCTGTATCTCGATACAACGCGGATCGACAAGAGATAAACGCCGCCACCCACGCTTCCTCCACCGTAGACTTCTTCTTGTTCGTCTTCTTCTTATTCGTCTTCCGTCAGTCACAGTGAAGTGTAAACGAGATCGATCCACACAGACGCCACGTAGGCACATCTTTTTACTCTTCTTACACGCCGTGCTCTCCGTATATTTCTGGAGCGCGATCTCTTTGCTCCGAACTATAGCCTGTTGTGCCGATGGTATTCGGTTAGAAGCAACTTCTTGAAAGCCAGCATCCTCGCGCGGCCGCTGATGAGAAAAGAAAAAAGAACAACTAGAAGAAATGGCGCAAGCACGGTCGTGCCCGAGAGCATTTGGATCGGAGAGAGATTTTGACTGGCAGCTTCGGACCACCCACGTGGACGTCTTTTCGAGGAGGCGTCGTCGCAATGTCGAATCCAGAGAACTCGCCAATCTTCGAGGAGTGACATGACGTAATTTGGAAAAATGTCCTCGATACATTCAAATATTTTCAAGTCCTGCAAGAGAAAAGTTTTCAAAGAAGATCAAGCTATCCACCGTGATCCACTTGTGAAAAGCGAAAATTAATATATGGGGATGCAAAAAAGAAAGAAAAAAACAACAGATTAAAATTGAGACACGAGTGAAGTGGTCGCTCGAGAGGAAGCTACTTGAGAACTGGCGGAGCTTTAGATTTATGGATGCCTCTGTGCCTAAGTAGCAATTTCTGTATCGTGAGATCTTTCGTTTCTTTCCACCGTTACTCTTACATCGTGTGCATTCTTAAGTAGCAAAACTGAATGAAATCTTATCTGGATATGTAGAATGTTTGAAGATCGGGATCAAATATTTTCAGACTTCACACTTTATTTTATATTAAAACGCGACAGTCGTTAGAAAGTATAACTAACCGACTTTTCAAGAGAGTAATTTAAGTTAAAGCATGAATTTTTAAGCACAGTAGTTCAATTATTGTAATTTCACTGAAAAAGAAAATTAATTTTAGATGACTTTCAAGTATTTCGAGAAGGGTGTATGAAAGAGGGTGTATAAAAATAGCTTCGAAATAATTGATAATCTGATCTGTTTCAGGAATAAAAATGCAGTGCACCAATTCCAACTCTAGTTCGAACAGTTCTGGCGGCGGCATCATTGATCGGAAACCATCCTATTTCGCGCATCCGGGAAGCTCAGTGACATTGAGTTCTCTAGGTTCACTAGGTTCGTTAAATCTGAGTAACATCGGTGGTCTGAGCATATCCAACATACCTGGCACAGTTTCTACGAACATTCATCACGCGTCGACATCTCCACCCACGACAATGTACTACGATCAGATCAAGTACAGTATGTGAAGGTATTTTTTTCCCAAAAAACGAGACAAGTCATTAAATCCGTAAAATCATTATTGATCACCATTGCGTGAAGTTTATTTTGTTCGCTAAAATTGGCTGAAGATGTCCCTAAATAAGATCGAAACGTCTGAAGAATTTGTAATGTAATAGAATTTATATTTACAATATACATTTTTAAAAAATTATACTGTACACTCCGCTATTACTCTCATTTGCTATATTATTTCTATCATTATTATCGAGGGCCCTCCAATTTATTCGTAAAATTATTTCTATTGAAAGTTTCGTATCTCAAATTTTAAAACGCTTCGCACTTTTCAGAGTGAATATAACTAATCTTATAAAATATATAAATTCTCTCACAATATGTTGAAACGATCATATTGTTTGAAAAAAAAAACATACGCAGAATTACAAGTTAAATTTAATAAAACCTGCCAGGTTTTATTAAATAACAGCGAATGAAATCAATGAGCTATAAATCTTACAACTACCGAATACTTGTTACATTTTTACACATATTTTCGAATTAACAGGACGTAATCTCGATAAAAATTAATACTTCATTAAGTTTATTAACATTTATTTGCTTTACTTAGAATTGAAAAACACTAATTTATGCGCACACAGTTCTAGAATTGCAGATTTTTCAAAGTCTCCGATAGTTGAATAGAAATATATGCAGGAACAGTGGATAAAACATGATTCCCGATTTGAGGACGTAAATAAGCAAAATGTGTAAAAAGAAAAATGTAAAATATAGTTATGGAAGATGTATTACGAATATCACGACTCACATAGCAGAAATATCCCGAATATATCCATGGATATCCTACACATGTACGATATCTTTATAAGATTGTCCTTGTGACATAATTTGGACAATTTTGCTGTTGGGATCAATCCTGCGGCTCAAATGCATATAATGCAACGCGCATCGAGAGATACATTCGCTTTAAAAAACATAAGGTTGATTGCATCTTTACCGTCTCTTATTTATATTTATAATTCATTAATCGATGTAATTAATTTAAGTTTAGAATACAGAAAGTAAATGTAGAATTAAACAATGTTTGCTAAGAAAATTCTTTGGTGATCTCTTCACTGATCTTATGCCCAATTTCCCATCTTGATATTATTCAAATAGATAGATATGTATTATAAATGACATAAGTGTTTATAAAATATTTTTGTTCGGAACGTTAAAGATATCGATATAGGATAATAATTATAAAAACGTAAAGGTTACATTTTATAAAAATACATTTTTTCGTAAATGAGAATAAGAACTAGAAAATTAAAAAAAATTCTTGTGTGAATATAAGAATAAACTAATCTCATTTCTTAATGTTGTTTATGTTGTTTAATAATATTTCGAACATAGTAAAAATATTTTAAAAGAATATTTTTTTCGCAATAATTACAAATTCATAAATTTATTGTATAATATTGACGATTAAGAGAGCGTCGCAGATAGATTTGTTCGAGACAAAAGATGTCTCTGACGTCAATGGGAATGTCATACATGTTATAAACGCGGATGATTCAACTGTAAAATATAGTAGCCCTATACAAATCGTTTATGTCACAACGTTTTGCGGTAACGATAAGTTTGTTGATAACGCGGAAGATTTCTTTCAGATATTTATTTCATCCTGACTGGTAAGTTCCCCAACATCAGTCATCAGACAGTTTGGGGACACATTGTCATCGAACGACGGATAAACTTGATGACGCGACTTACCAAACTCAAGCAAATTTCCTGTTTTAACTTTCTTTTATAGCATTAGAAAAATTATAAATTATATCTATAAAAAAGATTAAAAAAAAAAGGTATTCACCAAACTAATATTCTGTACTAAGAAATTAAGTAGAGTATAAGAAAAATGATAATAGAATTGTGTAATTTCCGCATCTCGGATTTGTCGAATTTTAATGTTAAGCGATATTCGTAGACGGTCAGGTCAGGATGCATTTGTGAGCGACAGTAACATACTGTCGTTGAAAAATACTACGCACCACGTTTGCTGGAGGGGCATGTTTGCCCACCATAAAAGTAACTGCGGCGGAAGGCTTCTTCTTTTTCGGCCTTTTTAGGTCGACGGTCGCGCCTTATTTGAGTAACAACAGCGGGGAGGAAGAGGTTCGTCACGTCGCGACGTGGTTCCAAATCCCGAAAAAAATCGCGTCCGATGCAACGGTGAAGATTCAGAAGAGAAGACCTACAAAGTCGCGCTTTTCTATCTGTTTCTATCGCGGAAACGCGACGATCGGTTTTTGTCAGTTCCCGAAATAGCGCTGACACTCGCGCTGCGATGTTAGATTTCTGTTAGAACGTTATCGGTGCGGTTGGAGGAAACAGCTCGGAAGATAGATTCTCTATGAGGTAAGTTCCCTTTGATGATGGAATTGGAATATTTCCGTTTTTTTATGGTTTTTCTCGGATTTCTGTTGATTCCGATAGCTTGCTTTGCGTGAAGTTTGAAAAAAAAATCATTATAGAGGTTGGTTTTATATTCTTACATCAAACCCTACAACAGAGCCATGATAATCATGTGACTGGTATGTTGTTTTTATCAACTTTAATAAGTCGGAATGAATAAAATAGTATAAATTAGATGACAAATTTTTGACAAAATTACTCGTAGTCAAACTTATGAAATTTCTAGACTGCACTAAAACCTTCTTGCTTTAATCAAACATCAAGCATATATCTATAATGTGTACCTATTTCACTTTATGTTTTATACTGATTCGGCCAGATCTTAAGCCCTAAACACAATGCGAGAGAATAGCGATAGCGATAAGTTTATCAACCTATCAAAAATGCGTATTCCGGTGTATTCGATTTCTGATAAGTTGAAACTTATATCGCTATCGTCGCTATTCCCTCCCATTATGTTTAGAGCTTTACTGATGCATTACGTGCGACAATGAAAAAAATTACCTGACGTACAGTCTACGTTACTATAGTTGCTTTCCATTTACACACAAGTGAAACTGAGGCTGAAGTGAGCTGAGTATAAAATACTCAGATTAATGACGTCACTATTTGTTTACTTTAGTAAAATTAATAAATAACAACACAGGTTTATAACCTCACTTTTAAAGTGAGTCTACGAGACTCAATAAAGCACACGATCTTGTGCAGTTTGTAGGTAAAAACTCAGTTGAATCTCACTTCTTAGGCTGTGTTCCAAAATTGACTGCCAGTACTGAAAACTTATAGTACTCGTGACATAAACTATAGATTTTCAGTACTGGCAGTCAATTTTGGAACACAGCCTTAGAATGCAAAAGGGACGCGCATTCAACTGACGTTATGACGTCACAAGTGAGAATTATCTGAGAATCGGAGTAAAGCAACTTATATCACTCTTAACGTCTCAACCCTTTCGCTTCCAGCAAACAATCTCGTAATTACCGTTATACATATTATTAACGAATATGCTCTTAATATAATTTACTTGATACAGTCTTTTGATATTTGCGAGAAAAAAAATGAGAAAAGAAAATAAAAAATTGTTAGCAAAGAAGCTTTTGGGTGATAAAGTCTTCTCTTTTTAATGTTCCTCATATTAATTATAAAAGAATTACTTAATCAAGCTATATTTTAATTGTTACGAGAAACATTATATAATTTTATATTACATATATTGTATAATATTGTATTAAACTCTACAAGACGATATTCAAAACTGTATGAACTAAGAACAACACAATTTAATAAAACATTATCGCGATTTTCGCTCGACTTTTAAAAAATGATCTCATGACCGAATTTTGTTAAGAGTTCTTATTGGAACCGAATAAAATAGCGTGAAAGGAATTTTTTTTAGTGAACGTCGCGAACAGAATGCACATTAAGCCGACACGACGAATGCATGCATGCATGAGGTGCAACAAGAGTCGCTCAACGACATCGCTGACAGCCTCTGTTTTGATGTTTTAGTGTTCGTGCTGCCGATCGAAGTGGTGTTAGTTCCATCAAGGAAGAAGATAAGCCTCGCATAAAGTAAAAAATATTTTAATTCTCCTCAGTCAAAAATAGAAAATTCATACATTTGCGCAAATTTAAATAAAAATACTAAATTAAACGACAATGACACTTACAAATTTGTCTTTTCGCTGTACTCAATTTTAAAATTGTACTAGAATGTCTTTATATTCTGGTCAATTAATTAAATATAGATATAGATAATAAGAAAAATATCTTTAAGAAGCAATTCTTTAATAATTTAAAGATTATAAAAATTAACAGATCAAAATTATATGATTTTCTTATTTAAATTAAAGATTTTAGATAAAACAATAATACATGTTTATAATTATGTGTGAAATTATCTCAATGTTTCTGATAGCAACTTTCTTTGCTTTTAATTATGTGTAAATTCGAAAATGATAGATAGTTATATTTTCTTATATGTATATTTTGATCGAAAAATCGTTTGACGTAATAGGCAAATTAAAAAAAAATATTTAGCCACATGGAAAGAACGATTTGAAATGTCTAAAAATTTAGCTATGTATACAGATCTGAAAATAATTTTGTTGAACTATCAATAACTACATGGGAATCTCAAGCATGATGAGCAATGCTGTAAAAGTGTTAACATTCTACCAACCTCTTTTGATAGTTTACGAGTCCTATTATACATTTTTCTTTTGATGGGATAACAAAATTTTCAGATGTACATTTATTTAGCTAAACTTTTTTAATATTTCAGTAGAATCGTTCTTTCCATGCATGTATCAAATTAAACGAGTGGTAGTAATAAAAATGATGATAAGTGCAAGGAGGTCAAGGAAGGTAAGCTTCGAGGTTTGTTCTCTTATATAGCTCAAGTACCGACACTTATGTCAAGCTTCGTGTTATGGAGAACGTACGTATAAAGATACTCTAAATATCGCACATGCGTATTCAAGACAACGGTACATAAAATACTTTAATCTCAAGTGAAACTGATAAGTCTAATACGCCTTTCATAAATTTTGTTCTATATATTAGACAGAGCTAATTCGCTGAAAGCAAATTAAATGTTTGTCACAAATATTCTCAGCAGAAAGAAACTGAATTTGAGACTGAATTTGATCACACAAAATTTACCGTATGTGCAATGCTGTCGACAGAATAAAATTGCAAAATAGAACACAAATAGAGAATGGCAGAAAGTTTCTCGACAAAATATAACTACAGAATATAATCCAACTCAATTTGATCTGCAGAAACTAGGAAAGCTGCGCTTTTGTCAGTGATTTATCATCAGGGCTGGGCACATTTCAAATACTTGTATTTGAAATACAGTATTTGAAATACAAATACTATTTTAAATACTGTATTTCAAATACGATATATTTCAAATAAAATATATTTTGTATTTTGTATTTCAAGAAGGTTATTCAATGTATTTTGTATTTCAAATATAATTTAAATGTATTTTGTATTTGAAATACCAAAAAATCCTTGACAACAATAATAATAACTTAAATTTTTTTTTAATATTACGGCGATACTGATTATTTTCGTTAACTTTCAACAAGCAGTGTCAATGTTATCAAATCTTATGATTTCGCAGAAAAAAATAAGTTTTTCGTGAGGTTCTCGTGTAGTAGTACGTCGTGTAGTAGTATTCGTGTAGCAGTCGTCTGTACGTGTCACTAGTAGTGATACAGACGAAGATTTTTTTATTTTTTCTCATCCAAAAACAGAAAAACAGCAGTCTCTGCAGCAATTAGAGTTTGTATCGTATTTAAATGACAAATCGAAGTCTTTATTTTCTTTAAACAATTACTTAAATGTGAAAAAAAATGTTTATAAGATTTTAACACAAGTTTATATTCTTCTGCAGCTGTGGAGAGGTTATTTTTTTTTTGCAAGATTTATTCAATCGCCTACAAGACAATCACTTTCGGACAAATATTCCCAAAAGTTAACTTTTTTTAAAAGAAAGTTGTACTTATTTAAATAGAAATGTGGTTTGATTAATTTCAGTTCGTTATTTTTTGTTTCTGAAACAAATCGCAGTTACTTTGTTCCAGTATTTGCAGTATATTTACAATAAAAAATTTGGAAATATTATATATTTTGTATTTTAAAATAATATTTTATTGTATTTGAAATACAAATTTTAAAAGTATTTTGTATTTTGTATTTGAAATACTTTAACGATGTATTTTGCCCAGCTTATCATCATATTGTATTTTCTTCTTGCAAGCTTTACAGTTCTCTAACAGAAGAATATATGAATGCACACACAAAGCCGATGTCAAATCTGCAATTTCTGTTCGAATCTGCCAATAATCTGCTGACAGATCGCTGCTTGTCAGTTCACTTACATGTGAACATAAAATACTCGTAGTATATATTATTGAACTTCAAGTAGAAAAGATGTCAGCTAAACTCTAATCATATTACAGACATGCATTTATGTATAAACTTTTAAAATTGATTTAAGATTAGGATGACTGGATCATATCGAAGGATTTTCAGCGAAAATAGAAAGAAAAGAACGAAGAAAGAAGAGGAGAAGTAAACGAAGGGTAGTGAAGGATGCATTCCATAGGAGGGAGTTTATTCTAAAATAATAAACTGGTTCACAATACGTGGATAGATTAGATCCAGAGCGATATAAACTAGCAATTTATACTATGTGAACATTTAGATAAAGAAGATTATTGTAGATGTGTGTGTTTAGACAAAAAAGAAAATGTTTTAAAAGATATAAAAGATTATAAGTTATAACGATGTATAAGCAAGGATTATGTTCGATATCTGATTAAAAAGTAACATATCTCAGTTGACACAAACTAAATGTGTGTAATATAATATATAGTATTCAATATATATATATATATATATA
>NW_017280313.1:272350-323554 GCF_001594065.2 Cyphomyrmex costatus
TAAAAATTGTTATAAAATAATCATATCACTTTTTGTACGCAAAAATTATAGTAATTAACAAAGGCAATATTAATTTATAAGAATATTGTATTATCGTATGTATATTATCATATATAAACATAGTTTGATGAATGTTATATAGAAAAAAATGTTAGTAAATAACATAGAATCGCACAAAATATAATTAAGAAAATTATTGACCCATAAATTATTAAACATCAAGGAAAGTTAATTTATGAATTTTTACGGTTAAATGTTTTATTAAAAGATGTTGATATGACCGATCGTTGGTAATGATGATAGTACATATTAGACAGTACCATACATATATTACGACATACAAATTTATTATTAATTATACTAATTATGAAGTATTATCTTAGCGCAGAGATAAAATTATATATTATATATTGTAGAAAATAAAAAATAAAAAAATAAAGAATATAGCTACGGTTGCATGTTTTGATATGATTTCAGCTAAAAGAACTTTGTGTGCCAATTGTGACTTGTACTGTTTCATTTAATCTCGTCCTATTTGTAGCATTTGAAACCAATGGAATCATCGCGACTCGAAGAAAGGAAAAAAAAGAAAATAAAGAATAGGTCAGTATCGTCGGCAAGGACGAAGCGGCAAAACGAGGCCCTCTGACGGCGAGGAGTATCCGCATTCCGCATAGACGTCGCCAACAGACAGGTCTGAATCATGATGTCCCTCGTAAGTCTGAATGGCGGCGGTGGACAGCAGTCGGATTGATCTTCCGTCCGTGCTCTCGAGCGAGTTTTTACCTTTCGGCTAAAGCAAGAAAAAAAAATAAGGAGAGAGAGAGAAATGGAGCGTCTACTGTTAAATCTGCTCGCATCTGATAGTGCTACAATACAGGAGGTTTGTGCATTTCCAATATTCATCGTTTTGCCTTTGTCAGATCACAAGCTTGTTGAAGGCGCGTTGCGCGAACACGTGTTTTCCTTCCGATTAGCTTCACTTTCAATTTTACTACAGTAACACTGCTTGACACTCGCGGAATCTTCAATTCTCACGAATTCACTGAATTCTCTCGGTCAGACCTTGGCGTAATCTTTAATCCTTCTGTTTTGATTCTCTATTATTATTGTCATCTGTTGCAATGTTAAACAGTCGGTAATTTGCTCGAAATGGTTTTGTATCGATATGTTTAATTTTTAGGCAACTAAGGAACTCAAGAAAGTACTTCAGAATCCAGACAGTGTGCCAGCTTTATGTCAACTCATCATAACATCATCGAATCCAGAAGTTTGTAACTTCTTGTAGAATTAAGTCAATTCATTCTGTATACTTTGAGCAAGAATTGAAGAATGGATTGTTTTAGGTACGGCAATATGCGACTCTCATTCTTAGAAGACGTTACACTAAAGGAAAATACTGGACAAAATTGTCCATACCTGTACGAATCGAATTTAAGAAAATTCTATTACAGGTGAGAAATTTTTACAATACATCTGATAATTTAAGAGAGTTACAAAATTTCATACCATTACGTTCTCTCAATATTTCTGTTATATATACATTTTATATTTTTTGATATGATTGATGTGTTCTTGGATAAATCTATCAAAATTGTATTGCTCCTTTGAACAATGAAATAAATAAATGTAAATTTTAAAAGATATTTTAAAGCTTGATTCTAGAAAATAATTCTTTAAACAAAAAGCAAAAATATCATGATAGAACTTAAGATTTTACAGTTTAAATAACATTTATGATTTTAATTTCATGTTATCTATTGCATCTTTTTCAGGCCTTAGAGCATGAATCAGCAAACTTGGTTAGAAATAATATAGCTCAATTAATAGGTGTGATTGTTAAACATGAATTACCTACAAATAGCTGGCCAGAAATTATACATTATGTACAGCAATTAATCACTAATGAAAGATTGGAGGATAAAGAAGTAAGTGAAAAATTAAACTTAACTTAATATCAACTTTTTTTTCAAAGTGATATTAAATATATGTTTAATATCATGTTCATTGTCAAAAGTCATATGCAACTAAGAAAGGTTTAATTTATATATATATATATATATTTTTTTTTAAATTTATTTATTTAAAGAGAAGATATTCAGGAGTCTGTCCATTATATCATATGAAATTTATTATCATATGAAACATTTGATTCTAGCTAGGCCTTTATACTTTATCAATTATGACAGACGTTACTCCAGATGCCTATACTTCACATGCCAGGTCTCTAGTGATGCTTCTTGCTCAAACGTTGAGCAGTCTTCAGAGCTTAGGAAACCCTGCCGCTTTTTACATTTTGGAAACATTGCGGCATCTTATTCCTGTAGCTAAACACGACGAAACGGTTAGTATTGTATATGGTGTTTTTGTTCGACTTTTATTATATTTACATATGCATTGCTCAGTGTTGACAATCATTTGTGTTTGTATGTATTATTTATTTATATGTAATATATATCCGTTCCTGAAACGAATTAGAATTATTAATTCATGCATTTTTATTAAAAAAAATTTTTTTTGGACTCTTGAATCATCTCTCTTAAAATTAAAACTAACGTAAATTTCTCAGAAAATCTCTTATTAACTGCATAATATGGGGTGAAAGTCGGGATCGACCTGCCAATTACGAATCGATCGCTTCTACACGGAGCCACTTGTTACCCCAAAATTGATTATTATAAAATATTATTTTTAACAAATATGTTATTCCAGACACTGCATACTTATGCTACAATGATGCCGCTAATGATGGCCACAATTCAAGCTTTCGCCGAAACTGAACACAATACTTTTGCTATTCAAAGTTTTGAATTAT
Organism: Cyphomyrmex costatus; assembly: GCF_001594065.2. NCBI lineage: Eukaryota > Metazoa > Arthropoda > Insecta > Hymenoptera > Formicidae > Cyphomyrmex > Cyphomyrmex costatus. Next base: position 275,166 of record NW_017280313.1, read on the forward strand.
TTGACGAATTGTGCGAGAATATGATTATTGTAATAACGCCCCATGTAAAACCTCTTGTCCATATGTGCCTTACGATCATTGCTAATAAATCTACAGACGAACTCGTGAAAGTTAGGGTGATTACTTTTATCGGCTGGCTGGCAAGATTAAAGAAAAAGGCTCTTGTAAAGCACAAATTAGTGGAATCTATCGTCGGTGAGCGATCTTAATAAATATTTTATTAGTCATTAGCAAGACAACTTAATAATCTTGCGATTTGCAGATATGTTATTCACAGTCATGATGAGTAAGCCAGAGGAAGACGATGATTGTTCAAATGTAGATAATGAAAATACTGTTTTAACAAGCGCTACTCAAACTTTAGACTTGCTCGCGATGCATTTGCCGCCGGAAAAGTTAATTCCACATTTGGTAAGCTTCAGAATCTTTTTTTACATCAAATAGATATTAATTATAATATACATATATATTATTATATACAATTTAAAATTATAATTTAATTATACTATATAATATAAATTAAATATGAAAATACAGGACTCTTAGTATTCAAAATTAAAAATTTTAATGTTTGACTCTTATTAGCCGTTTGTACCTATTTATTATACTTTATGACATAGTTTTACATGTTGAATTTTTTATTTCATAATATTAGAGACAAAATATTATTGTGATAGAAAATTTGATTATAGAATTATATCGTATGATACTTTGAGATCTCGTTCTATTGAAATCGATCTATACAAATTACGAATAAATTCTTACATTAGCATACCAGGTCAAATATTTATTTAAAAACGAGCTAATAATTAGTATTAAATAATTGTAATTTTAAATCTTTACAAAATAATTCTACGCAGAACGTTTCGACTTTACTTAGTCATCATCAGCCGCAACATAATCTTTGACAAACCCCTTATAAATTACATACATTAATCCAATTACACATACATATTAAATCCCCCGATGTCAAATTACGAATGTATGCTTTTTTATCTCCATAAACAGTTGATTATTCTTGATATTTTCGATATTATTCTCTCTATCAAATTTAAGATTATTCTAAAATGAAGAAATATTAATTTACAGTTGCGACATATCGAACCTGGACTCCGAAGTACAGATGATTACGTCAAGAAGACGTCGTACGTGGCTATAGCTGTGTTAGCAGAAGGTTGCGCTGAATACATTCGTTCGAACTACCTTGAATTCTTCCTGCGATGTATCTGCGAAGGAATCTCCTATCCTTCGCCCGTTGTGCGCAATGCCGCGCTTTACGCTTTAGGACAATACTCCGAACATCTGCAACCGGAGATATCACAGTACTCATCCGAGTTATTGCCTGTATTGTTTGAGTATCTCGGCCAAATATGTTCATACATTAAACAAGAGAAGAAAGAACCGCATGCGGTCGGCCGTATGTTCTACGCTCTCGAAATGTTTTGTGAGAATTTGAACGAGAGAATTCTGCCATACTTGCCCAAATTAATGGAAAGACTATTCGATATCTTAAACGCGGATACGTCACCGCACGTGAAGGAGCTCACTCTGAGTGCAGTAGGAGCTGCCGCTTGTGCCAGCGAAGAACATATGTTACCGTATTTCGAAACAATTATAAATATTCTTAACAATTACCTTACCACTGAGCCGAACGAGGAAAACATGTGTCTTCAAGTTCAAGCAGTAGGTTAGTAAGAATCGCTTTATTTAATTAGTTACTTGTATTACAATAAATCTTTAATTGTATTTTCTATATTTTATACCTCTAACATTTTAGATACTCTCGGTGTGGTAGCCAGGTCAATAGGTGAGGAACATTTCGCCCCATTAGCAGCTACATCACTCGATCTTGGAATAAAACTGCTGAGAAATACAGTCGACCCAGACTTGCGGAAATCTCTTTATGGATTGTTCGCCGCTATTAGCACAATAATGAAGAAAGAAATGGCTGTGACTTTGCCCGAGATTGTCGAGTATATGATAATGAGTATACGAAGTGCAGATGGAATTTTGGTAATTATTGCACAAATTGTGACAATTGAGAAACTTACGGAAATAGTATAAATATAACACTGTCATTACAGATGCATTTTAAGGATGACGAAGCTAACGCTCTTACAGTTTATGATGATCTTAGCGACACCGAGAATGAACGAGAAGATGAAGAAGAAGACATTGAATGCACTGATAACGAAGATGATAATGATGAAGAGATCGACGGTTATAGTGTTGAAAATGCCTATATGGAAGAGAAAGAAGAAAGTGTAATGGCGCTGAAGGAAATTGCGGAACACACAGAGTAAGCTTTCCTTTTTGTGTGTGTGTGTGTGGAGTTGTTAACTAATAATTTAATTAGTCATAATTAGGTTTTGCTCGTTTTTTGCAATGCAAAGTATAAAGAAATTCGGTCTAAATCGAGCAGTAATAAGATGTTTTTATAAAATAAATTTAAAGTTTACAATGTTAGTATAGCATAAAAATAAAAATATATAAAGAATGTAGTATAAAAAAAATAATATAACGATATCGAACATTTCGGAACTCAAACACCATTGTAACACTTGCGCCTAACAGAATCAGACTAATACGTAAAGATGCTCTTGCTTTTACACATTTTATTACACAATTTTCACATTCACAAAAAACAGGAGAATCAATTTATTCAAAACAATTTGTACCATGTCGCTTAGACCATAAGATTATCATCTCTATGACTTTGTAACGTCTTCAAGAATTGCTGAGGAGAGACCCATGAGTTCCGAAATGTTCAATATCATATTATTTTATTATATTCTTTATATGTTTATTTTTATGCTGTACTAACATTGTAAACTTGAAATTTATTTTATAAAAACATCTTATTACTATTTTTGCAATGCAAAGTATAAAGAAATTCGGTCTAAATCGAGCAGTAATAAGATGTTTTTATAAAATAAATTTAAAGTTTACAATGTTAGTATAGCATAAAAATAAAAATAAACTTAATTATGTAAGTAAACTTGAAATTTATTTTATAAAAACATCTTATTACTGCTCGATTTAGACCGAATTTCTTTATACTTTGAATTAGTCATGTTTTTTATCATCGGTATTTAGTTTAAAAATATTGTTGCAGAGAAGCGTTCATGCCGTACCTTGAAAGATCTTTCGAAGAGATTTTTAAGTTGATAAATTATCCTCAAGAAGATATACGAAAAGCGAGTATAGAGGCTCTATTACAGTTTTGCATTAACTTATCGAAAATCAATACCGACGAAGGTAAAAAGGCATTATTGAAGGCTCTTTCCATGTTTATCCCGAAATTGTCAGAGCTCATAAGATTAGACGAAGAGCCGACAGTTGCCATTTGTGGTTTGGAAGCATACCAAACACTTTTAAGAGAGGTTAAATCGGATGTTATCGCCGGTATAGGTCATAAAGAAGCCATAGTAAATTGTGTGATGGATGTGATGAAAGGTATTTGCGTTGCGTATTTTATTTACGTTTGATATATTAATAAATCAGCGCGCAATTCGGAATTATAATTTTTATCGAAGACAAAACAGCGTGTCAGGATCAGGAAGAGGTCGAAGGCATCGACATCGAGGCGGAGCAAGATGGATTACTAATAGAATGCGCGGGGACTGTATTTTCTCATTTGGGAAGAGTGCTCTCGGCAGAAGATTTTGCGCTCTATTTTCAGACCATGTTGCCTTTCTTTTTAAAAAGACTGGTACTGCTGATTTTTATACATTGCATTTCTCTGACAAATTTGCAATTTTAATTTAGCAAAATGCTTATAGAAAATGGACAATTCGGAGGCGCAGAGATCCTTTGCTATTGGAACAATATCTGAGTGTTTATCTGGGCTTAAACATATGACAGCTGCGTTTGTTCCGCAACTGCTTCCGACTTTTCTACAAATTGGGACTCAAGATCCCTGCAGCGAAGTTCGTAGTAATTGCTTCTTTGGAATTGGAGAACTTGCTTTGTATGGGAAAGAAGCAGTTTATCCGTATCCTTCTGTTATTTTGTAATCTAGTATTAATTATTTTTTCAATTTTGGCGATCATTTGCTTTTTAACAGTATGTTGTATTGAGTACTACACAAAAGTATTTATTAAAAGATATTTTAAAATTTTGGAAAATATTCTTCATTTTTCTTATAATTGTTTTTAATTACCAAGATATTAAAAATGAGCGTTATATATATATATATATATATAGAAAATACTATTTTATACAATTTTATTTTATAAAGAAATGCAATTCTTTTATTTCGCAAATTTTCATAAAAATAATTATACAGATAAAAATTTTTTATTGATATTCCTTAACAGTTATTACACAGACATTATCCTAATATTCTTCAAACTTTGTCGTGTGCTATTGCAAAAGAAACAGATGCAGCTGCACGTGATAACGTGGTTGGGGCAATTGCACGACTTATTATCACAAATTATTCGAATTTACCACTTGAACAAGTATTTCCAGTTTTTGTTGAACAGTTACCTTTGAAAGCTGACTTCCTAGAGCATAAAGCCGTGTTTCAAAGTATTCTTACGTTATATCAAGCTGGAGTTACTCTCTTGCAGGCTTACATTCATACGTTGTTGAAAGTCGCAGTTATCATATTACATGAAGAAAAGGCTCTTGACGCCGGTAAGATATTAATTAATTAATTAAATTTAATTAATACATTTTAAGGATTTTTTGAGATTTTTTAAATTTGAAAACGATTTTATTTTTTCACTTGTATACATTTCATGATGAGAGAGAGAGATATATGGGGGGGGGGGGGGGGGGATTCGAGAATAATGCACGTAACTTATTTTCACATATTTTTGTTTGAAAAACTGTTTATTTTTTTTTTAAAGCATATTTGGACTTGTTTTATAATTATCATTACTTGATTTATATAATGATTACAATATATTTTTCCTTTTCCCAGAAACGCAAAATCTCGTTATGGAGTTTATCAAGTCTGTGCAGCGAGATTTTGTAAATGATTGGAATGCTCTTTTCACCGAGCTACCTCCAGAAGTTGTCACAAATATTCAACGCATATTTTCCTAATGTAAACGATTAGTTATACATGTTATTTTATCATTTTAAGCATCTAAAATGTTTATTGACTCGCCAGTTGATACGCTTGAAACGGCTCTTTTTTTTAAGTACTTTTTCAATAAATTTTTGGCCGTTTTTTTGCTATTGAGTAAACAAAATACGAGATGAGAATAACTGTATAGTCAGTTAAATATATATTTCTATCAGCTTTATAGACAAATACTCAACGGTTTTTTCATATACAACTTTATAAAATGCTCGTTTGTGACTTTTATTTAATAAGTGAATAATTTATATGATGTTACAATTAAATAAGTATTTGTTACCTCTTTATAACGCATGCATCGAGCAATTCTTCCTCTGCTGCTATGAATAGATAATCCATAATTGTTGTAAACGTTGTACAGTAAAATGAGTTAGGAGAGAAAAGTTTAGTGAGAGAAGAATCTAGAATACATGATTTCTATCGAATAATTTAAAGAATCTCACGTGGTTTCCTCTCGCGTCGTTAGATTTTTTTTTAGATTTTCGCTCACGGAATTATTGGATCTGTGTAGATTTATAAATTCGTCGGTGTCCAGTGAGCGTATAGAGAGAAGATCCGATTGACGTGCGGAAGCGATGTAAACTTGGTTAATGAGAATATAAGCGAAACTTTCTCTGCTGATATAGTCATCGGCATTGTTGTTATCAATGAGTAGAAGATAGCCGGTATTTCTTTCTGTCTGCAACCAAAAACATAAAATAGCGCAAATAAATGTATTATGTAACTAATAAAAGTGTTGTACGTGCTTTTTTATAAATCTTTCTCGCGATATTTTTAAATGTATCTTAAAATAGCTTTCCTCTGTTTTCATTCTGCCGAAATATCAATCGCGACTAATATAAAAATATTTGTTTAGTAAGTAAAGAAAAAAATAATGTAACTGTTGACGTTGCAACATGCGCAATGTAAAAGACCTATATAAGTATTTCGTTATAAATTCGGTGAAATTTTTATTTTATATTTAAAAAATTTTTATTTCTTATTATATATAGAATTTATGTGACATTTCGTTCAAAGATATACGAATGATGTTTTCGGAATTGGTGCAATATTGAGTATTTAAAGTATTGCGAGACTGCGAAAGAGTTAATACTTTTCGCTGTTGATGTGCCGTCGTAATTTTGCGAGAATGGTTTGAGCAGGTACGATCGGCAAACGAGGGCGACGAGAAATAAAATTTCTATTATGGGCACAGGGATTCCTGTGCGCCGATATCGGACACGCTGCTATCACTTTATCGAAAGACAGCAGAGATAAAATCATGAGTCTCATAATCGACATCTGAAAAATTCCCCGTCAAACGTATCTCAGCCGCGGCGCCGAGCAACGTGTTCTTATAATATGGACATAATATCGAACGACACAGTTCGCGCTTTTTCACGATTCATCGCGAGAGTTGTCGTAGCTTATATATTAAGCTGCTAATAAAAATAGCCAAGTTGAGTTTACGCGTCGCAATAGTTTTCTCCTTTTTTTCTTTCTCTTATTTCGCACGGTGTGCACGGTGTGCATTGTTTCCAGTAAAAGTGATCGATCGGGTTACAATAGCGGTAAGCAAAAGTCGCTCTTTCGTAAAAAAAAAACTTTAAACGTGGTAGAGCGATGGCAGTTGTGATATTCGTCTCGTGCTTTCCGCGTTCGATAAGGCTACGGAATGCTGATATCGAAGACAAATGTGACAAATATGTTTAATTGGGTAAGCCTTGACCGATTCATAATATTCTAAAAAAGGTGTGCGTTTTTTGTGTCTGATACATGTAATTTTAAGTACACAACATTCAAAATTAATTGAGTGAATTCATCATCATATGTGTATGTGAGCGTGTATTAATTTCGAATTCCTTAAATTGACGTACGTGCTTAAACGCTTTTAATTTTAAAAAATTTGAGATATTTTTTTCTTAAATTAAAAAAGAGGAAAATAATTTAATTTATCGAAGTGTTTACATACATATGTAGCTATATATTCAACTAAATTATCTTTTTTTTTTTTTTTAAATTGAAAAAGAGAAAGGGATAATTTCCAATTGTTTGAAGCAGAATCGATTAATTAAACCATGTTTTTATGCAAATTACTTTATTTGAGAGAGTTGATTATTACAAAATCATATTGGATATTTAATGTGCACATATATATAGCTTATGAGGTCTTTGCAAGAAAAATGAGAAGCATCCAATCAGATCTTGCTTTAAATGATAGACAAACTTTTTTTTCGATGTTGAACATAGAGAGTATAACCTTTATCATGTGTAAAACTCAATTCGATGGTTAATTATTGTCACCGACATGTATGTGGGAGTGTGTATACATAACGCGAAACTCATGATGACGCCACCAGACTCCTTCAGTTAACACCAGATAGTCGAGGTTAGTGCAGCTTCTTTTTTACATGATAAATCGCACGACTGTGAAAATTGATTGACATCAGGTGTCGATCAGGTAAAAACGTCAAGTCACGTTCAGCGACGATCTTGTGACGATTACTATCGCTATATATAACGATATTCACAACGTCTATCAATTTCTATTTTTTCTATATTTGTGAGAAAAAATGACTATAATGATTAAGTCCTAGTTCTGAAAGAGCTATTTTTGACAAGCATCTTTACTTTTGTTTATATTTCTGAAAGTGATATTATAGCGAATTACTTCTAGTTATGCTATTAAGCTGCATATATCGTTTAATTAACAGATGTACGGCGAATATCTATTTTGATCGCGCGCGCGCGAATCTTTCAGTAAAAAAATCTTGATTTTCATTTTGTAGAAACGTTATTTTATTTTCATATTTTTCTCTTTCTAACATTTGAACGTATTCTGAACTATAAAAATGTTTAACATGTGTGTGGTTCTTATATAAAAGAAATTATTCTAACGACAATCTTCCTGTATGAATCTAGCAAAACGCAATATTTCGAGTTTAAGAGATTGATGACAGTTTTATTTATTTGTATCTTATTATATTTTTTCTATTTTTTTTAAATACAAGTATAATTTATGATCTAATTAAAGTCATAATATCTCTCAGAATTACTTCTCGACTGATCGAAGTGATTTTATATTACGTTTTTCCAGAATAATGCGATTACTATAACATCGCTGTTAATTGCGAGGTGGATTTCCAATGATTCCGAAGAAATCGATCTTGATCCTCAATTGAGGCGCCGCGACGGAAGTCATAAAAAGTGCCACTGAGAGAACCGAGAGTCTTCGGAGTTCAAGGCTCGCTCGACGGAAAGCGCAATATGCGTATGCGTGCGTGCCGAAGCACGAGGTAGACCTTGAGAATCTCCATGACTTGAATTGAAAAGAAGTACACGACCCATGTCGCGCTCGCCGTCACACCTGCCGAGCCCGCGTTGCCGAGGTGATATCGGCGCGGCGCGACGCGGCGCGATGGAAAGCGGTTTGGCTCTTTCCTTTCTCGCGTGCGCTTCCAAATGTAACGCGCGTTAAAAAGAATAACGTCTGTGTGCGAAAAGAAAGATAAACAAAAAGAAATAGATTCGTGCGTAAATCGCACATTTGTGCCCCGCTTGTCACCGAGACAACGATTGACCTTTTATGCGAAAGTAAAGGAATCTCTGATCGCAGGTAGGTATCGAACTAAGCAACGAAGCTGTAACCGTGTGACAAGTAAAATTGATTTATGATAACATTAAGAATTCATTACCTGTCGTTTTAGAATATATATGGAACATTTTACCAGCCATGAATTTAATTTTAACGAGCTTCTAGACTAATTTAACCCTTTAATGCCATTCTATATCACAGCTTTCTTTTTCTACAGTTTTCTAATGCTTTCCTATTGCTTATGGCTTTTTAAAATATTAAGATACATACATTGCTTGGTACTATATGCTTCTTAATTAATGCCTGGTGTTTTCATTGAAAAAAAATTCTTTACAAATATATTCATTTTTATGAAAGTGTGTTACAATAAGCAATCAAATTGCATTGGGTATGCCAAGTGTATTGTTCACGTAGTGTCAGTGTGGCACCAAAGGGTTAAAGTTGGATTTTTTTTAAATGAACATATCAAAGAGAATCGCCTTTTTTCATAACTTTTCAATCACCGTTCATTTATTCGGCTAGCTATCTCGATTTATTATTAAAAAATTAGTGTTAATAATCACTATTTCGTTCGTGTAAGAAACAAATCATAATATAAAGAACCCAGGTCATAGGATTAAACGCGAGCTAATATTCAAGTTATTAATTTATTCAAAACACATACTAAACGCGGTACGTTTCGACTTCACTAAGTCTCATCACAGCCCCGTAAATTATAAAACCTCATATACATATACATTAATCCTTAATCATTATCCTTCTAAAATTATTTTGTTCGTGTTCTTCATGCTTTGAGTCAATTGATTAAAAAGTCAAATTGTATGTGATATTCTAAAAATAATCGCGAGCAAAAGAATTAATACAAAATTAACAATAATTATAATATGATCTTGTCATTATAATATATGGTGATGATCCGTTAAACAGATAAAAAAATTACAAAATATAAATAATTCATCGTCACATAAAATTTTTTTAATTGAGGCTACTTTGCAGGAATGTCGAACAACTGAACTAAACCACAATTCAGATAACACAATGTTAAAAAGGAAAACATACTGGTCACTATCATGTTAGAATACATCTCTGGATTCACATCAACGGATCCGTGTCGTTTTGTTTGTTTATTCCATGTTTCTGTTTCTTTATGTGTACTTTCAAATATTAATCTTTTATTATATGTATAAGGTTCTATGTCTAATATCTCTACTTTGTCCCATTTGAAGTTATGATTTATCTCAATGCGATCGTTAGAAATGACCGGAGGAGACTTTGAAATTTTATTAATATCTGAAATGTGCTCATGCACATTTTTTTAACTGTCTTTTCGTTTGGCCAATGTACACAATAATGTGTACACAATCATCACATGATATTTTGTAAACTACATTCTGATTGTATGCTTACGTTCCAACCTTATGTTCCAGCTTATCCTTATCTCTTTTTATGAAATTTCTTTGTTAGGATTGATGAAAGTCAGTTTGCAATTGAACATATTGACAATAGATTTCAATTTTTCAGAAATTGTATTGACATAAATATTTCAAATTAAACATTTATGATTGAGGATTAATGTATATATGGGGTTTTATAATTTACGACTGAGATGAGAGAATACTTATTAGTAGTGAAGTGGAAACGTACTGCGTTTAGAATGTGTAAGAAGTTTTGAATAAATTAATAACCTGAATATTAGCTCGTTTAATCCTATAATCTGGGTTGTTTATATTATGATTTATCTCGATCAATTTTGTTTGAGAATTGCTTTAGTCTTCTTTCCTTAAATCGTTTGATGTATTAATTAATTCCTACTTGATGTGACATATTACATGAAAAACACTTTTAATTTTATTTATATTTCTGCGTAAAGAAATCTCGAGCAGTCATTAGCCATATGCAAGTTTTAATATACATGCGCATTTATTAGATTGTTTATCGCACATTCACGTTTTATAGAAAACGAAGCTTTTTTATCCAGTCATCAATTTGGTAATCTCTTTTTTTGATGCTCTCTCCAAATAAATAAATAAAAAAAGAAAACATGTGCAGACAACAGACATATATTAATTCGAGATTCCTCTTGGTTGAATCATGATAATCGATTGATAATTAATATTCACTCGACTTATTCTATCGAGACGGCCTATTAAAGAGAGTCCATTAAGACTGCGTCCTTTCTCGAGCAGATCAATCGTTTAGATCACTAAATTTGGTCGCGGCAGCCAAGCGATCCGGAACGGGCAAACGGCAGAGGATGCAATTAGCAGTGTTCGAAAAGTTACCTTCAAAGCTTACGGCTGACGTCACCAAAATTGCATACGCTAAACCAAATCTTATTACCCACGACCAATTTCCATCCGGTTCTCCATTGTTATTGTTACTTATTGTTAGCGATCAATCTCCGCAATTACGATTCATCAAAATCGATTGCTATTCGCCATCTCTACCCGGTCTTCTCAAAATTCGGAAAGTGCCAGCATTAATGTACGTCTGTTATCATCACTCTGTTATTATTACTAGTAACACCTGATCTTGATTATGGTAGATCGACTGCATGTAGGTCTAAGTGATCGTAAAGTCTGTCATGAAGTAACGTGCGATCACATTGTTGGAGGACACGATTTGCAACAATTGCAACACGGGATGATAAATGACATGCCGAGAGGGTAACCACTATCTGAAATATTGTCCCACAGATTACATGATTTCATTTAATTTTATATAATTTTATTTGATGACAAATAATTTTTCCTCACTATATGTATATGCGGTCATTTGGTAAAATAAACGATTTTATCTAATATTACACAATTACTTCTTGTAATCGTCGGATTATATATCGAAATTTTGTATAAATTTTATAATGATTTAGGGACTCCGTCTCACGATTACATTAAGTGATTACCCCCTCTTGACATGCATTTAGCGCGAATAAATGTCGGAGAAAGAAAGTCAGAGACAATGAAAACGTTCATGATGACCAGCAAAAAATGTTTCAATCACAGTGATATAACTGCACTGAAAATATTTTCTTTACTTCTTTGTAGATTTCATTTTCAGGCTTGTTTGTTGAGTGTGACATTATCGTAATGAAATCACGTAACTTGGCTAATCTTTGATTCATGTACATATAATTAAACGGCAAGGATAAAAATAAAGAATAATTCGAAGGCTTGTCAGATATGGTAACTTAAAATATACATTAATATTGGAGGGAACTGGATAAAATTTTTTCTTTAAATTATAACTTTAATTAGTTTTATTACACTATATAACGATATTCTAATTAGCTATCTCTCTATTGCAAGCAACTCAATTTGAAATCTTCGTTAAACATAAATATCTTAATTCGTTAAAAATATTGTTTAAAAAAATAATTAGAAAGCTATAATTTGTTAAATATTCTATGTAAAAAAATCTGCAAAACGTTTTGTTTGATTCGTTTTAATAAATTGATACCGTCAGTAGGATAAAAATAATTTTGCAAGAACCGCGAATGTTATCAGTTGACAAAAATATCCATCAATCTCGCTTTTATAAAGACGAGTAAAGGAGAGACGAGAAACACAAAAATATGTAGACGCAGGAGAACCGCTATCGAGTGTACTTCTGCGATTCGTTCGATAAAACTCAATTTTGATGATTGCTGGAGAAAGAATGTGTAAGCGAAAATATTGCTGTTTAAAGAAAAAATGCATTTAATAATTTTATCTTATCAGATCAGGACGTTGTTATTAATATAGTTTTGAAGCTGATGACTTTATAGTCATTTTTTATACGGTCGAATAAAGTGTCAGCTTTCAATACATATCTCATCTGTTTTGTGGAATGCACAGAAATGTAGTTGTTCTCTATTTTTTGTAATAGATACTTCGAACGTGCATTTTTTCCAAGATTTTGCTGTGCCTTTCCTCTCAAACGACACAATGACTACGTTTCCGGGGGGAGAGCGGGGGGAGCGGTGCTTTGTGACACCAAATACGAGTTGAAAAGTCCAGGCGGGATGAATTCAATTTTCGGACGCGGGGAGAATCAATTATCGGATCTTGAAACATTCTTATTGAAAGACAAAAGAAACTCGCTCGGATAAATTGTGTCTAAACTTGCCGATAAATGCGAAAGTTTTCGACAAAACTGTGCTCCTCATTTATTTCTTTCAAAGAGACAGAAATATATCGGTATATCTCAACGTGGAGTAAATCCTACAGTTCTCACTAATAACGAGAAACGCAAGTTCCCTCTAAAATGCCAGCGAGCGACGAATGTTTCTGACTACATTATTATCAAGGCATTTGATTGACTTTTCACTTCTTTGTAAGTTCTTCAGAAAGGTGTTTCTATCCAAAAATACATTTTGTCTGTTTCACGAGGCATTTCCGATAACGAGACAATGTTTCTCGATCTTTCTCGCAGCTGTCGTCCACGATCGATGCTGTATACTAGGTAGAGTTTTTAAGCATAAAAAATCAGAGGCATGCATTATAGTTGATCGGAACAATAAGAGAGGGAGAGAGAGAAGAGGGACAATGCAGGAAAGTCGCAAGGGGAGCGTTTCGAGTGGCCCATTTCTCTTATCACGATAAAGCTTGGGCTTGGCTTGATCATCACGGAACCTAACGCTCGGAATGATTCACTTTTCAATTGCGATTCGTTACGATCGTTCTCCTGCAGTTCTCGCGAATCCGTCATCGTGATGATGAGTACGACAAGCTCACTGCCACCGCTGTTGTTGCCTTACTGTGACTATCATCGACATGGATGATCCAAAATCGGCTAACAACTTGGAAGTTAGGATGGATATGGAACTGGTGACTCGAGCATCGTTCAGTTCGCTGCAGAAGGAAGACGACGGCCGCATCATCTCTTCCGATAGCTTTGAGGAGTGGACATGGTCTGGCCTACGGGTAAGTAAACGATTAATTATACGTTAGAATTATCTGCTGCCTTTATCGACGAATATTTAAAAAGTCTCAATCGAATGAGTACTTTAACGAGCTCTTGGCAGACCATACGGCGTCTTACCGTTTGATCCACGTTACTAAGAATTTCGATAGCTATATCTTTTAGATTGTTTTGTTATTATTGATATAACTTACAAGATAAATATGCATCTTTATTTGTATTTTATAATTGATTCAGAGCATTTGACATTATTTTTTTATTATAATTTGAAAATTGTATAAAATAAAATTAATCTATGACTGGAAAATTGTTAACAGACTCTCACTCGTTTTATCTATGTATTATTAATTAAATAACTAAAATTTATAATTAAATTGTATATACATAGGTAAAGCAATTTTCTGTATTGAAGATTTGTTTTAGTTTTTCATTTTTTTTCTTGAATTTTAAAATTCAAATTTTAGGTTGAAAAATTTATGATAGCAAAACAATTATTTTGTAAAGCTTGAGTTCCTGAACCTATTAAACTTGGCGTGGTGCGTTAAATAAATAGTTATTTTAATATTCTGATTCTTGAAACGTTGAATATTCTTGACCATGTGTTCCTTTCAAGCCTACATAAAAGAAAAGCCGTGAAACTTTTTCAAGTGTAAATATAATTTAGCACACAATTGTGTATCTTGATTTTGAATTAAAACCTGACCTCTGATTTAATATCGATGTCATTGGTCGCTAAAGGACGTTTAAAAAAATAAAGAATTTGCATTAATAATAAAGCGTAATCGCGGCAAGAATATTGCGAGGTATAGCTTTAACCGAAAGAAATTCACCAACGATTCGGAACGTCCCAGTATTGATAATCACGCTGTGAGACGATGTTACCTGGAAAATAAGATTATGGAAGAATTTTTAACATGAGAGTCACTATCGGAAAGAAACGACTCGTCAAGTGAAGCGAGTGAGAAAGAACGAGTGAATTTTTCGAAGGTGTTGCTTATCGAACGGCGATCAATTTATCTGAATGACCGAAGTATATTCACCGTGACGCTCGAAAGCTCTAGAAGAGCTATGTAAAGCTATGCGGAAGGAAACTTTATTAATTTTTTCCTACATTCTTTTTTTGTACGGTGTAAGTTACGATAAATTAATTATCGCGATTAATTAAGCGATTTAAGAAGGAAGTGTCATAAGAATCGATGATAATAATTCTGGAGGAGATTTCATTCTTGAATAAATAGTTTCTACGATAATTATGGAAAATATAGCGTCACTTTTTCTTGCACCGAATTATTTAAACACCAAAGATCCACCGTTATAAACTCTATTTCCTATTGATTTGTTTATTATACATGAACGGTCCAATGAGATTCTTATCGTTTCACTGTTTATTCTTCATTTGTTCCGATTGCACATGTGAATTTTTCTTAAATGCCGAACAGAATAACTCGCTTGATTAAAATCATTTTTTTCGATTCAGAGCTTGCTTTGATTTGACGGCCGTTATATGTATACCTACTATATAAATCAATATTCGGAGAACTAATAAGAATATCGAGCAAATCTCATTTAATCCTTTCGATGCGTTTGCTGTGATAAGACCGATATAGTTTGATCGAAAACGCAATTTTTATTTATGTTTGCTTATTTTAAGAATTTTGATAACAAGATATTTCTATTTCAATATATCGGAAAATTTCTTAGCAAATTAGAACGCAATACTGCAGAGACAACTCTCGGAAACATAAAATTACAAATTTACTTTTATTATTACAAGGTGATAATTCAAGTATTTATGTAAAAAAATTTTTATGTATTTCTCTCACGTAATACTTAAATGTTACTATCTAATTGGGCAATCATTTATGAATGAACGTATTTATCGTTGCCGAATGTGGCGTTATTCGAGTAACATTGAATTGAAAGGGGTGAAGGATGAAAAGAAGAAAAAAGAACGACGAATAATACTATGAGAGTAAAATATAAAAAGGACAGAGGCGCAAAGGAGACCTGCTGCGCGAATTCGGGATTGAAGATCAATATTCGGCGGGACGAGAGAGAGAGAGAGAGAGAGAGAGATCACTAAGCTGAGCGGGAACGTGCTGACAAAACGCACGCGCGAGACGAAAGCACGAAAGCACGTTTCCCCGACTGCTGCTGCTGCAAGTGGAGCTAGGTTCCTTCAAGCGCACCTTGGCTAACCGTTGCATTTTAGACGGACGCGACTTTTCAGCGGGTGTGGTCGTGTGCTAGTAATAATCTACCTCGCGGTGCAAATCTCGGATCTTTCGGCCGATCAACATGTGAGTATCGTCGAGCAGATGTTCCGCCTTGTGGACACTCTACTTTTTGATACGTCGCGCGTTATCTGAATATACCTATCGTTAGGGATGATAATATATTCTATTTGCAGTCGATGACCGCAATGATGAAATCTCATCAAAATTGTTGGGGAGAAATCTTTTTTTAGAACATGTGCGTACTCAGATATCTTTAAATACCTGTAAATCGTCGTGTGCTAGTAATAATCTTGCTCGCGTAATTTATCGCAGAATATTGCGAGAAATAAGAATTAAATTCTTCAAAAAAAAAAAAAAAAAAAAAAAAAAAAAAAAATTGTCTGAGAAGAATATACGCGGGTCGGCTCGATTTCAGCCTCTCCATACTCGAAATCGATATTGACATTTAGTCCTAACTTCTTCACTCTCAGTGCTACGAAGATTGTGATTATTAGAAATTTGTTGAAACTAGAATTCGACTTCTGAGTGAGTTGAAATGAAAGAATTTGGGCAGTCATTTAAATATATATTCTAATATTTCAATGTATTTTAAATGGTCGTTAAAGAAGATTGAGTTAAGCCGCGACCGCGCGTAATTTCGACATACCAGCAACTCGAAGGCGCGCAATTTCAGCGGGAGCACGTTGCATGCTGAAGCAGTCGGGACTACGCCAGATGACAGCCGGATGCAGCTTTATCGTTTTACGAGCTTTAGCTGTGTAATTTGCGCGCGCGCCACACGCACGCAATCGCTATCATAATCGCTATATAATCGTCGTGCGAGCGAACGTACTGCTGGCGGAAGTGCAGCCCCGCCGGTTTGGGTTCATATAAGGACTAGATTTCTGTCGCAGTCTCCTATACAGAGACGACTTTGGTGTTCGTCGACGTGTTAGAGAAGAGTCGTGTTGTTAGAAAAGCTGAGAGTAAACGAAAGTGATTGAGAGTGTGCGATTACTAAACCTAATTCATCGATCAGCTACTTCACCCTTGGATCGTTAAAATCACTTTTTTCATTTTATACAAATAACGAAGTGACAATAATTCATGCATTTCAACACGTTATTAAGTATTGGTAACAAAAATCGGAGACTCCTGAAGTAAGGAAGTATCCTCCATTCGAGTGATTGCACGCAAGTGTTCTGTCTAAAAATTTACAAACACTTCTCAAAGAATGATAGAAAATAATAACGTGACGATGATATTTGTAAAGATACACACCCCTATGCTTGCTTCATCAGTATAACAAAATCTCCCCTCTGATATAAATATATACGAGTACAATCATTCACTGAGACCTGACATAATTGCTTTGATGGAACTAAGGTGTAAAGTAAAGGACTTTGTCATTAACGAAACGAAAAGTAACGTCTCTTTTCGCTGAGACGATGTTGAACTGCGCGTGTTACTCACAATGGCGATATTTATCATCCTTAATCTAAATTGACTGATATACTTTCTCTGGAACGATAACAGTGCATACTCCGAATAATCTATACAATGCTATTTCCGAAATGAAAAGAAGATATTATTTCAATTATAATTGAATGTTCTTTTGCGCTTTCTTACTTTCGCGCCTAATTATATTGTTATATCTATTTGTAAAACTAATAAAATCTTAAAAGCATAATTAATAAATAATAAAGATTGTAAAGAATTTATTTGCTCGTAGCCCTGTTTCTCTTTATATTAGTAATAAACAATTATTTATTAATTAAAAACTATAAAGGATGATGATGAATAAAATGTTTAGATTAAATTTGGTCAAATTCTTCTAGAAATAAGATCTCGACATTTTTTTTATCTCCTTTTTGAATCGCTAAATATTTTTAACAATTGACAATTTTATCATTTTATCGTCATAAGTTTTTTTCCGTGTTTCTGCAGCAATTTGCTGATTCAGCGAACTGATTAGGATCTCATACAAGTTTTCACTTTCAGAAACAATTCAAGTACAAGAACTTAGAAAAGCTGTACACGATCTATCACAGAAGAATACAATATGGTTATCTCTCGATATTCATCTTATTACAACTGGTACTTGGACTTGCGTATTGCTCGTCTTTGATCATAACGGTAAGCTTATTATTTATTATTAAAAATACAGCAAAAGGAAAAAGAAAGCGTTTTATTTTATTTATAAATTTTTAATAGCATGAATAGTTGGCCAGGCGTTGTATTAAAATATATCTTTTTATCAAAGTTTTAACTTTTGCAAAAACTATGTAGGTATTTAATAATAACTTTATATAATCTTCAACCTATATGTTTTTAAATTAAACTTAATATGTTTTTATTTTAAAACTTATTATACTTTCAAAAAAAGAATTTAATGGTTTTTAAAACTAAATATCCATTTAAAATGTAATACAAAAAATTACTTAACCGTTTAATATTGGAAACTTATAAATACTTAAAAATCAAAAATTACTTGTAGATTCTACTGCAGTAATTTCTTAATTAATAACGCCACTCGAAGATGTATAAATAATTCAAGTTTGACAAATTTGTATATAATATGTGATGTTGAGGAACATAAGCTAGAGTTTTCTTCTTGATTTAGGTCGGCATGAAGGAATGCTTGTTGGAAATCGTAGTCTATTGCATTGTGGGCGCTCTGATGTGTCCTATGATCGCCCTATCATTTCGATCAAGGCACATCGCCAAAAATACCTATTTGCCGATCATGCTGTCTTGGATGATTATTGTGCTTTTGGTCGTTTGTGATCTGACCATACCTCTATTTTACGTTTTCACTTACGCCGAGGATATTCCGCCGATAAGGTATTGATAACTTGACCTGCGACAGGAATAATCGTGCATCTGATTATCATCACTATTTTAGTATCAGCTGTGGTGACTTTCTTGCGGCGGCCGTTTATTTAGTGCACGGTTTATCGAAATTATTCCGCGATAACTGCATGGCACAAATCGCGTAAATATTTATTACTGATAAAAGAGTGTCCTCGCACGTGCAAAACGAAAATAGCAACTGTCAGAATGGCAATTGATATTATAACTGGTCTCTATCTGGCGCAAAACAATAATATAATTTAAGAACAGGGACCTTTTTTAAATGGAACGCTGCTTAAGATGTATGCGATGTATTCTTTACGCGATTATAATATAGTATACATATATAATATATGTTAGAAGATTAAGAAACTGAGAAGTTCCAATTGTATATAGTAGTTGATTTATAAAAATATAAATTTTATATAGTTATAGAATACTCTGAATTTTATGTGACATTTCAAAAATATGAAAAAGATATCTTTAACAAACGATTTAAAAAGAAAAATTGATCTAATGATTTGCCTTTAGTCTAATGATGTAAAAGGCCTTCCTAGCAGAATATATAAATCCAAAATATTCTTGACTCGCGCACACATTTTATGTTCTCCACTAATCGTTTAATCAGTTTAATGTGTCTCGCGCGCGCGATTGCATTTTTTTCCTCGTTAAATCTGAGGTCCGTAATACGCAGTAAATGTAAACGATTACGTACTTTTTCAATTTTCGTCAATATATACATGCATCCGCGATCTCGTGCATCACACTTATACACAATGCTTTTACAGCAGCATTTCTTTCTTTTCAGACCGGCATACGCGACGCACTCGCTTCTCGCATGCTACGTGTTCCTACCGATCACAAAGAATTCGCACGCTCTCGTGCTCGGCCTTACAGCCAGCATGTGTTACTTGGCGACCCTGTCAATAATCACCTACAACAACACGTCCGATCACATTACCAAGGTAAACCCTAGACCGACGATGCGCGACGTAATTGTTGGTGCAAACCGCAGCGCGATTGTAAACTCGAGTAAACCAGCAGCTAAGAATGGAATGCTTTTCTTTCTTTCATCCACTCCCCAATCGCAGATTGTCAGCGATGCGATATACTTCATGTGCGTGAACGCTCTGGGACTCTACTTCAGGTTCATGAACGAAGTCGTCATCAGACGTTCCTTCCTGGATCGTCGGAAATGCGTTGAGTCCACGCTCAGGCTCAATTATGAGAAGGATCAAGAAGTAGGTTTAAACGGACGTAATTCAAGTATTGCGTCACATTTCGTTTCACATTTGTCAGATTAAAAATGAGATAATTTCGGAATAATCATTAATGAAAAGCGTGTATTGCAGAAATTAAATCTTCATTTCACTCTTCATTTTCTCCTTTGTCTTTCTTTCTGTCTTATTCGAGTAATTCTCGTTTAGCAAATGAGTAGCATTCCGTATGAGGAATGTAAAAACAAATTCACGTGAGCACGTAAACATGCGGCCGTGATGAACAGAATTGAGTTCCGGTTTTCCTTTGCACTTCCCTACAACGATTATCCATTTCTACCTCCTCGAAGAATAAATACATGTACAAAAATTTGAATTAACGCAAAATTGAAAAAAGATATTTACTGAGAAATCGGAATTTGCAAAAATTGCAAACTCTAAATAAAAATTATAGAAATTTAACCATCGGCAATGTGAAATTTTCATGTTTTATTTGCAACTTGGATCTTCAGTGCAGATTTTTATATTGTTCTGGATTATACAAAAATCTAAAGAAATTCTTCTACGCACTTGTAACAGTTTTACGTAACAATGAATTTTTGTTATTATAGAAGTTGGACTGTATTTTTTACAAACTTAAATTTATCTACCAGAGTTTACAATAAAAAAAATCGACAGTGCCTTTAAAGTCAAACGAGTCCAACATTGCCGATGGAGAATTAAATTTGGATATATCTGGAAATAATCAACAATTGTAGGAGCAATTGACACGGAGTATATTGCCACAACACATAGTGGCGAAAATCAAAAAGGACTTTCGGGATATTTTCAAATTCATAGAAGAGCACAAGAAGAGTCCTCCGCCAAAAGGCAGGCCATACTGGTATCTATATATACGATGTCTTCGTAACAAATACTTCGCCTTCGATTTGATTATTATTGTTCTCCAATTGTTCTCTTTCAGCGATTTATGCGTGGAGACGCACGATAACGTGAGTATTCTGTACGCGGATGTGGTCAACTTTTCCGGATTAACTGTAACGCTACCGATACGGAAACTCGTGGAGACGTTGAACGATCTATTCGGCAGTTTCGACGAAGCATCCGAGAGGCACAATGTACTGAGAATCAAATTTTTGGGCGATTGTTACTACTGCGTGAGCGGCGTGCCTACGCCAAACTCTCAGCATGCCAAGAGCTGTGTCGATCTCGGTAAAATGAGTGCTATTTATGCATCCAGTCATTCAACGGAATGTAATTCAATTAGCAAAAGTTGAGCGGATATTTAGACAATGCTATTTTATACATTTTACATTTCTAAAAATAACGTGTTTGTTTCCAAATTCGAAAATAGACTGCAAATATGTTGTAATTCGTCGCGGATCCAATTACACATTATTTTGATATACTCATTAATTCAGAGATATCTTCTGCAGACGTTTATTCATGAAAAGTTTGAAAATATTAAAAATCTCAGTGACTCTTTTATATTTCAATAATTATTGTATTATTTGATAATTAATGTTCAATTATAAGAAAATAATCCTAGATGTTTTCTCTTAAATATTATTTCATAAAATGTGATATATAGGCCTCGATATGATAAAAATCATCAACGAGGTGAGAGCGCGAGTCTACCACGAGAGCGGGGTGGACGTGAATATGAGAATCGGCGTGCACTCAGGCAACATAATATCCGGAATCCTGGGCACGAACAAGTGGCAATACGACGTTTGGTCGCGCGATGTAGTGATAGCGAACAAAATGGAGCAAACTGGGAAACCTGGCAAGGTCCACGTTACTCAGCAAACGCTGGATCTCGTAAACGCGAGCGATTATAACTACATCCCGGTCGAAAGATTGGATGACGAGGTCCTTCGAAAATACGAAATCCGTAGCTACCTCATCACGCCGTCTTTGCCAGAAACGCTGATACTGTCACCGACGCGGTGCGTGTTTCCCAGTGGCGTGGGAAAATCACAAATTTCTACTTAATACTATTTTTAAATATTTAAAAAAACATGTAAATTTTCTCTATATTTCTGACAAGTGCTCTAATTTATATAAAAGATTTGAGAGATTATTTAAAAAATTATCCAGAAATTCTAAAAAATTTTGAAATTTACAAAATTCTGAAAAATTATATTTAAAAATCTGAGAAAATTATTCAATAAAATAATTCCTATAATTTGCGTTTCTCTATGGCTTTCACATACTACAGAAGTATTCAATATCACCAATGAATACTCCTACGCCACTGTGATCTCTTACACTATGCTCTCGAGCGAATTCCCAGTCGAGTGTTTCGCATCGTTGACAGATGAACTTTGTTGCAGAACAGCGAGAACAGTTTGAACACCATTAGTCCGGATACGTATTCTATGTCTAACAAGCACTATGTCAAGTTCAACAATGGACGTACCAACACCATTATCAGCACCAATTCTAGAACAAGATTAATGGTGAACAATCAGGCAGACGTTTTTGCGAGCACTTATAGACGGAGAACGCACTTTATGGATTCTTGTCTACGAGATTATCATCTGATGTTGAAAGCAGCGGACGCCGAGATGGAGAATGCAATTAACCAGATGCCTCTTAGCAAATGGGAGTAAGAATTTTTACATTTTTTTAAATTTTGAGCAAAGTATTACATTTCAATAGAAAAAGAGAGAGAGAGAGAGAGATTATAAAATTAAATTACGCTTTTTCTAGACAATGGAGCAATTGGAAACACATAAATCCACTCTTCCTGACATTTCGGCAATGGAGTTGGGAGATTCCATTCTTGCGTGAACCGGATCCTGTCTTCAAATTTTACATCGGCTGTTCTGCCTTCGTGCTTATCTTCATGGGACTTATGTATCTTGTGCCTACGTTTATGTTGCCTCAGTAAGTGTATCGAAAGTACACCTTTCGGTAATCATAATCAGGCTGTCGACTTAACAATACAAAAATCGGTAAATGTTTAGATGGCATCTGCGCACACTTGTCGGTTATTTTTCGGCATTGATGTTTTTACTCGTTTTAATACCCCTCACATGGATGCACTTCGTATGGAATCGCTGCAAGGACCCGCATGACGAGCACGAAGGACACGTTCCGCATCCACGAAACAAACTACTCTACTTTTTTTATCAAACAAGTGTAAAGGTGGATAAAACGTTATAATACTTAATACCTATTGTATACGTATTTATTTAATAACATCAACTTTTTGTATACTTTGTCTTTCATGTTATAATTTTAACGTAGGTTGTATGGAGTGCCCTTCTGAGGACGATCTTGTACTTGGTGATTACGATAATGCTAGCAGCATGCGCCATGCTTGATATGATTGTAAGACTTTTCTTTTAAAAAATTACGAGTTTTTCCCCTTTTCTGTCTGTTATTTCATATAGAGAGATTTGCAAAATCGGCTTTTGAAGTAAATTGTATATTAGCTGTAAATCAAAATAATTTTTTTCTTTTACAATTAAAGAGAGTTAAAACTCTTTCTAGTTTGAATGTAAAAACCACCATGAGGACAATTTATTGGACGATAACGTAACGTCTAGGGTGTCGGAGATTTCTTCCAAGTTCGACTGCATAGCTACACCTTGGGTAAGATTATTTAGTAGGTACATGGTGATCTTCATTCACGTGAAATTTCCTATCTCGACAATTCCTTTCTCGATATTCCCGTCATTGGTTTTTCTTTTCCAGCAAATGACAGAAACCTGCTCGTTGGCGATTCTCACGAGTTTCCTCTTCCTGAGAGTCCACTATATTTTGAAATTCGTGATAAGCATCTGCGTGGTAGCCTTTTACGCGTGGAACGTTTGGGTGCACCGATCTAATATATTTCAGGTGTTACATGCATATTTCTTAAAAAAAAAAAAAAAAAAAAAAATGTTTCTCTTACAAAATCGATAAACAAAGTACATATCGCCTCAAAATATCTGGCACACATTTACAAAATTGTTTGTTATTGTAATAATAAATGACAGACAGTATATGCCTTTTAGTTGAGCGACACGTGGAATCCTAACATGGAGCCAAGACTGGCGCATATATTGTCCGTTTTATTTCTTACGTTTTCTTTGCATCTCATCGATCGTCAGGTAAGCCCTAAAATATCGCATTCGCGCGAAATCTTTTTGATGTTCATCAACGAGTTAATTTTATATGTATTTATTAGGCAGAATATTTAAGTAGGCTGGATTATCAGTGGAAACGTCAGTTAACGAAGGAACAGGACGAAGCGTTTCATACAAGAAATGCCAACAAGCTTCTACTTCGTAACATCTTACCGGAGCACGTCGGTGCGTTGGTCTTCGCAAATATTTTACAAGTTTTTTTATAAATTCTCCGAGCAATATGTTGATTTAAAAAACATTTAGTAATCGAGATGATTATTGTCTGAGTCTGATCGCGTGACTGGTTAATTGTATTTTTAGCCGAGTTTTATTTGAACATGAATCGAACTGAGGAGAACGAGCCTTATCACGAGGCTCATAACAATGTTGCTGTGATGTTTGCCTCTTTGACAGAGCTATCGATTGTCGAAAGTAACATTCTCAGCGACCTGAACGAAATTATTTGTGAATTCGACAAGTTACTCTTTGAACCTAGTTTCATGTGTCGCATAGAGAAGATAAAGGTCGCCGGTGAGAATCTCATATTTATGACGAACAAATTAATATTGACACAAACTGAATTCCAAATAACAATTTGAGTTTGCCTAATACTGTTTTTATTTAGGCACAACGTATATGGCAGCTTGCGGATTGGAAGCGCACCGACGTGGTTCAATGCACAGTACCGAGAGCGACGAGAGTTGCAGCGACAATGTGGTCAAGGTGATGGCGCAATTCGCCGTACAAATGATGTCCGTGCTCGATAGAATGAACGCAAGGTCGTTCACTACATCGAAACCTCACAAGTAAGTAATTCCAAGTACTTACGATAAAAATCAGTAGACAAAATTACAAGAGACTTTGACGAAACGTTTAAAACACATTTGAGAATGTCCATAACTTAAACGGACAAATACTGTTCCAATTAATAATAATATAAAAAAATTCTATTTTTTTTATAGATTAAGGATTGGTATTTCTCACGGAGAAGTGACGGCCGGCGTCGTGGGGGCTCAAAAGCCATTGTACGATATTTGGGGCGATGCCGTAAACATGGCGTCCAGGATGGATACTACCGGACTACCAGGAAAAATACAAGTAAACATTTAACATTTCATTTAATATTAATGAATTTATATGAAACCATTTATACCTTCGTTCATTTAGGTGACAGCAGATACGGCTGCTGTCTTGGAGCAACAAGGTGTCAAGTGTCATTTACGTGGCGAGACGTATGTCAAGCCGAAAGGAGAGGTCACGACGTACTTTGTAGGTATCGACGAAAAGGGAATGTTGGAAAGAGTAGATGCGAAGGAAGAGAGTACCAGTTTGTGACAAACAATAACAAATGATAACTTGAATTAACTTTAGCGATCGAGCTCTCCCGATTGATAAATCGTCTAAAGCGTGCAGGGTGTAGTCGAACAGTCGTCTTTAAATAGAAATGAAAAAAAAAAAAAACTAATTAATTAAAGATACGAGAAGAACTTTTTATTCTTTGAGATGTACCTCTATCCATATCTAATCAAGTTTGATATATGAAGTATTATATTGTGTTCAGGAAGAAATATTTCGGCAAATTTTTCGGTAAAATTGCAGCATGTAATTTCACGTAATAATTATTAAAAAAGACTCATTTATGGATCTATAATATCGTAAACATATTAATATTTGTAGTGTAAATAAAGATAATCGATATACAATAAAGAGATTGTAGGAGCGACGTACGTGAGCTACACCCTGTCATGTTGAGTGAGTATGAAGAAACCAAAGAAAATGAGAGAGATCAAAGATTGCGGGGCACGAGATGACATGAAATGGTAGTAAAATAACATAAGGATATATCTCGAATTATTAGGTTGTATGCGAAAACACGCGATAATAGCGTCGTTATTCCCGTGAATCGATTGTTATCACCGAGTAACACTTCTGATCAAAATGAAACAGACTACACACACATACGCGCGCGCGCGTGCGCATTCCGTGTAGGCATTGAAATTACGACAAAGTTTTTGTTTTGAAAGTATCACATCCGAAAGATACATATACACCGCGCGCGCGCGCGCGCGCAGCACACACAAAGAAAAATATTCAGTGCATCAAGCTATTTTACATGATGCACAGTAATTAATTGCTATTATTGAATCAGCTCGATTTTCATGTAGTAGTCACGCGATATTAGATTTACTCAGAACATACGTCGAGAAGAAAATTTTAAGACATCCAATGTCACACACTAACAAGTTTAAGGGCGTAACTAATTAAGAACAATATTTCTGACGCCTATGTCTCTGTATAGAAATCCAAGGTATACAACATTAAAATGTAAGTGACGCGCGAAGAGATTTATCCCCTAATATAAAATACTATAAATATAATACCTTTAAGAAATATATTCTAAGATCATCCGCATGTATCCTATAAGGATATCTCATATGTGCAGTCGTTAATTTAAACGGCTAAATAATTACACAATAATGTAATTAACAATAATGTTAATCTTATCGCAAGTACCTACATATTAAATTATAAATCAAATCCGAACGTCCGAAGATTCATAAGGATATGTCCATAAGGATATTCTTGGGACTATATTTTGCTATATATCGAAAGAGTGATATTAGAAAGTCGTGCCCGTTGAATTGATCTGTTTGATTTAAAACAGAAAGATTGAAAAGCAGGATTTCCAAATAGCTCAGCAGCGCTTGCAAAGTGCTAAAAGCGATTACACGCGCTTTGTTAATGTTTTGTAGGTGTTGTGTGCTATTTCGGTTTAATATACCTATATTTCTTTAACACGTATCTACCGGCCAAGTAAAAACGACGACATGTATGTTGCGATAAAACATTGTAAGGCGAAAAGTATTTTTTTACTTTGCAGTTATAAAGCAAGCGAGAAAGAATAAATTGCGACGAACTTGAAATCAATTCAAGAGAATACTAGTTGTCAATTCATGAGCGCGCATCACAAAACTAACAACGCACGTCTGTCTTTTTCTTGCTTTTGCGTATTTTCCTGAGTGTTGCGACTCATTAATTTACGATTGCGATTGCGTATCGTAAGATATAAAGATTATGGAGAGAAAATACGTTACGAGACATATTTATTTTTATATCAAGTGTAATAATGACGGATCGTTTAGTTGTTTATTTGTAAATATCTTTTGTATATATTTTTTAAATATTAGAAATAATTCACTAATGTGATTGTCCAACGACTTGAATAAAATATTTATTACCAAGTAATTTTTTCACTTAACTATTATTCATCTATATGTATAACTTATTCTGCTGGTCCTTCAAAAATGTATTGTTTAATATAGTGTAACTAACACGAATCGAAGCCTGTAACAGTTTAGCTGGATCTTAGTTGCTTGTTAATCAAACAATACCGAGTCTCGGTAACGTAATTGGCTAGAAGACTTGAGCGTAAAGCGAACGGGGTCCGGGTTCGACTCCCGATCGGGGTAATATTTTTCGCAATAAGAATTATTTTCAAATTTTCAGATTTTAACGTCGTTAAAGATCGATATAAGATGCCAAAAGAGCATCAAATAATTATTAAATTGTTAATCAATTTTATTCGTGATAGTACTGCGGTAGTTTATTGGAGTTGCGTTTCAAGACCGACAATTGCGTTCGGCGCGCAGTTTAGAAACACTACGTATATCAGTATATAAATTCACGCGAAATTATATCATATGTAACTATAAGATTCAGCTAAACTGTTATAGACTTCGATTCGTATTATAGTTGTGTTGTTACATTAACGGTCCTTTAAAAAATTTAATATATCGTTTAATATAGTATACGAGATGTTTAATAAAATAAAGTTTAAAATTAAATAATTAAATTTGGAATAACATATTTGCATAATTCATCAAATATATTGATATATTCATTATATTTCTTAATCATTAATCGCTCTAAAATTTTGAGAAATAAATAACTCTAAAGTTTAGAATTTTTATCGTTATCTTTAACAATACGTTTTTTATACGTTATATACATATTAATATCAAATAGAATTTATAAAGTAGCGCTTATATCACTACTCGCTAAAAACAAGATTTTCATACAATCATATTTTTATAAATAAATATGTAATAAAACTAATTATGTATAAGTAAAAAACAACAATGTAATACAACATTTATAATATGTTGTACTTTCATAGAAATTGCCTTCAAATAAAAGAAAGATCTTGTTCTAAATTCAAGTAATAAAAAATAAAATAATTTGAAAGTGTAAATTTCCTTTGTTCAAAATCTTTACACTATACAAAGTTAGCCCTTTAAAATTAACTAACTTCAAATGTGTTAATTTCTCTCAATTTTCTTTAAAATATATCTAATAGATTTCATAAAAATTTTTTAAACAAAACATCTATAAATTATAATTTTATTATAACTCAAATGATTTTTGATTTTCAAAAGTAATTAGCATCAATATTTATCTACATTATCAACATTTATCTAAGTAAAAAATATACAGTACTCTGTATAATTATAAAAATAAATTGGCCAATAATATAAAGATCAATCTTTTATTAAGTAATATACAAAACTTTTCGCATACACAGTATGCACATTTGTTTTATATCCTGATATAAAACTTGTTAACTCTTTAACATTAATGTAAAATTAAATAATTAAACATTAATCTAATGTATATACATGATAATTCGCTGAAATAATCGTACTTCGTTTATTAATAGAACTTTGAATCGATTATTCTACTTCCCACCCTCCCTCATCCTCTCCCACTCGCTCGCTTATATATATACACACACACACACACATACATTTTCATCCTCTCATCCTTCATTATTCGTACATATATTCGACTAATTAATTTAAATTACAGAAACATTCGTAATTTTGTTCATGTACACTTTTCCCACTCCATCAAAAAATAGTATATATTACATTTTCCCCCACAAAACAAGATGGAAATTCACTTTAATGAAAAAGGCACTTCTAGCTAAAACTCTTTAATACAAATTTATACAAATTGCAAAATTCTCAAAAATAAAGAGCGGTTTTATTATTAAACCTTCAAGTGTGAACTATAGCTTCTGGAAGAAAATACGTATAGTATGTACACGAATGTACAGGCTGTCTCAAATGTGATGTACATCAGTAAAATAACACTGCAAAAAGATTTTAGAAAAATTCTCCTTTGTCTAAAATTTTTATTTTAAATTACTATTCAAGCTTTGATCTATCTTCAAAAAATAAAAACAGATCAGGAAAATTATCAAGTTTACTTTCTTTATGTAACTCGTATCATCAATAAAATATTTTCCGTTATTGAACATTAAAAACATGTACCAAAAAAATGGATAAAATAATGATTAAAAAAAACAAGATTCTGCCATTAATATACAAAGAGCACCCTGTTTATTGAAACAACTCATTCGACATGTTTTATTGTAATTCTCAGTAAACTGTCAATTGTTTCACATTTTAACGTCTGTAAGGAACTTTATTAACTTATATTGCAAAACTGAAGCTGATAAAGTATCTATTCAACTATGTATTTCGTTAATTAACAATTATCTTATTTAAGCTCATAAATCAATTATACAGCTTGACACAATTTTTGCTAATACATTTATAAACACACAATAAATAGATCGGAAACATAGATGCGTTAATTAATACTTTTACGAACGTATTTTAATTAAAAGAAAGAAAAAATATTATCTAACTTTATTTTCTTCGAAAGGAAGGGAAAATTATATACATATCGCAGGGATAAAATTCTATTACTAATTCACATCCCTTCCGAGACAGCCTATATCGTAAGTATATTTTCTCGATATATTCTACATCTTCCGGAAGTATCAGGAGTTTCATATCCGATCGTTCAACGCAAGAACAGATCTTCGAAAATATTTTCCCCATTTTGGATATTACTATCCTGAACAAGAAATTGTATTGCAACTGCATGTCCCATGCGTATCTCATGCATCCCTCTTCTTCCCTTTCGTCCCCTTTCCCAATCCCTCCCGCGTAATCTCTAGAATATCATCTTCGTTTTCACTCGCCAACCGATAAACAGTGCTCTAATCTAATTTAATCACTACTATCATCGCGAGCTTGGAAAAGAACGAAGCGGACGGCGAGTCACAATCGATATCAAATTACATCTCTATTTCGTACTTTTGCAATTACGTACGGAAAAAATCATAAATGAGAAATGCGTAAGGCAGTGCATGTCGAGATCGCGATACTTGCAAAAAAAAGAAAAAAAAGAAAAAAAAGGGAAAGGAATTGTTAGATATACACGTCGAGATGGTATATATGTGCGTTTTACGTTATCGCAATAATCGTAACAATAATATATATTTACGAGCTATGAATGACCCGTGTGCGTCGGTAAAACGGTGTGGCCCGAGAACGGAAGTACAGTTTCACCGATTAAACTGGAGAGAGAAAGGTCCTCAGTATTATTTATTAAACAAATAGAAAGATAGAAAGAGAGAGAGAGAGAGAGAGAGAGAGAGAGAGAGAGAATTTCACGGGTTTTTTTTGCACTTGCTACACTCAGTTCAAGTGCCGCAACGATTCGCTCTTGCCTTCAACAAAACAATACAAACTCTTCTACAGTAGGAAAACTGAAGAGAAATTAAACGTACTGACTGATAAATAAAAAATTTAAATTAATTTTCGAAGGACATACAATACAATAAAAATTAATTTTTATTAGACATAATAAAAATAAAAAAAATTGATATTTAAAAGGTTTTTAAACAAAAACTTGAAATTCGCGACTGATAATTTGGCGATACTTGAATTCAAGCAATTGCAAAAAACGATAAAGAATTTTACGAATAGCTAAGCAAGCGTATCGTTTCGGCTAAAGCCTTATTCATTTTACAATCTCTTTTTTTCAGTCACAAATACAGAAAAATACTAGTTATTACAAAAGCATTTTATAAACCTATCTTTCGAATCGATATTAAAAATAACTTAATAATTTATAGTTTTCTCATATTTAATTTGTTTTGTGTTGAAAATATGAAACAAATTAAATGTGAAAAACTATGTAAATTGCAAAATATAGTTCATAGTTTTCTCACATAATATAAATTCTAAAATATAATTTATAGTTTTTTCACATTTAATTAATTTTGTTTTTAACATAAAACAAATTAAATGTGACACTTGAGTCTTCAGATAACTGACAGATTAATTATTGCCGTTTTTTTTTCTTATAAACACAAGAACAATTTACGATCGAGAAGAAACACTCATCACTTACGAAATACAAACGAGAAATAACAATAGGGAAAATGTACGAAGCGGACCAGAACGTAAACACTGTATTTTATTAGTACACTTTAAAAATGTTCATTGACACGCCTGTATATTTTCCATTTTTCCTTTTTCTCTTCTCTTATAATGAACCTCGACCAAATGACAGAAAACACAGTCATATAAGTTGAAGGCATAGGGGGAAAAAAGTGATTGCAATTCTTATTTTGAAGAAGGACGAGGAAAGGAAATAAGAAGACTTTTGGAATATGGACCATTGTGATCGGGTCAGAAACACATATTAGTAAAAAAAATTGAAACTGCCGTAATTTCGAGAAAAAGAGAGAGCTCATTTTCCTCCAATATTATCATCATTTTATAGAGATTATTTTTGTAAATCTACAGCACGGAAATTTGAACTCAGTGAAATTACGCTCGGTTCCAATCAATTAACTACCGTCGACTGCTATTGTAGTTTTTACGGTAGTTTCCAGTACTCTACCTCGCTTAAAGCTTGACCCTCTTTCACGAGATGGTATCATTACAGTTCTCTCAGCGCATACATAAACACGGACCCTCTTGACATAAAAACCTGTAGGAGTGACGATTTGTAGTCATTATCGCAACGACTATAAACAACGTATCGCGTTCAGATTCCCCGTACATTGCCCCTAATCATTTACTGGGCTCGATAATAGCACATATGTGTGTACACACGTATATACATGTATGCAAACGCAAGTCGCTTCGATAACATTTGTTAAGATCTTAACAAAACATGTACTAAGTATGCATACATCTGTGTATACATATATATATATATATATAGTATATATATATATATATATATGCTATAGTTCTATTATTTATATATTTATATAGGCGAATCAATCGCACAGGAGAATGTGAAAAATCCTCATTGCTGAAGATCTCACTGTTTAGAACCAACCGATTCTGTAATTACTTTTATGTACGCGCGCGCGCGCGTGTATGCGTGTGTGTGTGTGTGTGCGTGCGCGCGTATGTACGTGCGTGCGTGCGTGTATGAACGGTGGGTTCACGCGCGAACGCACGCGCGTGTGAATACCGTAGCGTGTCGGTTTGTTTATTTACAGAGAGCGAAACGCGATCCGCATATGTATCTGGTCAGATTACGACGACGGAGAGTCGTCGAGTCTTTCAAAGTTTTTCTCTTTATCTACCAGTTACTGCCTCGTCCCCGGCCTCTGAAACCACCGCCGCCCCAAAATTGTTTGCCTCCACGCTTCAATCCTCTTGGTGAGAAGTTGCTGGCTATGGGACCGCGTGGTCCTCTGTCCATCCATGGACCTCGCGGCATCCCCATAGGTCCACCTCTAAAACCTCCTCTGCCTCCTCTAGAAGAAGGTGGAGGAGGTCCGCCTCGCCAGAGCGGGAAAGGTGTACCAATGCGAGGCCGGAAATTTGGTCCATCGTATTCGTACATCATAGCAGGATGCAAATCCGTCGTCTGTGTGGGACCATTCAGACCAGATAAGTCATCATTCAGCATTGGCGGCCCGTTCTGTAAGAGGGGCCTCTTTTTATTGGAACTTCCTTCTTCGTGACTTTGTTCGTCGCAATCACCGTTTGCTGTTCTCTTTATCTCTTTATTTAGTGTGGTCAAAGTCATTGACTCATCTAACGACTCCGTTTCCGTAGAATTTACATTCTGTCCTTGATTAATCAATTCGTCAGTCTCACTTATCTTCTTCATGAAATCGGAGTGTTCAGTCGACTCCTCGCATTCTGAAATAGAAACATGTTGCTTTTGTTGCGGTTCATCGCCAACGTCATCTGCCCTTGTCATCATTTGATTTATCATTGATAACTGATCTTCCGACTCAGCCAAAGATGATGTCCGCTGCTCATCAGAACTCAATTGACAACTTTGCTGTTGTTGATTGTGTTCAGAATCATGAGAACTCGGCATGTCATGCGAAGTCCGCCGTCCATGTGATACTGAAGAATTCTGACAGTCATCAGAATTATGTTCCGGTTCTGTTTGAGTGTTAGCTTTGTTAGATAGCACGTTGTTGTCCTGATCAAATTCCGGTAAGCCGATCGACATACCCTTTTCTTCGAAGGCAACATCAGGTGGTTGTAATAATGGTCGATTGTTAAGTGGAATCTCCGACGGTGATTGGTGATACTGTTGATCTTGCGATCTCGATTTGCGACTGTTCATCAAATTGTTTCGCTGCTTCTGTATATTGTGATCTTCCGAGTATCTATCCCGGCGGTTCCTCGGAAAACCACGACTACCACCGCGATTGTTCCATTCGTTTCTATGAAAGGATGGATTGTCGTGTTGATGTTGATGATCCGTCGATTGCGAGTATCTTCCGCGTCCCGGCGATTCTGCTAAAAAATCTTGCTTTGAACGGATATTGTGTTCTCTATCGTGATATTCAAAGTCCTGTTGCGATTGATGAAGCTGATGAAATTCTTGCTGATTTGAATGAAAATCTTGATTTCGTAGAAAGTTTGGTGGTCTGTTCGGCTGAAACTTCGGCTGATTCGGATGAAAATCTACCGGCTGATCTTGTCGAAAACCACCTTGATGTTGAAACTGCGGTAGTGGTGGTGGTGGTGGTGGTCCTGAACGCATCAAGTGCATATCTTGCATGAGCTGATTATCACGCGGATCAGGCATTTGTCCAATTGGAAGAGGAATCATACGCATATCCATGTCGTGATGAGATGATGGTGGTGCACCAATTCGCATGTCACAATCCTGCAACCTCAGATCGACAAGAACTCTGCCTTTCGGCTTGCTGTCAGTCTCATCGTCCGACATCTCCATATCAACACTTTCGACAATGTCACCAGACTGCATGTGTTGCCTAAATTATATAAATCATATAAAGATTATATATGTGAGCATGAATATCAATTATATAAGAAATGTATATATCTAATTAGTAAAAATAAATGAACACGAAAATAGTATAAAAAGCTCACCGATAATCCTGATCACTCGTAGACCATAGACTGTTGTTATTGGATAAAGAAGACGGCTCACCAGGATTGTGGTTATTTGCCGGACTGCCAGTCAGACTGATCAAATTACGATGATCCACATCTGCGGCTTTCATCAAGCGATATGGTAGCTGATTTTCGCGGGCCATTGGCATTGGAATCACTCTATAAATGATATGAAAATATAAAGAGTATATCAATTTCAATGATTGGAAAAACATTAATCAACAATCTAAAAATAAAAACAGAACAATAATATATATAGTTACAGTTTCTGATCAGAAACTGTATTACCTATGATCTACATCTCCTGTAGTATTTAGAGATTCTTGTGGTTGTGGCTCGTTGTATTCCACCGGCTCTACAAAACCAGCTTTTTCATATATAGGCGGCGATTCCGGAGTCTCAGATAGCATGTCATTTTTTGTTCTGCCACTGACCGGCCATGTGGAATCATTATTGGAGTCCCACCTATCTCCATCACCATCCATCCAGGAATTTTTGTTTTTATCATCACAATCACCAGGCCACGCGGGATTCATGCTATTCTTACCTAAACATGTAGCAAAATTTGTAATGAACACTATGCATTATTGTAGAATAAGAAATTTATATTGAATCATTGAATTGAATTATAAACAATATTTATATCTACCTTTTTCATCCCATTTTGCCGAATCCTTAATACCCTCGTTCGTTGGCGTCCATGTGGGAAATTTTGGCGGTAACTTATTGTAACAATTCTCATCATCAAGGAAGATAGGCGGTAAGGGTGGAGGAGGTAAAGGATTAACTGTATTAGCGTTGGGTCCATCAAAGGAACCAGCTATGTTATTTTGACTGTTTTGACTGGAATACGGAGAAGGAGTGTGAGACTCGGGTAGATTGCGAACCGATATTGGGGTACTGTGACTCATCTGTAAACTGTTTAAACCGCTTCCACCGCTAACGACTGGTGTGCCCTGTTTACTTATCATTCTTGAGACAGGCGTTACGGACGCTAACGAGGGCGAATAATTGGGACGTTGTGGCGATTCCACCCGATTTTCAGAAACGTCCAGGCCTAGACCTGGAATTCCACCCGAATCTGACGTTCCATCAGATGATGGAAGAACCGTCTTTAGAAAACTAGATATATTAAAGTCCGCATTGTTCTGTTCATCTTTTGATGGTCTCATATTAATTACCTCTATTGGTTTTGCCTGAAAATCATAGAATTCATAAAGCGCATATTTTAATAGAATGTTGCGAATGTAAATAATATGAATAATTACCTCTAAAGATTCATTGTACTGTTGAGACATCCCAGGAGATGTCTCAGTGGTTTCGTTAAATATGTTTCTCTAAAAAAAAAAAAAAAACAACAAAAGAATAGAATACAATGTAGCAGATATTCAAAGCAGATATACAAAACTTTCTTCTATAAAGTAATACATATGTAACTATTGTTTTATCTTACCATATTACCAAAATCTACGTTTCCTCCTATAAAAGAAGGAAAATTATTGGTAAAGTCTGTCGATTCATTGCCTTGTACCATGTCAGGTGCAGGTACAGGAATAGGATCGTATTCGTGAGAATATGAACCGTACAGAGACGGTGGTGCCACGTCGATCATTCCTGATTGATTAATCACTGACTGAGTTTCATCTCCTGGTAGCTCTATATCACTATCGGGACTCGGCGAGGGTGCATTTATATCCGGCGATGGTATAGGCGAGACGAACGTAGGCAGCAATTCATCTAATTTTTTCTTTAGATTCTTAACACGACTGCCAAAATTTCGGTACGCCTATTTAGAAAAAATATAATATGAAAAATCAATGATATCGAATTATTTTACAAAATCTGACACTTACATTTGACACTATTTTAACCTCTCCACGTTGAGTCTCATAAAACTGATCTGCTTGATCCAACAATTCAACCACTTGTGTCCTTTCCCTAATCTCTGCTTCCAACGCACGAACATAATTCTCAACGTTTCTAGCGACCAAATCTATTTCTTTCTCTGCATCTTCCATGCGTCTTCTATCCTTTAATGATGCACGTAATTCCTCTGCAGATTCTATGTCTATGTTGCTCTCCCTTAGATCACGTAACCTAGCATCAGTCGCTTGTTCCAGAGTCGCACAAGATCTCATTGTGGAAATGAGCAAAGCTGCCTGAAACTCTTCAGGCTGTGCGATTGGTAGGGGCTCCAATTTCTTTTTTGGTGCTGCTGAGATTAAGCCAGATAGATCGGCAAGAAACTCCTCGTCATAGACTTGTCTTTGATCCCAGATTTTAAAAATCCTCAAAATACGGTGCTTCACTTTCTCGTCGCGAACCATTGGCGTTGCACGTTGCAGAGTAGTGCCCCATGACTCCACAAACTCAAAATTCTTTCTCTTTGAGTATTGAATAACATCGTTTGCCAAGTAGAATAATGTGAGTCGATGTTCTACTTTTACTGTTATAAAGAAATGAATTTTTTTATACAATAACACGGTGCTTCATCTAGTATGTTACCTAACTATATCTTATATTCTTTACCTATTGAATATTTAAGACGATGGAATTATATGATAGAATTATATGTGTTTCATAAAATCTAATACAAATTCAACAAGCTTATTGTAATAAAACATAATAATTTGTGTGTTTGAAAGGAAATCCATCATATTATAGAAAACACCTATAGTTGTGTTTAGCAGAAAAAGTAGTTTTGCAAGTATTGTAAAATTTTTTTAACATGGTTGGTGTGTACCATCACCATTTGGGGTGCCACCAAACCAATCATGTTAAACTGTTATGTTGAACACACAAAGTTGCTTTGCCTGTTGAATGATTTACCTTTCTTTAAAACCTGTAGCCACGTGGTGACAATCTTCTTGTGATGCTGTCTCCTGTCGAGGCACCATGCGGAGAGGCCCTGGATAGACTCCTGCGAGTCTTTCAGCGTGTGGAGCCTCCGCTCGAATTGCTCCGCGTCAAAATCGTTGTTTGCCATCGCGGATGTGTTATGTCCACCGATTATCAAATCGCAGATTCCAATTTCGCGTCACATTGTCAACATGGACCACCGCGAGGAACACGCGCGACGGCGTTCCGGTGTCATAAGATACGCGAACTCCGACTTGAGTAACCTAACCAAACAAATCGTGTCTCTTGCGGGGGAGCGGTAAACAGCGACAGGAGGGTTAGAAATAGTCGCAGTGATGCGTGATCATTTTATCGACTCCAATCGGCGGACACCCCGACGGCGTCCTCGCGCCTCTTTGCGTCGACTCTTGCAACGCGTTGGACGACAAATTGCCGGAATTGATTGTCAGGCTCCGTGAAAATTCCGTGTGATTTACATCGCTTCGCATCAAGTGCGAACGACGACGACACCACCACTATAACAACTACCACTACTATTACTACGACCGACCCGACGGCGCGGCGGCGACCAGCGGCGACAATGACGCCGAGACGATACGCGCAACTGTCACTGGCACAACGACGATCTGCTGCGACTGGGACTAGAGGACACGTGCGGCATGTCAACCTTCGCGCGGAATCGACCTCAGGGTTGCGTTGAAACGGCTCGACGTACCTCACCGACGTGTTGTGAGCGCGAGCGATATCGAAAACAACGATCCGCCATCTTTTCGCTCGGCCAAAACACGACCGCGCAATGGCCGGCGCGCCGTCCAGCAGCGTAGACATTCGCCAAATCTAGCCCCAAGTCTACGCCAATACCAGCCAATACGTGCCATGCGTAGCGCTTTAAACGAGTT
The DNA here is from genome assembly GCF_001594065.2 of Cyphomyrmex costatus. Taxonomy (NCBI): domain Eukaryota; kingdom Metazoa; phylum Arthropoda; class Insecta; order Hymenoptera; family Formicidae; genus Cyphomyrmex; species Cyphomyrmex costatus. The sequence goes on from NW_017280313.1 coordinate 313,164, forward strand.
TAGTTCGTTCGCGGCTTGCATCTGCTTGCTTGCATCTTCTTCGGGTGGTGTATTCGTTCGAATTTTCCAAGGAAGGGGACAGTTTTATCAATTATTATTTGACTTGTTTTCCTCTGTGTTATTGTTATTTTATCAATTTCAATGATGATTTTCAGGTACCTATAGGAAATAAATGTAGTTCAAAGGACAAAAATATATTACATTTCATCTATTTATTAATTTATACGCAAAGTAATACATGCTGAATGCTTTCCATTTTAATATCAAGTTCTAGCTTTCTTCATGTTCAGTGAGTAAAAAAGATAGAGCGACATCATCAACCGAGTGACATTCAATGTATCGCTGAGAAAATCTGTTTAAACTGCAGAGTAATTATACCTGCTTTACTGAATGTTTTCCATTTGATTATTGTTGATAACAAGTATCGTTGTATTTAGTAATCAAACAGATGCGATAGAATATGCAGATGTCTGTCGATTTGTGGTACATATACTAACAATAAATCGAATTATAAGCGCATTAATTGATGCGAATCCTCTCAATGTTATTTATTTGGAAATTTTCTCAATCTAAAATACAATTCTTTTTAATAACTCACGAATCTTAAATGCTAAAAAAGGCTAAAAGAGTCAACGCTACTTCTTTTAATTGCTAATGTATTAACTAATTTTTTAAGTTCAAAGTATATATGTATAATTATGTAACAAACGTTTTATTCTATCCTTGTTATAATTATGTACTTTTGAAAGCTATTAGCAATTAAAAGAACTAGTAGCGCGTTAGCCCTTTTTGAATTTGTTTTATTCAATTGATCGAGCCTATATAGAGTACTTTAATCCTCTTATTACGAATTTTATTATTAATTTTATTATGTAAATGCATAATTATGTTTATTCCTCTATATTATTTATACGTTTCTTTTTTTACGTAAAATAACGTGGACGGGAAATGGATAGCTTTGTATAGGAATTGAAATATTCGTAAGCATTATTCTTATCAGTTTTGTACAAGTTGATAAATATTCTGGCCTCTTACGCAAAAGGCAATCGTACGTTTCGCGCATCTAATTATTAAAATATTGTGCAATGACTTTAAATTTACGTGGAGCGTATTATCATTAATTCAATATTTAGAAAGTTTGCTCGATAGATAGAGAAATATTTTCCGTGAGGCACGATTGAGTTGCGATTAGGTAATGCCTTGCGCGCGGAGCATATTATTTTCACCAGAGAGACACGATCTAGGTCGTTACTCTCGCCGTGGTGTGAGAGATGTGATCGTCTCTCGTCTCGTTATCGTGAGTCGGGATCCGCTGGAAACCGCCTTGTCATTGTAATTTCTCTTTTTTGCCGCAATACATGGAAGATTAAAGTCCAACAACGGACGGAGTAGGAGTGTCATACGTCTCAGAGTTCGATCGCCTAATCTCGGTTAACAGCGACGTTACGTACTGTCACTATTTTTTTGTTTTCCTTCTCCGTTTGCTCTTTCTCCTGCTTTCGCAACTGTTCGCAACCTCCCCGTTTGTCACACGGAGGAAGTCTCGCCAAGGGAACGGTTCTCGCTGGTGTTTTGCTCAACGAAAATTTTCCGGTGTTTCACTCGTGTCTGAAGAGACAGATTGGCAGGATGGTTCACAAGCCGAAAGTGTACGTGATCGGCGTCGGGATGACCAAGTTCGAGAAACCAGGCAGTAGAGATGACTTCGACTATCCGCAAATGGCGAAGGAGGCGGTTACCAAGGCTCTGCAGGACGCGCGGGTATCCTACAACAATGTGCAGGCCGCCTGCGTTGGGTACGTGTACGGCGACTCGACTTGCGGTCAGAGGGCAATCTACGAGATTGGACTCAGCGGATGTCCCATTTACAATGTCAACAATAACTGCTCCACCGGCTCCACAGCTCTCTACCTCGGCAAACAGATCGTTGAGGGCGGCAATGCCGATTGTGTTCTTGCGCTTGGCTTTGAGAAGATGGAGCGAGGCTCCTTGATGTCCAAGTTTTCAGATCGCACAAATCCCATGGATAAGCATGTCGAGCTCATGGCAGATATCGCAGGTGAGTTACAATAAGATTCTCTTAAGAATGTCTTAACATAAAATGCTGCAGTATTCCATGTATTTAACTTGTTTATCTTGTAAGGTTTGTCCGAGGGTCCCATCACTGCTCAAATGTTTGGCAATGCCGGGATCGAGCATATGAGGAAGTATGGCACCAAGCCTGAACACTTTGCAAAAATTGCATATAAGAATCATCTGCATTCCACAAACAATCCGTACTCTCAATTCCAAGAGAAATACACCTTGCAGCAAATTATGAATTCTCCCAAAGTATTTGGACCATTGACAAAGCTCCAATGTTGTCCCACTTCCGATGGTGCAGCAGCTGTTGTTCTAGCCAATGAGGACTTTGTTCATAAGCATCATCTGGAATCACAGGCTGTTGAAATTCTGGCTATGGAAATGTCTACTGACTTATCCTCAACATTTAACACTCAATCGTGTATAAATATTGTCGGGTACGAGAAATAAACAAACTATTATGTTTCTCAATTGTTGGTTTACTAATTCTAGTGTGATATTTTGCAGGTATGACATGACAAGAAACGCAGCTGAGAAAGTTTTCACATCGAGCCACTACAGACCAAGTGATGTGGATTTGATAGAGCTGCATGACTGTTTCTCCACGAATGAGTTAATCACATATGAAGCTTTAGGATTGTGTGCTCCCGGTCAAGCCGGTAAAATGATAGATGCTGGAGACAACACCTACGGTGGCAAGTATGTTGTGAACCCAAGCGGCGGTCTAATCTCAAAAGGACATCCTCTGGGCGCCACAGGATTAGCGCAGTGCACTGAACTTACCTGGCAACTTCGTGGTGAAGCCGGCAAGAGACAGGTGCGGGACGCAAAATTGGCGCTTCAGCACAACATAGGTCTGGGCGGTGCAGTCGTCGTAGCTCTCTACCGCTTGGGCTTCCCGAAACAGGCGGTAATCAGAAGAAACATGAATGTTGCCGCCGATTCGAGTATCTTCCAAGCGGATGTACTTTTTAAGACATTGGCAATCGCGATGGAGGAAGACGATGATAATCTAATTGAGAGAATGCGCGGAGTTTACGGATTTAAAGTCATAAATGGTCCCGGTGGCGCCGAAGGATATTGGATTGTAGATGCAAAAACAGGCAAAGGCAAAGTTGAGTACAATGGCAAAACCAAACCTGATGTAACATTCACGATTAGCGACACCGATATCGTCGATTTCATTTCTGGAAAATTAAATCCGCAGAAGGCTTTCTTCCAAGGAAAGGTCAAGATTCAAGGTAACATGGGGCTCGCCATGAAATTGCCTGATTTGCAGAAACGTGCCGCCAAAAAGATCGAGCTGCTTCGTTCAAGATTATAAGATATTCAAAGTGCGGAGTTTGCTAAAATACCACACTAAACAAAATATATCTGTCTCTTTTTCGCGCGCTTTATCTTTCCTAGTCTATTTGGCTATCAAAGATTACATTATCGGCAGTTTCATAATTATAATACGTAAGTGTGTTATGAAAATTGGATTTCAGATAAAGCTACAGTCATAATCGAAATAAGCAGATGATGAAAAAGAGTCTGTACATGTTGGTAATGCAAAAAGTTATTCTTATAAAATTGATAATAAAATTATTTCATTTTATATTCTGCATAAAATATTCGCGCGCGGTAGTCTTGATATTTTATGCGTACAATCTGAAATGATATTCAAAACATAGTACAAAAGTTAAATTTCATCTTGTATACTTTTAAAATGTGTGTTGATAGATATGTATAAAATCAAAAAAATAGTACGGTACTATGTAAATTTATGTAAATTATACATTCGAGAAATTTAATTGATATTTATCTTCACTTAAATATCAATCTTTGCAGAAAAGATTGTTGCAAATGATAGTTGTATGCAATTGAAGAAAGTATAACTTGCACACATAATATATAAGTCTTCTATTAATACCATTGATATTTTTGCGGGACATGTGATATATATTTGGAATGGTATCTATAATATATATTTTTAAACACAAAAAATATAACATTATATATATAATGTTATATTTTTTGTTTATATATATATATATACTCAATTGAATTCAGAGCAATTACATGCGTGTTTTAGATGCAAATTTTATACTTTTTATATTCTGATTAATAAAAAAAAAACAATGAGAATCCACATTTCGTACTCATAAATTTCATACTATAAAATATATTTTACAATTTTTAATTATTCTCGAATCAACTATATATTGTTGCAAGAAGTATAATATAATTGCATTGAAATTTCCTAAGGTGCATTTATACGTGTTACATAAGCACGCAGTTATATAAATGCATCATAAGTAGTATAAATGAATTATATCTATACTTATTGTTTTCTATTCTATAATATATAAAGTTTATTCTTTAAAAGTATCTTGTGTGAAAAATGAAATTTTGAGTATGGATCAGACGAAATCTTTGATTGCTTCTCTATCAAATAGATAATTATATTTGTTATCAAAAACAGTTTTATATTTAATTAATAATCATATACATATTGTGAAAACCTATAGAGATTTTCACTAGGTTTCTAAAAGAATATATAAAAGATTATGGAAATATCGAGATAAAAAGTTTAAAATTAATCAAATTAAAATTTTTTTAATTTAAATATTTCTATAAAAAGGTATAATATTGCATAACAATTATATTGTAAATAAATAAAAGATATCAAAATTAGTTATTCTAAAAATTCATGATATATATTAAAATGAAATAAATAATTTTTTTTTCATTGGAGAAATTATCCTCTTTACTAGACATTCCATGATCATATTAAGGATTTTTATTATTAGAATTGTAGAAGAATACGAAGCAACATTATATATATATATACATATATATATACATATATATATATATACATATATATATATACATATATATATATATATATGTAGGCACTAATACATTTTTATGTGTGAAAATGGGGAAAAACATATAAAAGGTTTGATATTTACAATTACATATTTCTATGAAAATAATATTAGGCAATATGAGCATAAATAGAAATTAGAAAGTTTCAAAACTTTGCATTATTCTCTTGAAAGAAATTAAATTCTAATGTGCAATGCGTTTCAAGTATTTTAATATGCGCCTGGCTTAGCGCCGAGACACTACCGTGTCTCCAAATGATTAAAAGGAGTAAATCACTTGACAAAAGGTAGGATAGATAACTTGACAAGGCAATATACGAAAATTAAAATATTACATTCGGCAAGTTAATCGATTATTATGGTGTATTATAAATGTATAATATATCATATACATAATATATACATATATACTACGTTATATATATACATATATATATATATATATATACTATGTTTATACAATTTTATACTGTGTGACGGAGATGGGTGAAATGTTTAGTGTATTAATAAAAGAGAGAGTTAATAAAAATAATTAATTCTTTTTTTAAACATTTGTCTACTTTATAATATTTTGATCTATTTGCTATACGCGTTTCCCGCGTTCTGTATGTTTATGAGGAATGTTTATTTCATTCACTATACAGCTTTTAATTAAACATTCTTCCTTATATTAATAATATACAGGGTTGCCACAAGTCAGGGAAATCAGGGAAAGTCAGGGATTTAGTAAACTTTTCTGGAAAAACAAAAATTGTAAAGAAATTTAAAACATCTGTTTAGATCAAAATTATTAAAAAATGTAAAACAGTAATTTTTCCTGGTAATATATCAAGGTGCTTTTTCATGCGCAGCACGCTGCAGCAGCAATTCGTTACTATTGGTTAAGAATTTTATGTAAGCTAGATGACGCACTTCCGGCGCAAAATACATTTTGCCGCAGTTCGTTGAAGTTGAACCGAACGAACAGCAAGCAGCAAGCGGCAAAATCGAGGCAATATTATTTATTGTAATAAATATTAGGAAAATAAACGAAGAATAGCTTCGGATAAGGTACGAGTTTGTAAATTAGATCATTTTATACTTTACACTTTACTCTTTAATTTGTGGTAAAGTATAAAATGATCTAATTTACAAACATGTATCCGTACCTTATCCGAAGCTATTTTTCGTTTATTTTCCTAATATTTATTGCAATAAATAATATTTTCATAATGAAACGACGGACATATTGTACGCTTTCTCGATTTTGCCGCTTGCTGCTTGCTGTTCGTTCGGTTCAACTTCAACGAACTGCGGCAAAATGTATTTTGCGCCGGAAGTGCGTCATCTAGCTTACATACAATTCTTAACCAATAGTAACGAATTGCTGCTGCAGCGTGCTGCGTATGAAAAAGTAGGGTGCAAACCCATGCAGCGGAATAGCGTAATGCGGAATGAGAGTAGAACTAATCACGAGATTCTCTAGAAACACGGAATGCTCGTTATTGGTTCCGCTCTCGTTCCGCGTTACGCTATTCCGCTGCATGGGTTTGCACCCTCACTGTCGATTTAATCGACTGATAAAATTGAGAAAGAATTTAACGTTCTTTGTTATAAGAAAGAAGTAATTAATTTATGCAAGCAGTTTGTTAGGGAAAATCAAAGAATTGATCAGTTCTGGAGAAACTTGCTTCAGGATCAGGATAATTTCCAGAATTTGTATGCTTTTGTGAAAAAGGTCTTTATTCTGAGTCATGATCAAACATTTTTGGAAAGAGGATTTTCAATAAACAAGAAATATATTGTTGAAAATCAATTACCTAGGTCTCTAATATCTCGGACAAGTTTATGATGGCCTTAAGGTTGTTGATGGTCTCATTAAACTTACCATACGATAGATAAAAAGATGATTTTTATCTATTTGTAATATAATGACACTATATGTATATATATATATATACATATAGTATACATATATGTCTAAGGGTTGCAGGGACCTTTCAGAATATGTTCTATATAGTTCCGGAACCTTTGGCTATTTTTCCAGATCGGTCCCGAATCTTTTTCGGATATGTTATTTATTTCCAGGTCAGACCTCAAAATATACATTATATTTATAAATAGAGAAAATCTGAAAATGAGCCTAGAATATTAATTCCAATATTATTAAAAACACATCATTGACGAAATAAATAATGTAACTGATATTTTTGTTGCATAGATTTGAATAAAAATTAAAAATTTTAAGATGGTCCCGGAAATAACCACTTAAATGTACAATGTACATTTTCGGGACCATCCGAAAACTTAACCATTATGTTAATATGAATACTTCGTATGAGATTATTTTTGCTCGTAATGAAACGTTAGTGAAATTTGATTGGAAATTCTCTTTGTTTTTCTATTATGTATATTATTGTAGTGTCAATTTCAAGTAGTATGTACCTACACTTTCAGAACATTAAGGTTTTTAGAATTTGGAGCAACCCAGACAGCCAAACCTGCCAAAAGCACGCATTGCTAATTTATACTACATTATTATAATGGCAAAAATCGAGCAACAGTCGAACACGGTTTACCATTTCAGTATAGCGCTAACAGAAATATAGCAAAAATAGAGCAGACCTGCGTCATAATACACTAGCAAAAATTCTGTAAAAATTCATCAAACATTACCGAAATAAAGAAAGCAGAATTCGAGCATTACATGCTGGCAAAATAAATTAACAAAAAATAGATGAAAACTTGATATAAAACATGTCTACATGTTATAAATCAGCAAAATGTTGTTAAAAATCTGGCACACTTATTGTCATATTATGACAGCAAAAAGGCGGTAAAAACACTGCACGATCTGACATAATTAAGTACTGACAGCAAAAACGCAGCAAAAATCGAGCACAGCCTGCCGTCACACCGTGACGGCAGGCTGTCAGTATTTGATTATGTCAGATCATGTTGTATTTTTACCACGTTTTCGCTGTCACGATGTGATAGCAAATAATGATTGATTTTTGTTGTTTATTTCTATCGTTGTGTTAAGTTGGCAGGATAAGCTGTTAGAAACTAAGCTTAATGAGGAAGCAGCAGCTTGATATCTGCTGCATGTCATGATCAAGTTTGCTGGCATACTGCCGGCATACTACTTTTACGATACTGGCCGTTTCGTCTATGCGCTCAGGCGGACGAGGCCATTCTACCAAAATTAATTAATTAAAATGCCGGCATACTGCTAGCATTTTGCTATCTGGGAACATATTACGTATTAAAGGGATGTTGCATTATTATTCTGTAAGGGTCTGCGCACAATAGGAGAAATATTAGGAACAGATATTAAATATAAGAATTTTAACCTATCAGAATTGTGTACTGTGGAATGTGCGCTTTCTGACAGGTTAAAATTCTTATATTTAATATCTGTTCCTAATATTTCTCCTATTGTGCGTAGACCCTAACTCTTAATGACATTGTCGATATCGTTAATGGGCCTTCTACAATAAGCCGTAAGTCACAAATCATAAGTCATAAGCTAGAAATGGACCAATCACAGTCGTCAATTTTTAATTTCTTACTTCCGATTTATGACTTATGACTTATTGTAGAAGGCCCATAACAGTACCCTTGTACTAACATTTCATATGGTAAAGAAGCTGCGTAACGACTCATATCGATATCAATATTGTCGTTAAAGCTATATGCACACAAACTTGCATAGCTGCATAAACGCATGCATAAAGAAAATTATCCAATCGCATTTCCCTTATAGAGATGCACGTAAAATGTGATAGGATAATGTGCATTATGCATACGTTTATGCGGTTATGCAAGTTTGTGTGGATATAGCTTCAAAGTTGCAGAATATAGGTGCTTGTGTGGGAGCCATCTGTATTATCGATAAAATTAGCGTTTTTGTCGTTTTCGTTTCTGTCTAATTTCTTTGTAATAGTTTTACAAAGTAAAAATTCTTTCTCAAGGATAAAAGTATTCAGGTTAATGTACCTGTCCCTGGTGTATTTTGTGTCCAAAGGTGAAAAAAGTATGAAATTGCACACTTCTTTATCCATTTAACCTCAGTGCGGCGTCCAACGCTGAAGGTAAAAGTGGATAAAAAAGTCTGCAATTTCATATTTTTTCTAGCATCCGATACGACATACGCCAGGGACAGGTATATTAGCATGAAAATTTTAATTATGGAGAAGGAATTTTTAGTCTGCACTGTAAAAAAAATTTCATGTAAATTATAACAGTCATAGTGGGTAATTTTGGGACCCACTATAATAGTTGTAAACTTCCACGCGTTTGTAAATTTTCTATATTGAAATAAAATTAATTTCTTAATTTGTAATTGTAATTTTCCATCCAATGTAAAGATAAATTTACATTATCAGAGATAAAATGAACTAATTTTTGTAAACACACAATTTTACAAATTTCCACTATAAATTGTGTAATTGTTACACATATTATTTATGTAATTTTACGCACTTTTTTTACAGTGTGTGAAACTACTACGAAGAAATTAGACAGGAACGAAAACGTCAAAAACGATAGATTTATCGGTAGGGGAGAGTGGGGCTAGTTGTAACATTTTTCGTAAGACAGGCTCAGATTTTTTATTACTTTGAAATTAATAAATTATGAATAGTTAGTTTTAAACTATGATTTCTTAGACTTAAAATATTATACAGATGTAAAAGATATTTTTCTTTTAACTATATATAATTTTAGATTTTATTATATTTCGTAGATGTTACTTTTAACCCCGGATCTGGGGTTAAAAGTAACACCATTCGGATAAGTAATAATATCAAACACTACATATATGTAGATACATATATATACTATTATATATAAATATATATACAATTGTGTATATATATATACTATTGTATATGTAGATACATTATTTGTTACTCAAAGGTAAATGTATAAAAACCGAAACCAAAATTATAAAAAATTGTGAAGTTTATTTACGTGTACTTTTCAATAACCTCTTGCACATACGCCCGACCATGGTATAATAAGTAAGATAGTAATACGCATTTTGGGGAAGGGGCGGCCAATCAGAAATCCCGGGTTTTGAAGGCGGGAATTTAAAATTGTTAACATGTCTAGTCGGTGAAAAGAAATAAATTTCTTAAAAGATGAAATGTAAAATTATTAAATATTATAATTTATTAAATAAAGGTTTCGACAAGTATAAAATTATTAAGTTTAGTCAAATTCTGAAAAAAACCATTGGAGGAAAATTGGAATATTCCATTAATAGAAGATAACGATAGAAATAAATAAGTATGTTCAGTAGAAATATGGATCGAATGTTGGGATCATATTTCATTTTGATCAATCATTGAAATTTGGTCAAATCATAATCAAATAGTAATGAAAGTCTTTACGCAAATGCAATTTAGTATCGAACAATGAATTTTATAACCTCTTTATTCGGTAACAGTTGTA
>NW_017280313.1:324532-325956 GCF_001594065.2 Cyphomyrmex costatus
GTATACAATATAGAGAATATGGCTCGTATTCAGAACGCGCTAACATGCTATAGTTTACGTCACGTATACTATAGAATTTCAGAGATAAAAGGGCGCTTTTATCGATAAAAGTGCGTTCTGAATACGGGCCTTTATCTATAATTTCATATCATGTTTATAACATTTTTTATTTAAGTGTTACTACTTACCCCTGTTACTTTTAGCCCCAGTCTCCCCTAATACTGGCGTTTCTAGTATTTCTTTAATTAACTAACGAGCGCATCGACATATAGAATGGACCGCTGATGGTAGTGGTGGAGGTAGAAAGACGAGTAGAGTGAGAGGCAGAAATAATATGATCGTTCTATCTCTGTTTACTGATAACTATTGGTCGCTGTTAATCCAACAACCAATCAGACTTCAGTAAACAGAGAAAGAAGGATCATATTTAGAGTCCCTAGGGACTCTATCATATTATTTCTGCCTCTCACTCTACTCGTCTTTTTACCTTCACCACTACCATCAGCGGTTCATTCTATATGTCGATAAACGCGCGAGATTGATGAACGAAAAATCTATAAATTTTTAGAGGAATTGATAATGTGCGCTTCTTCTTTCCCACATGATATATTTACATACACGAATTCAATAAATCTGCCAACTTCGTGTTCCGAAATAATAATCTCATCTTATCGTGTATGAGAACAATGCGGTCGTGATAATATTTAATATAATATAATAAGTTATTACATTTGTAGATTGTACATACTAAATGAAATTAAAAGCGTTTTATAGACGGTCCCGGAAATGTCCACTTAAGGTAGTTCTTCACAAAAATGAATTACTGTAGAAAAAAAAAGAAAAATATATGAGGTTCTCTGGATCTCGAACTATATATGCTACAATTTTTTTAAACCCCGATTGCCGAACTCATTTTTGAGAAAAAATTCGTTGAAATTGGCTTCTTATACATGGAGACATAGGGTATCGTACAGTTCCGAGCACTATTATTTACAAATTAGTATAGTAAAAAACTGCAGTTGATAATGAAAAAGTAATAGATGAAAGTTAAAGATTCGTACTTTTTAACGGTCAAAATAAAAGTGGAGGTAGCCGAACAAATTTTCGAGATATTTATTGTAGAAACAGCAAAAATGTACGTTTCATAACCTCTTTCATGTCACTACGTGGTTCATCGCTACGTATAAACAATATTAATATTATTAAAACTTTATTATTTCAATGCAAATATTATCAACAAAGACCTTAAAATTTATAAATATATTTAATGAACGCCATATATACAATTCGATTGAGAATTTCGCAATTTTTATTCTCAGCATTCAGTTGACTAGGGAGTCCGTGAAGAATTACCTTAAGCGTACAATCTACATTTTCGGGACCAATCGGAAACTTAACCGTCATGTTAATATGAATAATTCGTA
>NW_017280313.1:326384-326624 GCF_001594065.2 Cyphomyrmex costatus
TTCACTTGCACACTGTAGCTATTGCCCACTGCCCATCATAGCAACTTCTGCGAAGGAAATCTTTTTAACTTTTTTTCTAGCGTTGTGATTAGCTTGTGCTCAACTGGCTAGTGTGCAATTGATATACACCTATAAATATGTCAAAATGTTAAATTAAACATTTCCATAATTATTATAATTATAATAATCTAACAAAGAAAGGACAATAAGAGTCAGATAGTAAATAAAATAAAATAAAGC
>NW_017280314.1:0-9770 GCF_001594065.2 Cyphomyrmex costatus
ATATGAAAATTTGGTCAAAGCGGATCTTAGTGCTTAAATAATTCTGTATGAATTTATATACATGTGATTCTGTAAATTTCGCACCAAAATTTTTTTCCGTTTCAAATCCCATCATGAGTATAATCAGAGTAGTTTTAGCATTTTTATTAAATTGACAAGCAATTTAATAAAAGTGTTATTATACTATTTTGGTTTATTTTTATGCTAATAAACATCTTCATAAGGTTATTAGAGTAATTAGATATTAATAAGGATTGTAAAATCTGTGAACAATTTATTACAAAATCTTTCAATTTGTTGTTTTCTACTTACATTCCATCTTCGTCGTCCATAGTGTCAATATAATCGGTGTAGGTATCAATCGATTCACTCAATTTCTACAATTCTCTTTTTACAATTCTGCTAGTATGATCGTTGAAAGTCTTCCGATAGGATAATTATTTGTTTCTCTTCTTCGCTAAGTTCCCATACTACAGAATTAATAAAACAAATTTTTTTATTAATAAACAGAAATGAAATGTAAAAGATCAATAATTTACGCACCTTCTTTTTTAGGATTCTCTTTCTCTTGCTCTACCTGTGTAAGTAGACTGTGAACCTCCTTAACTTGCAGTAATCCGTGAGAAAATATTCCTGCTGAGTTTACTTATGGACGGAAACCGTCCATGTGCGGCAAGCTATTTTCTTCATCTTCGGCTCATCATCAAATGTCAAAACTGTGGTGAATAAGCTGGTTCCGCTACAAGTTAAATATAATTACCTAGCTATATACTATACTAATCTACATATTTATTCAAAATTGCTAATATTTTAATAAACCTATTAAATATTTTAAAAGTACTGCTTTTATATTTAAAAAGAAACTAATTATTTTTCGGCAAACATTAAAACTCTTTAAAGAATTAATAATGAATATAATTAATAATTTTAAAGGATATTTTATAGAGCACAATAATTTATTTTTTTTATCTTAAATTTATATTTATAAAAAAGTCAACACTGTGCATTCTGTTGAAATCCTAACATTTTTGTATTTGTTTTTATATTTTAAATGTCAAGAGATAGATAGATCGAGAGAGAGAGAAAGAGATTACATACTAGCGTGTTTTTAGAAAAACAAAGATAAAAATTATTAAATATTTGTTTTTTCTCTTCATGATAGAGCGATATACGTTTTGTAATTTAAATTGCATAGATAACTATTGACTTATAAATATTTAATAAAATCTTGTTTCGAAGAGGATCAACATTTAGAAGCATTAATAAATGCTATATTAAATAATTGAGGTGCCATGCTAAAAAAAAAAACATAAAGTTTCATATCAGGAAACGCGGTATAGTGTGTGTCTGGCCATGTTCAAAAATTGAAAGACAAGTCTCTTATCCCGAGCTGGGAACAACATTATGAGTGTGAGCCTAGTTAACGTACAAAATTAAATACATGTACGAAAGGTAGACTGTATTAATAAATAACGTTGATTTTACATTTTCTATTTTATGATTTTTTATTTACGTCTCTCCACCCTTTGTTCACATGCAGTATCAATAACGTAGAACGATGTGAATAAAAATGAATATCAAGGACGCGATATAAGTAAAATAAGAAATTATTAATTTTCCCTTTACCAATAATTAGTAATTGCTAATTACTACAATAAATTAATTCTTCTTTGAGTAATCGCTGCGACTACATCGGATTGTGACGTCATAAACAAATAATAATACATTAAAGTTTCTGGTATGCCTTTTGTAAATAAAGAGGTAAAACAAAATAATAAGATTATCTGTAAAAGTGGGTCAAAGCTGTACTTGCTCCTCTTGTCAGCCTGTAAATAATCATAAAAAGCATGTAAAATGCGTTTACTAGCGTGTATTCATTGTGCATGCATAGCCATTTTTATTTCGATCAATCGTTTGTCTTTGTCTGTCTAATGGACCGATAACAAAGAGTAATTGACCGATAATCATGGACATAGGGAAGATTCGAACCAAAAAAAATCATAGATATAGGGAAGATTCGAACCAGAAATCGTGGACATTACCGACACGATCGTGGACATTGGCTACATAGTTCAATGTCCAAGTTTTGTGGACATAGAGGCGCTTCAAAATAAAGTTGTAGCTAATCCCGGGCATGGCCGCTCTCAAGCGGGGAGCACAGTGACAGTCTTTTGCATAACGCATAAATCATATACATAAAGAATTTGATTGGTCCATTGATTCATGCATAAGAAAATGGGCCAATGAAATTCCTTATGCACATGCTTTATGCGTTATGCAAAAGTGTGTGTTGGGGCTCTCAGGCTTCTCTCTAGTTATACCTAAGTCAACTTAAGTTGGGGCTTGGGGCCGGCGAGCATCTACGGTATGACGACGAGGCTACTATCGTTACCATTTCACAGTCTCGCGTGTAGAGTCAAAAGAATTTTTAGTAACGCAGTAGAGAGCCGCCGGGCCGCATATATTACATATATGCCGGGCCGTAACAATCTTCCCATACGTTTATTTCACTTCAACTTATTGCACCAGTTCAGAAAATGGAGCAATAAAAAATAGACCTGTAGAACAGATGAGTTTAATAATTATATTATTATTAAAAAATGGCTATAATTATGTTTGTGTGAAATTATGCGTATATATTAGTGTGCGATTGCAATTTAAAATTAATAAGTAAACATTGTTTTTTCTATTCTAACCTAATTTGTACGGAGCACGTGGACTCATCTGTTGCGGAATTCTTTAAATGTTTTTTCGATAATTGTTGTTATCGTTAACTAGCGACAGCCAATAAGAGCCGAACTTTTTTTTAGGATTATCCTACTATCGGTTCATTAATGATAGCGACAATCATTGATAAGTTATTTAGAGAATTCCACTACTGTTCTATAGATCTGTTTTTTATTGTTCCACTTTTTGAACTAGTGCACATGGTGCAATAAGTTGAAGTGAAACAAACGTATATGTTAGATTCTTAACGTTTTTTTTTATCGGGTATGTACCCGTCTGGACAGTGCAGCAATAAAAAACAAACCTAATGAAATTGAAATTTGTATTTGTCTGTATGTGTCGATAACTCGTATTAATTCATATAATTTTAAATATATGTCGCAATTAGGATGGCTCAACGATTAAGCAACAAGACAAAACTGAAATCGTTATTGACTGTAACCAGTAGCGCAGTCGTTACGTTTGGTGCTATTTCTTTCTACCAGGGTAACGAAAGATTTTACAGTGATATCGTCATACCTCTGGTACAACTGATAGATCCGGAAGTTGCTCACGAACTTGCAGTAAAATCTCTGAAATATGGCCTCGTACCAAAGCAAAAAACAGATGATCCTACCTTACTCCAAACAACTGTATTGGGTTTGCAATTTAAAAATCCAATTGGTATGGCTGCAGGATTTGATAAACACGGAGAGGCAGTAGAAGGATTACACAAGATTGGCTTTAGTTTTGTAGAGATTGGTAAAAAATTTATTCAATAGTAGGTACAGACTTAGGCTATGATCAAATTCTACAATTTCAAAAAATCAAAGGCTACAAATACTTTGAAACATTTAATAGACCAATTAGAAGAAGAATCTTACAAATTGATCAATAAAAAAAATGCTTTAAAACATTTTTGATATTGTCTTGATCATACCCTTAAACTTTAATACATTTAGATGTAACACCAATCTTATCTTACTTTCTTGTAGGTTCTGTAACACCTAAACCTCAACCTGGTAATCCAAAACCCAGAGTCTTTAGATTACCGGAAGATAATGCAGTTATAAATCGATATGGATTTAATAGTGAAGGTCATAATGCCATATGGGATCGCCTCAAGAGATTGAAGGAGAATAAAAATTTTGATGGTATTCTTGGAATAAATTTAGGGAAAAACAAGGAGAGTCAAGATGCAGTTCAAGATTACATTGATGGCATAAAAAGATTCATGGATGTAGCGGATTATTTTGTAATTAATATTTCTAGTCCTAATACTCCAGGTTTAAGATCTTTACAAAATAAGAAAAATTTGGAAGAATTATTGACCAGAATAAATGCAGCAAGAGAATCAGTGGGTAGTAAACAGCCATTATTTTTAAAATTGGCTCCAGATCTGTCAGAGTCCGAGCGACAAGATGTGGCAGATGTAATTTTAAATAAAAAGTCTAAAGTCGATGGTTTAGTTTTATGCAATACCACAATTACGCGAACAAACTTGACTAATCCGAACAAGCAAGAAAGTGGAGGCCTTAGTGGTGCACCTCTCACAGATATTTCCACAGCTATGATATCTGACATGTATAGACGAACGCATGGCAACATTCCAATTATTGGCGTAGGTGGTGTTTTTTCTGGATCTGATGTTTATGTTAAAATAAAAGCTGGTGCTTCTCTGGTGCAACTTTATACTTCCTATACATATCACGGACCACCAATAGTTGGCAAAATAAAAAAAGAATTATGCGAAATACTTAAAAACAATGGTTTTTCTTCTATAACTGATGCAATAGGTAAAGATGTTGAAAATAAATAGATATTTTAATTTTAATGTGTTTATATATACGTAAATAATACATATTCAGTGCAATTTATGCGTAATCTATTATAGTTAAATGATATTTTGTTAAACCATTTATATTGTTATAATTAAATGAATACATTTCAAGTTTATTTTGTACGTATAAAGTTTTTAGAATTATGTAATGTTCTGTGAATATGTACTCACTAGAACTATTTTTATGTATTTTAATTTCTCTGCGTCATAAATTAATGATGATACTTAATATTGTGTGTGTATGGGTGTGAGTGTAGGTGTCTGTGTGTGTGTGTGTGTGTGTGGTGTGTAATGAGTTTAATAATGATAATTTGTATCAATGATTTGCATCTTGTTTTCTTTATGTGTATGAAAAGTAATTGTCGTAATTATTTATAATTGTATATTTAAATGTATGCAGTACGCCATTATATGTATATATAACATGATAGTGTAGGAATTTTATTTTTATCACCGCGATTAAACAAACAAAGCATGTGTGATTGATATAATACAAGAGCGTAAAAACTGATTTTAATAATTTTAATGGTTTAATGTTTACACGGATTGAAGTATATCCATTTTTGTTTTACATAAATATTGATATGATACATTTGCAAATTTACATTATTATATTGGCATGTTCTAGAGTTATAATTTTTGTAAAGTGTATTTACAGGAAATATCGCTACATATTATTTCAATTTATTTAGTATGTTTATTCCGCTGAATGCAATCATTTATGTCGGTTCGTGTCGTTTCTGCAGTTTCGAATTCTCGCGGGTTGTTCGCGCGTAACGACGACTGTTGCCACCGAGTGGCGCTACTATCGCGCGTGCCAAAGACGTGATCGTTGCGATCTACTCCGATGATCAATCTATTTTAGACTCCTTTCCGCAATGCCGTCGTAATCGAGGCAGTCAGCTGTTGTGTCAAAGTGAACATTCTTAACCAACAAATTGCTCGGATATTTGACCAAACTTCATACGACTCGGGTGACGAACCGTGCTTACTTCGGCGATCGACTCTTGGCTACCACTCGAAAGCACGAGAAAGGTACGTTATTGACACGTTGCCCGTCGTGGAGGAGAGACCGAGTCACGGTCTCTCGACACCTTCGCATCGTATTTGCATCAGCGAGTGCCAGTCATCACGTCATCAGGCGCACGAGGCGCGCTCGCGAGCGGTGATAAGACGTGAGATTTTTCACGAGCCGCGCCTTATCTTAAGCACCTCTCTCGCCGGAGAGCGGAAAAAAAAAAAAAGAAAAGGGAAACTAAGCGCATTCTCCGTCAATCCACGGCGTTCGCTGACGCACGTTGGTGACGAGTATAAACAGAGCCATCGAAAGTGCGAGTCTGTCGGTATATTTTTTTTTACCGCTCCGTTTCACACGTATATACGCATATACGGTTCGCTCGATCATGCGCCAGTAGCGATCGTTCGACATTCGACAGGGGAACGCGTGATCCTGAGACAGTCCCGCGTGACGGTATTCGTGTGATTTCCTGCTTTGATGATGACGGCTCTCCCGCGAGGCGGACGGTGCCACATTTAAATCGTCGCAATAGAGACGTCTTAACCAAGCGAGCTGCGTCACGACCAATTTCGATCCGATTGTGCGGCTAATTCCGATTATCACAAATAGTCGAGCAGTGACTTTTACAAATTAAGCGTTTGAATTTATCGATTCAGCGGGAATTTGTTTTGAACGATTACTTAGTGGAAGTATAAAGCTAGCTTAATTCTGTGACGGCGATTTCGCATTGAAATAAGGAGAGACGGGGGGTGACGTCATCATCGTTGTAAGAGACCACTTTCCCTTTTGCGAAGTTTTATTTATATCTTTTATCATTAATATTTTTATATGTATCTTATTATTTATCTTGTGTTTCTCTATGTTAATATTTATTTTGTATTATTTGTTGCATTTGTGTCTTACGTTCATTTTTCATATTGTAATCAGCATTTTAAAGCTCGAAAGATTTTAATAAATTGAATTGTGAATGTATAAATGAGTAATAATATTTGTCAACAACTAGATCCAGATGAAGTTCAAAATCAAGATATAAGGCGTTTTAAAGATATTTTAGTAACATTTTTATAAGCTGAGAGACATCTTATGTTCATTTCTATCAATGTAGAGGTTAACTTTAATCTCGATGCAACTTACTTTTTAATCTTTAGAACTAGAACAAGGTGAAAAGTTAGTTGAACCAAGATTAAAATTAAACTATACATTGATAGAAATGGGCATTAAAGACTTATGTCCTGATTTTAGACTGCGTCGTCTGGGTGTTTTCAAGCACAGAGGTCTTGTTTTAATGGTCATTCGAGTTTGCTATCAAGCGTCATTCAATTGTGTAACATAATACGGTACGAGGAAAACAATTCTTCACTAATGCTTAGCATACAGTAATGTGCATTTTATATCAGAAGTGCCGGTTTATGAAAGATAACGAGGCGTGATACAATCTGAAAAATATGCAGCATATCGCAGAGAGCGAAAGATTGTAGGGATACGATTTCTCCTTTGCAAATCGTGCGTGTTGATTTTAAGTATCGCAACGCGCAATACTTAAATTTATTAATTTACGTGTCCCACAGACATGGGACTTCAGGCAGTGCAGGAACAAAAAACAGACGTGGTGAAATCGCGTTTGTGTGATTTAACTTGTATCATTCCTTTCCCAGAGAAAGCGGCGAATCGTTTTGGCAAAAACGTGTTAAAATACCGGATGACCACGCGCAGTGACATGTAGTTGGAAAATAAAAAAAAAGACTAGTTTTGGCCATTCTTTCAAAAATATGAAACCGCATTTGTGAGATCAGTTATCACATAGCAGATAAAATCTGTCGGAATTTTTATTTCTGTCAATGTAAATTGTAAAACTTCAATCTCGATTTAATTTACTTTATATCTTTTTTTAATTCTACAGGAATTAGAACTTGAAGAACTAGTTCCAAGAATTAAAAGTAGAAAATTAACGCGAATAAATTGAAATTAAAGTTAATCTGTATATATATCGATACATTAGAAATGGACATTATAGATTAGATATTCTCTCTAAACACGCGGCGTTTTCGTTGACTCATTTGGGCTGTTTTTGTTTTCGAAGATTTACAAAATTTAATTTCTAATACGAATATTTAATAAAAAAGGGTGCACCACAGAAACTTGTATTACTTATTTTTGTATATATATATATATATATAGTAAATGTTTCTTTTAATATTATGACTATTCAAAATTCCTGATGGCAAAAATAATTTCGGAATAATTTACACAATTTATTCTTTATTATATATACGCTTGATTTGCTCAGTTTGTTGTATTCAATCATTATTTTTTATTCTTACTACAACACCTTGACGAACCTAAGTATAACATGGCTTGAGTATAAATGTTTCTGTAACGTCTCGTGATGGATATTCATTAAATTCTCAATTATCTCTGCAATAAATCACTTGAATGACAACGGCAATGAATAAGCGAGATCACTGTTATTGCTGAGGTCACAATCACATTGCATGCAGTCCCGAGTTTGCAAAGTCTATTCATGCTATTAATTAATAGGTCTGATATTCCGTGAACCACATTTTACGTAATTGTATTTACGAAATACACATAAAAAGAAGAACAACATATTAATCGGTATATGTCAATAAAATTTTGTTTCAACAGCTGCGTATATTTATCTGACGCGCTCTGTATAAATTTTAATCCCTATACAATATGTATAATTTAATCAGAAATACGATTTTTTTAAATTAATTTAATTCAATATTTTCATAAAGATTTTGTTAATTCCAGATATCCTAATTCTTGTTAATTAATATTTTAAGATATCCTAATTAATTACAATTAATTGCAGAACGTGTCATTCTGAGCGTTACGACACAAACTATGACTCTCTCTAGCAACGCATAACGTTTCCCAATACTTCTCTCAAAATGTTCAAAGAAAACGAAAATGGTGTGGGTGGTTGCAATGGTGCACCACCTCGTCCTCGGAGATTATTTCCCCGATTTTCCCTGCGAAGATTATTGCATTCCAGTCCGCTTATTGGCCGACGTATTGCAAGAACTCCTAGTGCAAGTAATAGGAATGCAAAAGGTAACTTTAAATTTTATTAATCCATGATACACATAATAATTGGAAGTGAGCATAATTTTTCAAATTAAAAAAACATTTTTATAGCTAAAGATCATGCAAATAGCAGAGCAACAGATGTTGAGAAAGGAGAAGCCAGAGTAAGCAATGGCTCGAGTCATTTTCAATTTCATAATATAGACCTACAGCGTGCTCCTAGTAAAGGCTCTGTGCTTTCTTCTGCAGGAAAGGTATTTATTAATAAAGCGAGATAATATTTTACATTTTAAAAAGCTGAGTAAAAGTCACAGATTTTCTTATCAATAAGCCATCTCATTATTAAATCTTTCTTATTTTTATTATTTCAGAGTAATGAAAATGGATTAATGGACTGTCCATTATGTTTGGCCGAACTACCAGTAGAATTTTTTCCTATTATTCAATCTTGCCATCATCGTAGTTGCTACGATTGCTTTCAACAATATCTAAAAATGGAAATCTCTGAATCTAGAGTTAATATTGCTTGTCCTGAGTGTTCAGAACCGTTACACCCAAATGGTGAGTATGTTATAAGTTATACATAACAATTACATTATTCTAACACTTCACATCCTGGGTATGTTAAGTTAGCACCCCAACTATAGTACTCAGGAGTTCTGATTAGAGTTCCCACTTCCTTTTGATGAGACGAAGAGTTCCCTATAGTTAATAACAAGAGTTCCGCTCAATAAACATTTTTTTTACATTTTTTAAAAATGGGGTACTAACTTTTTATCGAATTCCGAGGTGGAATAGTTCTGAGCGGCTTAATAGCTTCAATTTGCGATTGCCTAGAGTTCCTGATATGTAAAAAAAATTTTCGAATAATAAAAAAAAATTAAAAAATTTTTTAAAAATTAATTTTTAGATACAATAGTTCTGATGATAATTCCTGCTTCTTTTTGATGATACGAAGAGTTCTCTATGATTTTGAATAACATATGCGTTTAATAATTATTTTTTAATAATTTTTTAAAAATGGGGTGCTAACTTTTTAACGAAATTCAAGGTCGCATAGTTCTGATCAGCTTAACAGAACTATTTTGTGAATACCTAGAGTTCTTGATACATAAAAAACATTTTTGAAATATAATAAAGTTTAAAAAAAATAGT
>NW_017280314.1:10166-20164 GCF_001594065.2 Cyphomyrmex costatus
GAGTATATCTCGGAAACCGTTGGTCCAATCGCTTTGAGTCCTGATACTTTTCGACAGAACTCGCCGAGAACTGTCCAGAACTCCGATCAGAACTACTCGGTACTTCCAAAAAAATTTCCACGTGGGACTTCGAAAAAAATTTTTGATCAAAAATTTTTTGGGAGTACCGAGTAGTTCTGTTCGGAGTTCTGAACAGTTCTCGACGAGTTCTGTCGAAAAGTATCAGGGCTCAAAGCAATTGGACCAACGGTTTCCGAGATATACTCACTCTAAAAATTGTTGATCTTCCGACAAATGTCGCTGTATCTTGCAAACCGTTGGTCCAATCGCTTTTTCACCTTACAGTTTTCGATAGAACTCGTCGAGAACTGTAAGAAACGCTACTCAGAACTACTCGGTACTCTCAAAAAAATTTTCAAAGATTTCCACTATTTTTTTTTAAACTTTATTATTCTTCAAAAATGTTTTTTATGTATCAAGAACTCTAGGTATTCACAAAATACTTCTGTTAAATTGATCAGAACTATGCGACCTTGAATTTCGTTAAAAAGTTAGCACACCATTTTTTAAAAATGATTAAAAAATGATTAAAGCGCATATGTCATTAAAAATCATAGAGAACTCTTCGTATCGTCAAAAAGAAGCAGAAATTATCATCAGAACTATTGTATCTAAAAATTAATTTTTCATAAATTTTTAATTTTTTTTTATTATTCGAAAATTTTTTTTACATATCAGGAACTCTAGGCAATCGCAAATTGAAGCTATTAAGCCGCTCAGAACTATTCCACCTCGAAATTCGATAAAAAGTTAGCACCCCATTTTTAAAAAATGTTTATTGAGCGGAACTCTTGTTATTAACTATAGGGGAACTCTTCGTCTCGTCAAAAGGAAGTGAGAACTCTAATCAGAACTCCTGAGTACTATAGTTGGGGTGCTAACTTAACATACCCTCACATCCTACTTTCTATAAGATTCAATTATATTTACAATCTTTCATATTATATTTTTGCACAGATATTCGGATGATCTTGAATGACCAAACGCAGTTAGAGAAATACGAAGATTTTATGGTTCGAAGAGTACTCGCTATAGAACCTGATGCAAGATGGTGCCCTGCTCCAGATTGTAGTTTTGCTGTAATTGCCAGTGGTTGCGCCTCATGTCCAAAATTACGTTGCGAGCGACCAGGCTGCGATTCGTACTTTTGCTATCATTGTAAAGCACGATGGCATCCTAACCAAACGTGCGATGCTGCTAGAGCGCAACGATCTCAATATTATGAGCGCAGCTCTTCTCTAAGTTTCAGTCAAACTGATTCTCAACACAGTAAGTCTTACGAATTAATATTTATTTAACTAATATCAAATTATATTTAAACTTGTGATCTCTGTTTAGGAGACGATATAAAACCGTGTCCTAGATGTCAAGTTCTGATCGTCAAAATGGACGATGGAAGTTGCAACCACATGACTTGTGCAGTTTGCGGTGCTGAGTTTTGTTGGCTTTGTATGAAAGAGATTAGTGATCTTCATTATCTCAGGTATTTTGTATAAAGCTATATGAATGCCATATAACAAATATATTTAAACGTTCTTCTATTTTATTTATAGTCCTTCTGGCTGCACTTTTTGGGGTAAAAAGCCATGGTCTAGAAAGAAAAAGATTCTTTGGCAACTTGGAACTTTGGTGGGAGCACCAATTGGGATTGGTCTCGTCGCCAGCATAGCATTTCCAGCAATGATTATAGGTTGGTTGTACTAGGACTATATGTTCTATTTAACGCTCACAACGCGCGTGAAATTATTCCGTCCTTGTTGTTTATGTTAAACAAAGACAAAAGATGCTTGCGAGCGTTACGAACGTTATGCGAAACGCTGTCTATTTTAACAGATTATATTGCGACATTGTAAATATGTATAGCACTGAAAAAAATGTGTTACTACAAACATTATATATTTTGTGTTTAAGGTATACCGGTATGGGTAGGTCAAAAATTGTATACGAGATATGAGAAGGCCAACAAGCACAAGAGAAATGCCTTTATCGCAGGGGGAGTCACAGCATCAGTAAGTTTATTCAATATCTTTTATAATTATTAAAGTATGTGCTATATTTAGTATTTGCAAGTTAGTTATTAACATATCAGACTATGGTTATGTCTAAATTTTCATGGTTAAACATTATTTATTATAAATATTTCTCGTGTCACAATAAAAGTAAATGGTTGATCGTGTGAATTCTGTTTATGACCGAAAGAAAAAAAAAAGAAACGTGTATCTGTATCAATTGCAATAGGAACTTTGTTTGCTATTCGTAATAACATCGAAGTATATTTTATCCATACAGTTTATACAGAGAAAATGGATAGTACAATAATTGTATATTATAGCATTAACAAAACAGCGCGTTCGCTGGAATAATTATCGGAAGAAGTTTATCACGGGACGTATACGGGCAAATGGAACGTAATTGTTTCATGTTTTATATGTATATCTCGAAAATACTCTATAACTTTGATATATGTCCTATCATTAAACACGGACCTAGTTGATTCCGTCTTAATAATTGTATCACAACTACTTGCATATATCTTTAACGACTTGGCACAGCACATTAAAGACATTTATATCTGAGCAAAAACTGAATTGAACATTAGAGAAACCTACATCTAATAACAAATCAATTTTTTACGTAGTTTCTCCCAGAAAATTTGCTTTCGATTTTATCTTACTTTTGAGACTTTCATCAAATTGTAAGCGAGTCTTGCGTGAATAGTCATTAAAATATTATAACTTTTAAGGAGTATAATAGCTGATAGGTTGTCAAAGCTTACATTAATATATAACTGAGACATCTATCGTACCCTTTAAGCATATCAATCTTGACTCATCTTGTCCCGTTTGTCTTACAATTAGTAAATCTTGTCGGAAACAGACAAAATCGAGTAGTTTTTAATGTCTATATTTTTCCGATGTGAATGTTTCTTTGCAATTGTCTTCTTCGGTGCCGGCATTCATGTTACTGCTGGCTTAAGCTTCTTTTAGGTTTAAAACACAAAGATCACGCCTTTAAACTACAAACGGGCTATCTATTGCTTCACATGAAATTTTTTGTTTAGAGTCAGCCCCCTGACAGAAATATTAATTCTTCAGTGTATACGCTACCGTGACAGCGATGATTAAGAATCGGCTTCGTTTGTCGTGATAATAGCTTCGTCCGTTAGTACACCATCATTATATAGATCTTCGAGGACGTCAATCAGTCGTTGCTCCGTGAGGGGATCACCGAGTGCGACGTCCACCGATCCTATGCAAAGTAAAAGTGCCAGTAGTTGAGACTTTCTATAGTCCTTGTCGAGATCCTTTCTGGTGTAACCTAAATCCTTGACGATATTTAGGCCAAGATGTAAGCACGTCCAATTCAGTTTATCCCAATACTTGTCCAAAAGCGTTTTAGTGTGCTTGCGCCGCAACTCGGTAGGCACTGAACTCACCAATAACAATGCGATATCGTTCGTCGGTCGACTATAAGTGACCATCTGCCAATCAAGAATGAAACACTCTGTGGGTCTACCTTTCCTGAAAAGTAAATTATTGCTCCAAAAATCGGTGTGGGTTATTAATGCCAACGGACCCTCCGGAGCGAGGAGAGCCGAAATAATATCTTTAGTGCGAGGTCGTAGAACTAGCAGAGTCTCAAGAACCGTCTCCAATCCTGGTCTACTCTCCAGGAAGTGCGCCAGCTGCGGTAAACCGCGTTCTACCAATTGCTGGTACGAATCTGTTGCTTTTGCGGTTTGGAATAGAAATGGATAACGCTCGGATAGAGATTGTCCGTCTACGACTTTCATCGACAGAGAATGGGCATGTATCCGAGCGATGGCGTCTAATGCTGCCATTGCTTGATCTAATGTTAATCCTTCCGAGAATTTAACGCTATCATAATTGTCGCTTAAGTCGCTCAATACTAGCATTGATTCAGGTGGCACCGGACTATCATCCGTTCCACCTGCAGGGCTATAATGAGCATGAAAGCACGTCGGAACTGGTAATATAATATTGCTTTCACATTTATCAATCGCTAGTTGTCTTTCTTTGAATTCCTTCAAATCTGGCATCACCTAGTATACAAACGCACAATATTAAGAATTCGTCAAATAGGAAAAAAAATCTCAAATTTTATTCGATTATTTATTGCCTTACCTGTGTATAAAACTTAATCTCTCGGAGATCGAATTGGCCTTCAGTAACAAAAAAGCGGCTAAACGGATCCTTGGGCAATTGCTTTATGATAAGGTCCGCTCTGCATTTATCAATCGGCTTGTTCGTTATACTCGTAAGTGCTGCTAAATATTTTACTGTAACGCTGGTGATAGCGCTCAGCACACTTTCGCTCGTCGTGCATCCAGAATTTACTTTAAACTCCAAGACTTTGACCTAAATAAATCATTCAATGCTCGAATCAGATGTTAACTATCAATTCGTACATATATCTAACGCAAGCATCGATACAGTTCTCTATGAGTCTGTTTTTTGTTCCTGCACTGTCTGAACTGTAGTATACACGTGCAATAAGTTGAAGTAAAACAAATATAGGTACGTTTGTTTCACTTCAACTTATCGCACCGTGTGTACTAGTTCAGATAGTGCAGGAACAAAAAACAGACCCTATTTCACTTGTTTACATGACTAACCGCTTTGCCCTTGTGGTACTTCGATAATATACTTTCGAGCCACTCCTTCCGGACTTCCCAATCCGAGACAATTTGCTCCTCCCCACAAGAAGTGTCGGTCTCGTCGTCCAAATCGGACATGACTCCTTCCGGCTTGTTTCCTTAGCAACTCTTCTCTTTTCTCCTGTCTTTCTTCACCAATATCTCACTGGCGCGACTCGGCAATGCTCCTGGTAATCCTCTCGCTCGGTGCACAACTATCTGACTTTAGTCAGCGTTAACAAGGCATGTGCTTCGACGAATGACGATGCGCCCCACCGATATACAACGGACGATGTTACGTAGCTAAATTATCGCAAGTACACACGCGAGACGTGCACGCACACGCGTATACACGTTGATTATTAACGATGCGTACGTGTGCTCGCTACCGTGAAATCACCGTCGCTGAATGAGCCTCGTTACGTGCCGCTGCCTCTTCCCGGTTATGTCCACCGCCGATTCTGCACCGATTTGGAGTGGATCGTAGCTGGCGTAGTTCGATGCCCCAGCATGGGTGGAGGGAACGATTGTCTTTTTATTTTAATCGACACGCCCTCGGAGCTCCAACTGATTGGACCGACCAGAGTCTTCTTCCTTGATCTAAGCGCACCAAGCGCGCATTATTCTTAATTGCCACGAAGCAATGTGGACCTCAGAGTACTGACCAATGCAACGCATATTCCATTGTCGCCTATCTTGGGCTTGGTGCTCCGCCGGCCGATGTAGGGTGGGGCGAGGAAGATATCACTACTCGGGCGCATGTCTACTCCCAACTCTCTCGATCAATATTCTTCCTTCTGCTCCTCCCCAGAGGCGTGCAAAAAGAATTGGCCGCCCGCGTACAAAAATAATTTTGCCGCCCCAAAAGTGTGCACATACAGTTATCTGTATCTAGGGATGCTAATTATTAAAAAAAAAAACCAAGAAAGAAATCGTATAAAATGTATGTTAAAAGTACTGGGTTAGCACAAAAGTTCGTAGCAAACTATTTCATTTCTATCACATTTCTATATAAGTTTAAAAAGAATTTGGCATTGAATTACATCATTCGTAGAACAAACAAATTTTAGCTTTACGAATCTATTTTTTAAACTGCGATAGAATTATTTTTATCAGCAATCAAAGTGCTCCTCTTATTTAACCCGCAAAAACTCGATAATAAAAGCTCATTACTAAAAACTTCTAAGAACATTTTTAAAAAACGATTTTGTAGATGGAAAATTTTAAGCTTTCACACGTTAGATAGTCGAAAATTTTTATAAGTTTTTTTGGACACGCTACAGGCTCGTAAAATGAGAAGAAAATTTTCCTTATTCAGCTTATAGTTTTCTGTATGTAAAAATGTGTGATCAAACTTACAGAAACTCAAAAGATACCGTGATAAAAATGTAAAAATTTCAAGCTTCCGAATCCCTTTTTTAAATTTAAATTTTGTTTTTAACAAAGTTTTATTTGCTTAAATTTTGACGTTTGTAGCGCTACAAACTATTTTTTATTAGGTACTCAATAAAAAAGATACAGAGAAAAAACAATTTTTAATGAAAACTTCTAATACTTAAGAAGCTATAACTCTTATAGTATGTCCAAGTATTTAGTATAATGAGTCTTCGACCGCCTTTCTGCAGGCTTTAGCCGTTTGCGTGCTATGCACGCGTTACACGCTTGCTAGACACGCCCCTGCCCCTCCCTGTTTGTGCACGCATTCGGGTTTCTTAGATTTGTTTTTTATTGTTACATTGAACTGCACTAGAACTTTCTTTCTCGCTTTTGCCAAATTTCACAAACATATACTTTATTTAAAGTACGCACAAGAGCGTAGAACTAGAATCGATTAACAATACATCATTTGTCCTTGTTTAACATTTAATAAGCAACAAAAAGATAAAATGATTTTCAAAAAAGATTTTCTCATAAGAATCTGGACGTATAATTAGAGCTTTATTTTGTTTAATTAGTTTTGATTGGTCTGCTATTTTTCAATAACTGAAGAGAGGAGGGGAGAGAAGATAAGGATAAAATAGAAAGAAAAAGAAGTAATGAATATACTCTCTCGCGTAATATTTTTAAAGTAAGGAAATTCTGTATACAGAACGCGGCTTGTGTCTAAGAGAGATCGATTATTGTACCTTTAGTGAGATAAAAATGATCAAATTGATCAAATTATTTAGATATTGCGATCAACGAAATTACAATTCTTGTGACTTTGCTTACTTTTATAATTTTTACCTCGTTTCGAGATACACAATCGATCGGCAGACTCTTATTAAAGAATTTCTAATTCTTAATCGTTGTAAGCATGAATCGGACCATGGTCTATCTCAGTCAGCCCTGTATAAAGAAACAGGGAACCTCTTCCATCTTCGGCCGTATGCCGACTCCATTCTCAAAGTCTAACAGGAAATCTGAAAATTGGAGCGCGATAATGCATTTCCGACAACTCCCAAATTCATTGCCTCACTACGTTGATGGCTGTGCAAGCTGGTACGATATGCCGTATTTCATTTCCTTCTAGAATGGCGGGATAAGCGAAATCGTTCCAAGCATGAAAATGTAATACGCTGATAAACGTGTAGTAAAAAATGTAAAATCCTGAGACTTGAGAGGTGCTCGAATATTGTTCTGGATAAGATAAAAAAATCAGCTATCACTTTGAGATAAGTATAAGTGAAACAGGATTTTATATCAACGAAAATAATTGATTTAAATTATTTCCTTTTATCGAAAACATGATTACTTGGTTTTACCGAGCGACATGAGCATTAAACTTTTATTATCGGAGTTCTTTATAACTCTATGTAGTTACATAGTGACCTTCGATATGTGTCCGGACTGTTCCTATTTATATTACTTAACAAGTGCGGACGTGGCATTATTTAAAGCAAGGAGTAGCCCTCAAGACGTCAATAACATGCACACTTTGTTATCCTGGCAAGCGATGCGGATAAAATTTTTTAAACAAAGGTGTTTATTAATTTATTCTCATAACTCCTACAGGTCTTGGTATCACCGGTACTAGCAGGATTAGCTGTGGGTATTGGTGTACCCATTTTGCTGTTCTACGTCTACGGCGTGGTCCCAGTGTCCCTCTGCCGAAGCGGAGGCTGCGGCGTCTCCACGAGTGGCACTGGAGTGCGATTTGAATTTGACGATGAGAATGAGCTGATGGGGGCTCTAGGCGTCCGTAATGGTGGAGGTAAATGTGATGCATTTGTGCCACACACGTTCCACTCGATTAAATCCATCTTATCCACGTGTGTACCGCGGCTATTCATACCCCCATATCGAGATCGAAGTATTGCGATCAAAATCTCTATTACAAAACTGTCACGTTACAGATGCGGCATCAATAGACGTCGCAAGTCACCGTGGTGGCAACCCATCGATAGGTGAGGCCTCTCTTTCATTGGGTAGCGGTAGTCAGTTAGAGAAATTGGGTCGGGAAAATGACCGTGAAAGCGCTAGCAATGTAGCCCTTGCTGGTACGAGCCTCGCAGGAAGTATAGCCTCTAGTGTGCTACCTGGAGGTCAAAGGTAGTTATTTTGTTTTTTGTTCGTAGATTAGATAATGCGTTTTTCACTAACATGTTCGATTACATATTCAGGTTGGAAGTCCAGGCTGACGTTACATCTACTCAACGTTTCAGTTTATGTAGTGAAACAGCTTCCGCAGCTACTAGTTTGTCTGAAAAGTCCGTAAACGCTTCTATCGCTCTAGACGATGGTGCGGCCTCCACGAGAGCTTTGGCAGGTTCCGTTCTTAACTTTAAGGTACTTAGTCCTGATAAATATTTAAACAGAAATTTTTTTTGTTTTAATATTATAATGTCCGATTGATCTGATTTGATTGTCTGATTGAAAAAGTATCAAGATAAATTTTAAATCTTATTATTTTCATTATTATCTTTTATGTAGATGGATGGCAGTTCAATCAGTGGTGGCAGAAGTACAGAAGGGGAACAGGCAGCTAGCTCTGCTAACG
The DNA here is from genome assembly GCF_001594065.2 of Cyphomyrmex costatus. Taxonomy (NCBI): domain Eukaryota; kingdom Metazoa; phylum Arthropoda; class Insecta; order Hymenoptera; family Formicidae; genus Cyphomyrmex; species Cyphomyrmex costatus. The sequence goes on from NW_017280314.1 coordinate 18,863, forward strand.
ATGGTCACATGGACTCTGCTGGACAAGCTACTTCTTTGAGCTCCCTAGAAGAAGTGGCACCTGGTTTAGCAAAACGTATTCGTCGTAAACTCACATTTGACCGTCAATGCAGCGATTCTAGTAGTTGGACTATGTGCGGGGAGGACGGCGGTTCGGAACGCGTACGATTTGACGATCATGTCAGTGTAATTGAAGCGGATCAAGAGAGGATAGTAGGAAAATTGGAAGGTTGTGTAGTAAATAATCGCTCAGCGGGAGGGAGGAAGCGAAACAAGGATTCAGAGATAGAGATGGAAGTTCAAAAGACATCTAAGTACGAATCGCGCAACTAAATTTAAACTTAAGTGACGAATAAAAGCAAAATTATTGTGATAATATTGTTTGTTTAGGAATTCGAACGGTGAATTAAATGCTGAGAGCCCTGTGGACGATACTTCGCGGGAACGCGTCAACGTGGCCACTTTGAAAAATGTATTTTTTCACGCTTCAGCGGTATCTACGGATCGCGAGAAACGATTGTCTGTTATAGAGGAACCAATGCCAATCGTACCGCACATTTCTGGTAATCAGATCTTCACGCCTCTACATAACGAGTGTCAAAGCCCTACTAGTACGGACAAGAGCTTACAATGCTAAGAAAATTAAGACTGAATGTTATGGGCATCATGGTATGCTTGTATCTCTCGAATCGATATATGTATAGATACGTATATACATATTCTTGAGTGTGTATGTATGTATTAAATTACATAACTATAATCCGTAAGTATAAACACGAAAATTGTACATACCCACATATGCAACACGCAGTATAGTTCAAATATTACATGTGAGAGAAAAAAAACGTGGTAAAACAATTTTACTGTGCATTTGCGCTGTGATTATGCATATACTAAAAATTTGTGAATGTTACACACATATAAAAAAACAAACACTTGTGCTGGCCTCCAATTCGTTATCTTAAATGATGAAAAAAGGTTAATGAAATTTTTTTGCGCTAATATTTTGTGACTGAATATTTTTAACGTTATTATAACAGATTAAATAATCTTATAACTTATATTTAAATTATTCCTCAGCTTCCAGAATCCAGTTTGTAACGAACTGGTGAACAATACAAGCTAAGAAAAAATTACAATGAAAGTTAACATCGTGGATTATCGTTGCATTTTATAAGTCGAATACTGCTCATTACATCTTCAAGTATTACGCGTTTAACAGTCAATATATACATATATATATACATATATGTATAAATATATATGAGAATAATTGAATAAGAATATTCTCTAAAATATATAT
>NW_017280314.1:20221-48083 GCF_001594065.2 Cyphomyrmex costatus
TATATATATAACTTAAATATATATAACTTATAAATATACATAAAATTATATATTTTAGATATATATGTATGTATGTATGTATAAAATCTATTATAAATTCATTTAAAAATCATCCTGTAAATTTGTTTAATTTAACAAAATAACAATTGTGGTTTTTGTTATTTTGCATTTGTCAGTTCATATGAAATAGTTGACCACCAATACCAATGGTTGCGTTCAGCAGAAATAGCAGCTTTGCAACTGCTGTAAGATTTTCTATTGAATGTGTGACAGCGGTTTATTATTTTCAAACACGTTGCTCAGCAATCATAATTTTTTTAAACATATTAAAAATTGTTGTTCAGCAAAAATCAATGCTATACAAATAAAACTATACAATTAAGGCAACTAAATACAAATAATAGTTACTTTAACCTTTATATAATTGACATTATTAATATTCACTAACGCTGTTTAGGATGGACAGCGTATTTTCAATTTGCTAGAAAAAATGTCAAATGTTTAACAAACATGTTGTAAATTCATAAGCATTTATCAAAAGAAATTTAAAAAATTTGCAGTTTAGTGATTTGAGTTATCAAACAGTACAAGTTACAAGAACATTTTAATTACAAGAATTTGAAAATAATTGTCGGTAAAATAAATATAATGATAGTAATTATATAATAACAATAAATGTAATATTTTTTATATTTACCAGAATTAAAATTTTTTTTTTAAATAAGTATACCTCCCGGGTCACAAAACAATGAGCTATATTTGTTATTAAAATTTAAAATTCTATTATAAAATACAATTTTTTATTATAACCAATAATATTAGGGGGTTGCATTAAAAGCCGCTGTTTTTTGCATTAAAAACTTGTTTAAAAACAGAGGCAAACATACTAATCGGAACGTTTCGACTTTATAAAGTCATCATCAGCCACACAAACCCCAATCTAATTAATAATTTAACATGTCAAAGACGCATGATTAACATTCAAAAATTATACTATTGCAATTCTTAACGATCTACAATATTAACATGTCGCAAGATGTATTATACGTTAAACAACTAATTGCTCTAATGTTGAACTGTAGTCAATTTACTTCAAAGATGAGATAAAACTGCTGTAATCCATTCTTCGTTTTTCGGCGAGAAAGGTTAGTCCAAATAAGAAAAACCAAATAATTGCTCTATGTGATTTTATTTTTGACTAATTGACTGGAAATTTCTTATTTGGACTAACCTTTCTCGCCGAAAAACGAAGAATGAATTGCAGCAGTTTTATCTCATCTTTCAAGTAAATTGACTACAATTCAACATTAGAGCAATTAGTTGTTTAACGTATAATAAATCTTGCGACATGTTAATTTTGTAGATCGTTAAGAATTGCAATAGTATAATTTTGGAATGTTAATCATGCGTCTTTGACATGTTAAATTATTAATTAGATTGGGATTTGTGCGGTTGATGATGACTTTGTAAAGTCGAAACATTCCGATTAGTATTTTGGCTCCGTGTGGTAGTCTATGCGAAAATATTGTTGTCATCCACGTTTCGTCCCGGCCCCCACTACTGGACTCATCAGTAAGGCATTGTAGTGGGAGCCTGCCTTAGACGCCTGGAGGTGTCTTAGAGCAAGGTGCTATATGAATACGTATCTCGAGTACATACGAGAATTGGCGTGAGTCTCTTCCTTTGAGTCTTTTCCTTTCTAGACCTCTGGTGGCGGGCCGCCACAGTATTATTGGTTATAATAAAAAATTCTTTTAAATTCTAACAACAAAATTACCAGAATTAGTTTAAAAAGCTGCTACTATATTTTACAATTTTATTTCGTAATACACTACGCTTATTATAATTTCAGGAACATTCAATAAAATTAAAATTGCACTTTCAAACATTTTAAAAGTGCAGCTTGATGCACTAATAGTATTAATTTCTGCTGCACGCAACCAATGTGATTAAATATTAAATAATTAAAAAAACTACACTTAGGGTTCTCTTTCATCAACCTCGGTTAAGTTAACCAATGGTTACATGGGATACGTTCAGCGGACTCATGTAACCGTTAGTTAATTTAATCGAGGTTAGTGAAAGAGACCCTTATGAAGTATTTTATCAATTCATTTCTTTTTTTGTAACTTTTTATCCATAATTTTACAAAAGATTTAAATGTGCATGCATATTGATTTTATAAAAAGAATTTTATTTAAAGGTATATTAGTTATTTTAATTCTAAAATATTTTACTTATATAAAATAAAGAATAATAAAATGTATTAATCAATAGTTTAAAAAAAAATTACTTTGTATACGCATATATAGGAAAAACAAAACCGAATTGAACTACACAAACTGCCGCACCTTCTTTATACATATACAAACAGTACTAGTTATATTTAAATAAAATTTACATAAACGTGTTTATTCGAAATCATTAACATATTTGAAAGCATATAGAAGTAACAAAGTAAATACACTTTGTCGATTATTGATTCGAAAAATTAAGTAATCAAATTCTCACATTTTTTAAAACTTAATACAAAATCATTAAATTTTTTGAATATAAATATCTTCGTTAAATATCTTATCAATATATTATTTTCAATTCTTGTTTCGAGATATAAATATTAATTCTTAGTCTATGTTCTTATAAAAATTTTGTATTAACCTGTGCAAATGAAATAATTTTAAACTGTGAATAATTATATAGTTTCTAGCTATTTCTTACAAATAATATATACAATATGTTTCCTAATTATGTATAATATATAGTATTTGCGCTACATTTTTATCATTTAACAAAATTTTTCTGTAATTGAAATAATTGAAATGTGATATGATAGCATATATATTGAAATCTCATAATAGCGCGCGATTCGAAGATCTGAACGCTATATCGATGTTGCTCCTACTTCACTTCAAAACAATAAAATTTAAGATTTTAGGCTACTACTATCTTTCAGTCATGTCACTTATAGTGCAGAAGGAATTTTTTGCGCTATTTTGAGAGAGAGGTTTCAGTATATAATTATAGTAATAACAATATTACTTAAGATGCTAAAATATAACTCTCCAAATGCCTATTTGCACTACCTTTATTATATAAAAAAAACCCGCAAATATTATTATAATTAAAATGATTACTTAGTAAGTTTAGAATACTGGCATCTACAAATAATATATGGTTCTGTATTAATTTAATTTGCCTGTACTTGCCTGTCATTAATATGTACAGCACAGAAGTATCTTTAAATATGCACTATTATCATTTTACATGTCATTGTAACAAGTATATATATTTCTCTGGGAAGTAAAATAAATTGCTGTAAGAAATTACAACTGAGACAAGACTGCGTTTGAAATTAATATTCATATAAATTAATATTGAAATGTCATTTGATAAAGCAATAGAAACTCTTGAATATTTAAAATATGTTACATAATATTTGGTATTTATTCATTGTTAAAAAAACTTAACTCGTTTCTTATGTAGTATAAAAATTTTATATTTTTTGTTGATCTACAATGAACGACTTAGAAATAGAGGAGATTTTTTAAATAATTCATCTACCTTTATTTTGAACAATTCACTTTGTATAGGTTCATTTAATTGACAGAGTGGATTCTTCACTACATATTCCAGGTAGACCTAAAGTAAAAATATAGGATTACATAGCGTACATACACCTGCACTTCTATTAAAGGAAACAGGTGTATGATCTTACTTCTCTATACAATTGCTGTAATAATTCTCTGGCATTCTGACTTGCATTATCAGTATTCAAAACAAACTTGAGACCTGAAGGTGTTTCAAAGTAGTGAAGAGTATATTTGCTCGTCTTGTAATACAGAAACCCCTCCTTAGGATCCAACGGAGAGATTTTACTTACAAATGATTTTATGGAAAACAACATTCCATACATTAATTTTGCCTCCTAAATTGTAAATATACTTCTGATAATACTGTTTATTACAACAAGATTCCTTCCTTTTTAAAAATATGTATAGCTAAAATCTATATAATATTTGTTTAATTTAAAGTGTATCTAAAAGTGCGTTCCGTTTCTTGCATGATACGCATAATGCATTGTTTATCTTTGCTCTTCACCAAATGTTAAACAAGGACAATTGATGCATCATGCGCAAAACAAAACGCACCTTAAGAGTTTCAATTTCTTAACTTTATATCTATTTCTCAGTATATCGTTTTTTTCTCAATTATTATCACAAAAGGTGAATAAATAGAGAGTTTAATATGTGTAAATCCTTGGTAAAAAATATTAGACATCTTAAGTTTCAGTTTATAAGTTTATTTTTTTTATACATTAGTTTCTTCGTTTCAAAAATCCTTTACACTTACGTTTAGTAACTAATGCTGGTAACCAATGCAAGAATTTGAAGAGAATTTCAGACAAAATAAAAATTGATATGTAATATTTTTGACCAAACTTGGGTAATTATATAGAATATCACCATCACCTCCGATTGTGATAAAATTAGGCTTATTCGAGCAAACTACCATAGCGCGCTACAAGACATCCAGTAGTCTGGTTGACCGAACTCGTTCAGGATACCCAAAAGTTACCACTTCTCAAGAGGATCAGTATATATAACACAAATAGCTACTTACAGAAATTTGAGTACACGCGAAGAACTCTTTTCAAGTGTTTACATAAATATGCACACTACTCAAATTTAATTATTTTACCTCTCTGGTACATTTAGACCTAGGCATATATGCATTTTCTGTATACCTAATGGGATAATGAATGCGGTAAGAATAAAAGAAAATGCTATAGAAGCAAAAAATTCCGTTCAAGTACATTTTAATGCTACTCAGAGTAATATATCCAAACTGGAGTGTACATACTTTACTTTCACTGTTTACGCAAAGAATTTGTGTTTTTAAAGTACTGATTTGTGATTTTGAAGCAGTACTTTTGTATTTTTAAAACAGTGAATTTAATTGCATACATGCGTATAACGACAGTTCATTACAACGCATGCTTGTATGAAAAAAAGCGTAAACATCTATTTAATGTGAACAAATATTTATAGCGCTCATATCGAGTAGGAATGACAGCTTTCCTAACCTGAGTAGTTGTCAACTTTAACGCTTAATAACTCGGTTCACAAGATCGACCGCCGCATTTTTCCGCCAGATTCTTTCGTTTTGAGTGAAAACACGTCGAATAAGTCTATTTCTATCACAATCAGAGGTGGTGGAGGTATTCTATATAATTACCAGTTCTTCTAATCGACATACAACAATTATATGAACAACTACGATTACCTCCTCTTTTGTTATTCCCGACTTATTTAATCTGTTCCATTCAGCGTAATATAGCAACGTGCCGGTTTTTGAAAAAATGTACAAGTTGTGAATTGTCATAATGCTGGCACGTTGTTTTTTTTTTTCGGCTAGTAAACCACAACAAACCACAATGGTCGCGTTCAGCAGACTCAACTGTTGCGGAGCACCTGCGACACGGCTGATCGAAAAGCCCGTGTTACACTACGGACTGTGGACGCGGATTGAGATTGCGGATCGCACATCGGAATTCAACCAATCAAGATAAAGCTGCTTTGTTTTGATTTGCTGAATATCGATGCGCGATCCGCAATCTCAATCCGATTCGCGTCCACAATCCGTAGTGTGACACAGGCTTAAAAGAATATACCAAATTCTCGGAAATACTCCAGAAATAGGATAAAACTAGAGTCCCAGATATCAGAGATGCGCAACCGATGTTAAGCTGGTTCTACATTAGTTGCAAGTCGATCGCAAGTTCGTTGCGACAGCCAATCTCAAGCTTGCATTTTGAAATCAACGCTTCAGATTGGCTGTCGCAACAAACTTGCGATCGACTTGAACTAATGTAGAACCGGCATTACGCGTCCTGATTGGCGTGACTGTCAGCCAATCATGACATTCATTGGTACTAAAAATGGCTGACTAATAGACGATTGGTGGATTTCATAGTTTGTCTGCAAACGACGCCATTTTTAATACTTTTCTCTTATGCTCATTTCCACACCAATGCAGATTAATATTAATCTTGGTTCAATTTGCTCTTCATCTTTTTCTAATTCTAAAAATTAGAAAAAGATTAACAGTAAGTTAAACCGAGATTAAAGTTAATCTGCATTGGTGGCAGAAACAGGCATTAGTAGTTTTGTGATATTGACTTAAGCCGGTTGCGCTTCTCTGATATCTAGGACTCTACTCTAGGTTTATATTTGTATGAACAGCAAATTAAAATTTAAATGTAAAAAACTAAAAAAAAATAGATTTATAATTATAATGCGTTGCAAAATGAAAAAAAATAAGAAAATATAAAATTATATAAATATTGTATAAATATTATACTGTAAAAATATTTTAATTAAAGATCGGCACACGATGCTTGTTTTTCCTGCTAGAGTGCTTGCTTTTTTGAAAATTATTGGCACTTTTCTCCTAGAACAGTCCTTGCCATTGACTATCGTTAATTATCGACATAGTAGATGAGAATATGGGCCCTGGCCTACAGCCAGGCCAGGTCATTTTTCAAGTGAGGGATCTAAATAATTTAAGTCGAATTTAGAGTATAGGCCGCGGCCTAAATTCACGGTGTAATCGTAGCCAAAGAATTATGCATTTTGTTTCTATGACAACAAAATTAAAGAATTGATAAATAGATATTTTTGTATCTCTCTCACAATGGATTTTCGCTAATCTTCACATTTTCAGTCACATGTTGAAACACACTTTGTCAATGATAAATTGATAAACCAAAAACAGATTATTCAAAAATGTAAACCAAAACTGTGCATAAATGCTTCTGTCGATTGTATTATCTGTCTCAGACCGTAAATGGCATATTTACGCGAAGTTCCCACTTTTGAAAACTTAGATTTCGTCTCGAAGAAAAATCAATATGTCCTTCCGTAATGAAATTGATGGTAACAAACGATGTTCTAATACCGGTTGCTGTGGTTAGTATGCATTGAATAATTACACATAAAAACAATGATAGCAATTTCACGGTTTTGAAGTTAAAATAACCATATTTTTTATATGTATATGTAATTAAATATTTTATTATCTTTTATCAATTTTCATTAAAATTCATAAAATTTGATGTTACTATCTTTTACAAAGAGAAATATTATAATAAATTTCATTAATAATCATTGTATTAATACTGGTTTAATTACATTTTACCGAATTTTATTTTATAAAGAATTATAATTTTTAATTATTATAAAAGTTATTAGTTATTATATACAAGTTTGTAAGAAATAAATATATTACTCTCTCGCACGAAATGCCAGAGATATCCGGGTTCGACTCCCGACCGAGATAATATTTTTCGCAATAAAAAATTAATTTTTTACAGTTTTTAATAGGTTATTCAGCATTAGTAAGATCGATATAAGATGCGTAAACAGCATCAATAATTGTTAAATTGTTAGTCAATTTAACTCGTGATATTACTGCGGTATAGTTTATTAGTGTTGCGTTTCAAGTCTGAAAAACATTTCGTCGCGCAATCGAAGAATTACATACGTAGTATATAAATTCACACGCAATTATTTAGGAGCACCCATGATCCAGCTTAGACCGCATTGTCTCATTCACCTTAATAAATATATTATTTGAAAACTGTGCAACTTGTATAAGAAAAATCTCTTCAAAGAGATTTATTTTGTAACTAAATTTATAAATAAATGTATGTATTTGTTTTTGTAACAACAAAATACTGATATATTAAAAATTTATTGGAAGTTAATGTAAGAACATAACTAATATGAATACGAAGCCTCTATAACAGTCTAGCTTGGACCTTTAATTGCTTACATATAATTTCGTGAATGTATTAATAAATTCACGCAAAATTATATATAAGCAATTAAAGATCTAAACTAGACTGTTATAGAGGCTTCGTATTCGTATTAATTTATTGAAAGTATTTTGGTTCCTCTTTTAATACCTCTTAATTCGTACCTTATATAATATGTCCCAAGAATGTAACGGCTTTTAGCTTGCATATTTTGATGCAGGAAACAATTGTGCATCAGGCCAAAGCAGTTGTGAAGCGCGCATATCTTCGTGTAATTGCCAAAGTAATGTAGGATGCCTGAATCGCGATGCTTGTGGTGGTTTGCGACTCACCGGAACCGCCGCGACGGGCGCTTGTCTCGGATCGTGTCAGTGCGTCGAGGAGGAAATTTGGAATAGTAACGTGCCACCTAAATCGAATTACCGATGGTTGAGTAACTTCATTGAGCTTCGTCGTCAATGGAGCGACCACGGTCGTCAGCAGGCATACAAGTGTCGTTGCAGCCGACCATGGTAAATAACGACGGTTTAGCAATATCGATATGTCTCAGCCGTGAATGAAACTGATGTACTGCGTATGACACGATGATGACAAGAACAACAGTTCTGTATTATTTTATTTATTAGTCTAGAACATTTGCCCATTCTTGTTTCCAAATAACGATAACATCAGTTACTCTTGTTTTAAAATCTATAGAGTATTTTGATAGTCTGTATTAATAACTCTATCGAGAGATAAATTTTACATAGACGTGAGGTCATTAAGCGCTGAATTATGTGGTCCAATCTGCGAAAAGCGAAGGGGTAATCACTTAATAATTGTGGGACGGAGTCCCTGAAATCATTATAAAATTTATATAAAATTTCGATATATAATATCCGATAATTACGAGAAATAATTGTGTAATATTAGATAAAATCGTTTATTTTACCAAATGACCGTATAGTGAGGAAAAATTATTTGTCATCAAATAAAATTATATAAAATTAAATGAAATCATGTAATCTGTGGGACAATATTTCAGATAGTGGTTACCCCCTCGGCGAAAAGTTAGGATAAACGAAGACAAATTTTTAAAAATTAAACTATTCTTGATAAGATAAAGTGGGGGCTATTCCGTCAATTTCAACTTTAAATAATAATATGAAAATTTACAATAGCAAACAATATTTCAATCCAGTGACGTGCTTATAATTACATTATCCGGTCATGAAAGCACAATCTTTAAATAATCAGTATATTCAACGACATAAACATCGCAAAAAATAAACGAAAAGGTTCTATTCTAATTAGTTCTATTCTAATTAGTATTATAATAAAGAGTGATAAGTGATTTTTATATGTAGTTTTATGTTATATATTTTATTTAAGTTTTATGAAAAAATACACATTGAACTAACATATTTCATATTATTGTATTTCAAAAATTAACTTGATAGTGCATGTGCCTTTTTCCTCTTCCATTAAGTTAATAATTAGATTACTTGTGTGTTTTTTCTTTTTTTACAAAAATGTTGATATTTTATCATAAAAAATGTGAAATGTATAAAAAATTTTATATTACAATACATTAATTAAATTAATTTCTTTATACGTAAAATTTACGTACAAAGAATCTATACCTGACATATACCATGCTCTGTATTATTCAATAGCGACAGCTTTCTAGAGTTAAAGAACGTTGTAAAATTTAGTAGCCTTCGTTTCCGGTTGTTTTTCGTGCGTAAGAAAAATGTTGCTCGTATACGACATAGCAATGTTTTAGGGTAAACTTATTGACCGTTTGTAGGAAAGTGGAGTTAGTGCTTATCTCTGTTTTCGTGAAAGCACTGTCCATTTGTAGTATCACCGATTTTTCTTCTTTATTTTTCTTTATATAGCGGGAAGAATTCTCGAATGAATATGAACGCTAACCGAATATTTTCTCTTCAAAGATATTGAAAGAATTATTGAATTTCCTTATTTTGCACCGTATTGCATTTTGTTCGCAGCAGAACTGTCGCCTCGTGCCGACCGTGTCTTTCTTCAACGCCCTCGTGTTCTGGTACTCCTTTACTTACATTGGACTGTCAGGTACACACCCAGGTGGATTTCTCGTTGAGATGCGCTTTAAAACGCGCTTGAGATTCCTTTGAGGTAGTAAATTTTGCATGTTTTTACTATGAGGAGAATAGAAGTAAATGCCTGCGCAAAGAATACAACAGATTTACACTTAATCCTGCCATTCAGAGTTTAAAACTGCTTAATCTTTATACTTAAAAAATTCTTTCTAATATTATATTAGTATTAAAATTAATATTAACATTAATATTATGTACATAAAATATTAATAATAAATTTCCTTATATGTAACATTTACGTATTGATATATAATATCTACATATAAATACATATTTGTAATCTGAGGGTGTAATAATAATTCTAATATTAAAAATATTATATTAAAACATATTCATTTGAATTCAAATTCAAGCAATCACTGTACATTTATGACAAACTGATGGATAGTAGGGTTAAGAAATGTAGAATGAACAATGCAAGGTGTGGTTTATGTTTCTGACATCCTGTGTACGCTTTAATTAAATTTGATAGGAAGACTGCAAGGATTTAATTCAGGCACGGTTGGTTCGCGTACTCGATTTATGTAAATTAGCCTAGTATAGGTAGAAGTAGGCGAACGTTTCAAAGTTTCTTAATTATTCGGTAAAATCCGTAAAGTTGGCCAAACTAATTTGTATACAGACTTTAATGGCTTAGTAATTGGAACGTTTAAAACGTAACCTAAACTTAACTGCTGTAATTTTAATATGCACGGCCGTTATGTCCATTACATTTATCATTATGCGATTTAAAAGGATATCGTGATTACGTTGCGCGATTTTTACAAACGAACAGCGTTTTAAGACGATGACTTTGGCAACTGCGCGGTTCGAGCGATAAGTCCGCGCCTCGCTTTGTAACTGTCGTCAGATTCTTCTATTTTCGACAGAAATGCTGCGGGGACCGTCGTTTAGCCGGTGGAGCAAGCAAATCAGAAATGGCACCGGCAGATAAATCGTCATCATCCGAACCTCTGAAACGGGAAGCAGGCGGTGGTTGCCCACCGCCAAGCTGCAGCTACCCATCGACCCGCTATAATTCTCCTAACGCGGATTGCTCATCGACCGCTTCGTCTTGCTGTTCTTCGCAATGCAGATATCCTTCGTCACACCGAACATTCAATTGTCAGCCCTGTGCTCTGAAATCCATCTTAAAAAAGCGCAACTGCTGTCAGTCGAACGCAGCGACTACTCGCTGTCTGTGCCAACCGATACCACGCGGCTGTAATTGTCCGCCACCGATTCAGGTGGATGTACGCGCTGCTCGCGAGTGTTCTTGCGACTATCCATCCAGCCCAGAATGCGCCTGTCCACCCAGCGAACGAAGATTCCCAAAAGCGACGATTAAATGTCCCAACGCGCGTATCTGCTATCCATCTCCTCGATTACCACCCGGCCCCAAGTGCCACTGCCCGTGTCAACCGTGTCCGCCGCCGTCCTGCAATCCGTGCACATCCTTCAAGTGTCGACGACCCGTTTTAGCCAAAGATTCTTGCCAATTTGACTCGTCGTGTCCATCCTGCCCGCCTGATCATCGGCCGATTTCGACCACTTCGCCCTGTCGTCCTCCGACGCCTTGCAGAAAATTGACCTTCTGCACCGAACGTAACGATCGATTCTCTTCACCATCATGTACAGGTCAGTCTTGGCGTGGGATCGCTGGCGGTAAATAGTTAGAAAGTAGCATCTATAATGAAAAACATGACGTTAAGAAACGAGAGATGAAAAAGATAGTGATTGTTGTTACGCAACAGATTGCGCTGAATCCGAGAGTAATCCAAATACGTTTATCAAAGTCGCGATTTAACATTGGACGAGGAATCTATACAAAACTCCATGTCAAAAACATTTAACTTAACTAATTAATTTAACGGATTCCACAAATCCTTCGAAGTCTGTCGATCCTGACTCGTGCGATGTATCGGAGCAATGGGACAAGATCGTTTTTGAAGATACAACAAAGATTTTTGAAGCATGTACCACCGAAAAATCTTCGAAGAATTCATAGTATACTTCATGTACTCATGTTCCGTCCGACAACGGTATAAAGTCCGATTGTTGTGCATTCCGTGAGGAATATTCAGCCGCTGGCGGAAACGTGTCTGGGAATCCTGTTCTGGCGAGATTATCGAGTCGCATGAAATCATTTAAACGGGCAAGAGATTTATTGGCGCCAAATAAAACGCTACTTCGACATAGCGTTACTTTTCGCGATGTTCCGTGAATACGTATCAGATTGTTGGTGGGTGCATAAGTGGGTCAATAAGTAAAAGCAACCTGATAACCACATCGACACGTGGAATCGACAGACAACGTAGGAATGGTGGATCTCTTGAAAATATTGAAAGAAGATATTAGTAATTTACTTCGAGAAAATTGAACAATGCTATTGAACGCGTTTTAAAACTGCAGTCTCAGTTCGTGATCGTTTAATCTTTCTTACCTAAGTCGTGTAGGAATGTTGCCAGTTTTATCACTTTGTAAATCAAGACTGTTCGCTTCTGTTACATTTTAAAATAATCAGTGACAATATAAGGAATGAGAAAGTATAGTGAATAAAATTCCGAGAGGATATTTATCTATAAGAGATTTTTGCTATTATAATACAGAAAATTAATTATTAATACATCTATAAGAGAAAAAAAAAGTATTTTAAATAAATCTCTTGAAAAAACATTTTCAAAAATTTATATCTAGTATTTTATATCTTATATAAATTCATTTATGTAACTCACCAAAAATGGAATTAAATAACGCTATCAAATTCAAGCCTATTTAATTCTATCGATTTTAAATTAAACAAAAAGTAATATTGATTCTTATTGGATTGTGAGAGTTTAAACTAAATACCGATAAGAAAACATGCCGTAACGGCCAAGCTGGATCTTGGATGCTTCTAATTTATAATTTCGTGTGAATTTATGTAGATTCTTAAATGCGCGCCGAAATTGTTTCAGACTTACAACTCTAATAAACTACTGCAGTACTATGACGAGGTAAATTAACTAACAATCTAACAATTTTGATGCTCATAGCATCTTGGATCTTAATAATGTTAAATGACATATTAAAATCTATGGATGACATATTAAAAATCTGTGAATAATTAATTTTTATTGTGAAAAATATTACCTCGGTCGAGAGTCGAACCCGGATCTCTGGCATTCTGTACGAGATGCGGACCAGATTCTCGCACAGAATGCCAGAGATCCGGCCGAAGTAATATTTTTCGCAATAAAAATTAATTATTCACAGATTTTTAATATGTCATCCATAGATTTTAATATGTTATTTAACATTATTAAGATCCAAGATGCTATGAACATCAAAATTGTTAGATTGTTAGTTAATTTACCACGTGATAGTACTGCAGTAGTTTATTAGAATTTGCGTTGTAAGTCTGAAAAAATTTCGGCGCGAATTTAAGAATCTACACATACAATAGTACATAAATTCACACGAAATTATAAATTAGAAGCATCCAAGATCCAGCTCGACCGTTATGGTACGTTCTCATTCGTACTTAGTTTAAACAAAAAAAAAATAAATTTATATAAAAGTATTAAAAAGTTTTAAGAAACTTGGGAAATCTGTTTTGTTAATTTAATTGTGTAATGCGTGAGAGACTGATTTACTGTACCTTGTGTTATAACCAAAGGACCAATGTGACACGTGGTGTGGTGCATCCAGTAGGTGTCAGCTGTACGTCGGAGGAAACATCGACAGTATACGTGCAAACGAACGAAAAAAAGAGCGCGAGTGCATGCTGCGATGTGTTTTCTAATCTTGGTGGCATCAGCTATTCGACTCTTGTACCGAATCCATTGGCATTAATATCCTTCGCTCTGCTGATTCTTATAGCTGTTATCTGGTCCTCCGGTTCAACCTTTTATCGTCGTTACTTATTACGCAAGAGAATCTGTTGGAAATATATCTGAGCTTATAATTACACAAAGTACCTTTGTACGTGCGATTCAATAAAACAAAATAATAAATAAAAAATTTTAATTTCAATCAAAATGCATAAGCAGAAACGTAAACGAACACTTGTATTGAGCAATCAAAGTTAGCATAGAATATATTAATCAATAGCCCGTGTAATAAATGTAAGCTATACGCTTTGTTATCAAATATAAAACTCGTTGCACAATGAAAATACTGGTAAAATGTAAAACAATGTATAACGAGAAATAAATGATTTATCAACAAATGCATTGGACCAAGCCGAAGAGAATATTAATTTCTTTATCTTATTGTATATAATATTTTTTCTGAATTTTTATAAATTTAAATTCAGACAATACATATTTATTCGTTGTTGAATAACGAGAATGTATGTAGCGATTACTTTGCGGGATAGTCTTTTTTAATATACGCGATACAGAACACTTTAGCCTCCCCCATCGTATCGGGAATGACATGGCGAATGACGTTCGCGCTTTCTGTCAGTCGGCGAAATGACGTGCTGGAGAGCGTTTCCGTTCACGTTTTTGACGGTGTTGGTGTTCTGTGCCACATTCCGACGAGGTGCTCCCGCTGTCGCCGGAACCGTCGAAAATAAGAGTGTCACCGAGAAAGCACAACCAGAGGGTTGCATTGAGTGCGGATATTACAGGTACACGCGGTCGCAGTTAAAGTTGAATATAAAGACTGTAGCGTAATATAGAGTGATCGCAGAGAGAAGCTTGAAGGAAAAAGTAATTCAGTAGAAGAATATTTGGAGAATAGTTAACTAAAAATATTAAAGTTTCAATTTTCTTGTGCATTTTTTTCTCAATTTGTATTACAAGGAGTTATAATTTAAGACGAAAAGTAATACTTTTCTCAAAATATAACTCTAAAAAATACTGCCTTTCTTCCTAAATTATAATTCGACTGATAAAAAAATTAACTCTACTTATAAATTAGATAAATTAAAATTAAAATTCGATAAACTACCGTAAATTAATATTAAAATTCCTTTGTCATTCATTATACTTAAATAGATGTCCAGAGAATCCTGGAAAATGCTTATTGGGCTCGGTACCTGATCCTTGTGGATGTTGTCCGGAGACCGGTTTGTGTGCCCGCCTTCTTGGTGAACCATGTTGGAACGCGAGCATTCCACTTTTATCTCCGAAGAGCCGTAATGATGGATACTGTGCAAGAAATTATCTATGCGAGTTGCGCTCCGATCTACAAGAAAAGGTAGAAAAAACACCGTTCGTTTTTATACAAGCGCTAAATGAGATCTTTAAAGGCACGATTATTTTTACTTCTGTGTTTAACGCGAGAGACAGTTTAATATCTCTTACAAAATGGTTTTCTCAATATCGCAGGAAATGTGTACGTTAATCGCCTTGCATCTCTGACATTTTTAGTTTAGTTGTGTCAGCGAATTTCTAGAGTTCGTTCGCTTGTTCCACTACATTCAAACATAACTGTTTGTGTTACTGATTGAGTTATCCTATATTTTCGAAAAGGACTCGGAACATATCTATGTTGTTACATACGCGACAATTAATCGATCACATGTTTGGATTACATTGGTATACATTTTGAGATGCAACAATTGGCTCTTGTAACAACAATTGGATCTGTTCGATCTCATCTAATTTCGCATATAGTCTAATGGTCATTTAACAATCTACATGGTATTGTCGTTGATTTAATATAATCGTGCATTGGATAGTCCGAAAATTAATTTAATCAAAGACAATATTCTATAACAATTGTTTGATTAGAAATATTATTTATTAACGTATCTATTTTCCTTCAATAAATTTTAAATCTAATACGAATGTATATATATAATGTACACGCTATCGTGCTTTTACAAAATATATCTCTTTAAAAAGTAGATTCTTCTCAAAAGCATTTGTTGAATTTGCACAAAGCGAAGAACACGAGTCACATGGGGATATTTATCACCTCTGTAAGTGATAAATTCACTTTTCTAATTAAGATCTAAAGAGACCACGTTCTAGATCACTCGATCTCAATGAGCGCGGTAATGAGATATCTCGCTTTCTGGGTTATAGTTTGACACAAAAATGGGAATCACGAGTCATTGCGTAAACGATATCTAACGCAGTCTCGCGTATCATCCACTGTGCCATGCTGCCAGTCACAGATCTAAGCTTCAAGATTGCAGTCACCAGTGACTTACGGTCGCTGACCCGCTCCGCTGGTCTTTTCGCATCTAATTTCGTCTTATCGTGCATCGTGGGCCGTGATCGCATTGTGAGAATATATGCGCACACACGTCATGCAATCAAACAATCAGGCAGACCGTTTATGATATACTAGACACGGGCTGGATAAGAATACTTTTCGCTATATGGTCTTAAAGGAGTAGGAGCTGTATTTAAACAGCCATAGATCTCTCAAAACTCGTTCCGAGTGACTGCATAAATGCTAATTGTTTACAACAACCATTTAATTACACATTAAACTACTTGAAACTGTTTAAACAGACATTAATTATTTTCCTGGTTGAGCGAACTTTCTATGGAGACAATCCGTGTCAAATGTTATATGTTTGTACCAGTTCTGTAGAATTTCTCAGAATATAGCCAAGACGTGCTGGTGCACAAAGTACCACATTACCAACTTTAAACGATTTAATGTTCCCATAGTAAAATGCGGGACAATTGTTTTGTCTCTGAATAGTATAGATGACATTCTGTCGACAAAGTGGAAAAAAAACAGTAGCAATAAGAAAATGACGACATCTTATAGTATAGGGGAAACATGCGTAATATTCTTAGAAACAAATAAATTTAATTTCTATGCACAGGATACTCCACAGGCAGCCTGCGTCTGTATGGAACAGAGCCCGGCCTGCGGTAGCAATAACGAGACTTACTCGACGCCATGCGCGTTGCACGAAGAGGCGATGAAACTCAGGAACTCATCTTCTCTGAGATTGCAGCATCTCGGCCCTTGTGAAAGTAGACCTTGGATTCTGTCAACTTTGGAAGATGTTGTCTCACCCTTTGGTCAACGCGTCGCACTTAATTGCGAGGCAAAGGGCTTCCCAGTACCGGATATCTTTTGGGAATTTCATTCCGCTGACGGAAAAAGAGTATTGAAATTGCCGGGTAATGTAACATATAATATTAATGTTAAAATAAAATATTTTGCAAAAGACTTTTACGATACGTCAATTGAAGTAAAATATAAACAAATTAAATTTTTGTAAATATTTATAATATCGGACGAATAAAATAAAAAATTTATTTGGCACAATAGTATTCAGTAACATTTACCATATATCTCCATCGGCAATATGAAGTCTTCTTTAAAGACACTATCAATCTTTTAATGGTGAATTGTATAGAGGTACATAAATAGATAAATTTAAATCTGTAAAAGGTAACTGAAATAAAAATCGACTTTTATATGATAGTAAAAATTCGTTGTTAAAACTTTAACAAGTATCGGATTCGACTCCCGGCCGAGGTAATATTTTTCGCAATAAGAAGAATTATTATTTTCAGATTTTAATATAGTTTAACATCGATATACAATGCCAAAAGAGCATCAATTAATTATTAAATTGTTAATAAATTTAATTCGTGATAGTACTGCGATAGTTTATTAGAGTTGCATTTTAAAACAATTGTTCGGCACGCAGTTTAGAAAGACTACATATATCAGTATATAAATTCACGCAAAATTATAAATAAGTAATCAAGATCCAAGTTTAAGACTGTTATAGACTTCGTATTCATATTATGTTGTTACATTGACGGTCTTTAGAATTGAATATTGTTTAATAAGTACTTATATTCAATTTTTTTTTACATTTTCATATAATCCGGAGCAATAAAAAATTGCTTTGTTTCTCAAAGACTTTTATTGCTGATAAAAAAATTAAAATTTCATGTTGTCTCTCTGTAGAGGATAAAATTTGCTTAAACCTTATTTATTTGTATTGCTGTGTAATTATACAAACATAACGTATTACAGAATTTAGTATATATATATATATATAATCTGTAGTTTAATTTACAGGAGAAGAGCATCAGGCGATCATACACACAAGCGACGGTCCAGAACCACTCATGCGAACATCTTGGATGCAATTGGCTCGGCTAGATGAAGAGCATATGGGGATGTATTATTGTATCGCTAACAATTCCATAGGCGAAGCAAGCACGTCTTCGTTCGTGTCTGTGTTGTGAATGTGCTTTTATCTAATGAGACAATCTGTCGTATGTAACTGCTGTGTTCACGAATATAATACAAAAAGGAAAACAAGTTAACTAATATATATTTGAGAAGTTTATTTTTTACAAACGAACGCATAAAGAAATCTTCGCACAAATGACACAATTAATAAGACCGAGTAGACTTCATAAAAATAGATGAGTGGCAGTTGGCTTTTAGAAATTTGCTTTGCAATAAGTTAGATACAAGTAAAACGTATTTTGTACGATTTATATGATTTAAGCTTCATCTCAATGTTTTTGCTATATTAAATCCTAATCCTATATTAACTTCTCTCTGAGTCTGGTTGCAGCACAAGGTCATTGTCTTACGCCCTCCTTCGTTACCAATTGCTTTCTGGCGGCGGCGGTGGCGGACTGTAAAGTATAATTGCAGTTATAAACAGAATTTTACAAATATAATTTTAATAAAATATTACTTGATATATGCTTTTAATATTATATTATAAATTGTAATTATCCATACACACAAATATAAAGTAAAAGAAGTATATTAACTTTACTTACTCTGGCATCTGCCACGTTCTGTCGTCATCCGTATTGAAACTTTCTCTAAGAAAAAAAAATTTTTTTTTATTTGTTTGTCATTTTATGTTTTCTTTCTTTTAGATTTATCGATTAATTAAGAATACTAACGCTCTTGTTGACAGTAAGGTATCATCTTCTACAAAACTAGACGATTTCATGTATACTAGTGACAAAATATGAGCTGTAGGTGTGCTAATTATCATAACAATTACGCCTATAAAGATAGCAAACCAGAAACCGTCCTAAAAACATAGATTATATAAGAAATTTTATCAAAAAAATGAAATTTTAATTATTTTATTAGTTATTTATATCATCATACATTAAATATATTTATTTTATTTTTGTTTTTCTCACACATAATAAAATTATTTAACATATATTTAATTAATATACTTAATCATACATTCTGAATTATACATACAAGAGGACTTAAAATGTGAGCACATAGTAAGTATCTCAATCCTTCTAGAACGTCCCACAAGGGTCGACATTTGGATATTTCCATATCCATCTCAGAGAATACGTGAGTCCGCCATTGATCTAGATAATTTGATAGTCGATCCATATATGATTTTGTTTTCTGCACAGATGATTATTGAATGACGAATTTTAATAATTTGTTGTACTTTCTCTCTCATGTATATCTATAATAATACATATTTTTTAAATAGCAAAGAATTTTTATGTATCGTTATTCACCAATTGAGCAATCTTTTCTCCTTGATGATCTATGTAATATTGTATCGTTCTTAGATGCGAGATCGATTGATTGACTTGCCGCCAAAGAGATTGCACCTGTAACTCTAGAATTGTAAGACGATAAACTAAATCGTCCTGTAAATTCATCAGCGGTTTCACCTGTTGCGATGTCAGATCCCGCATTGTTGTTCCAATACTTTGTAGTTTCCGAGCAATACTTCGATCTTGCAGCTGACGGGATACATTGTCTAGTTGATCGGATAATGTACTTATATCTTTGCTCAAAATCGGACCTTGAATCTGTGAAAGAATAGAAAATAACAGTTGAGATTATCGGGGAATAAAAGATGATTTCTTAGAAAGTATGGAGGAAAAGGTGATAATCTGAGTCCTCATTTCATTTTTATTTTTGTATAATTTCTTATTTTTTAATTTTATTTAAGTTAATGATATCGCAAACAATAATGTATCATTCTAAGTTTAATATAAAATACGCTTGAAATGAATAAGACAATTCACAAAATGGAAAAAATTGTACCCGTGTGAAGCTGGCCCCCAATATTAAAAAATCGATTTTTTTTCTTCTGACATTCGTTTGCTCACCTTTAGTTCAAAAGATATATGAAAATTATGTTTTGGGGGGCCAACTTCACACTAACCCCCCCAATATGGAAAAATCGATTTTTTTTCCATATGCATTTCGTTTGCTCATCGTTTGCTCACGAATGCTCAGTTGGAATTTTCGTTTGCTCACTCTTAGTTAAAAAAATTTGTGAGCAAACGATGAGCAAATGAATGCTTGAAGAAAAAAATCGATTTTTTAATTCGATACCAAAACTTAATTTTCTTGTATCTTTTGAACTAAGGGTGAGCAAACGAAAATTCCAACTGAGCATTCGTGAGCTAACGATGAGCAAACGAATGCATGAAGAAAAAAATCGATTTTTTAATATTGGAAAGCCAGCTTCACACGTAAAAATTGTTTGAATAAAAAGTGATGTTATGATGTTATTTGAATGTGATAATGAAATGCTCTTTTTTTCCGATATTTTTTAAAAATTTGGTTTCTTTCGTGTATTTTATTTCTCTTCTTTGAAGTTTAAACAGCTTGAGTGAAATATTGTCAGGTTCAGAAGTTCCTTTTCATGAATATATTCTCCTATTATACATTTGCGTTGATTCTATCTTCATAAATGCTTACTACAGACACTTTTCCTTCATTTTGCAAAAATCCTTAGAAAACCTCTTTAAAATGAAAATCACAAAGATTTTTTACGAAAAACAATGTTCTGCAACATTTCTCTTTAAAAACTCGACACTTACATTACTCAGTTTGAGAGTTCAATAAAAACATTGGCATAAATTTACATTTAATTACGTTCCCGCGAAAATATAATTATTCTAATATCAGGAGACCCGGTAGTGTCTCCGGCCATGTTCAGAAATTACTATTTACTTATCTTCTTCAAATAGAAAAATATAGCAACTTAAAAATTAATTTAGGATATAAACTTATTACTTACAAAATCATGTTACTTAATCATGTTAAACTTGATAGTAAACTTGATTCATTATTTATAAACTAAATTATGTTAAACTTAACATTAAATCATAAGAAAAAACTTTAATACAGTTTGCATAGATAAATATTAATTAATAATTATTAATCACAGGCTCAAAAGATTAAATAAAATATAATATCTAATGTCTATAATTCTATATTGAGTCAATAAGTGTGTAAAATACAATTTTATTTATTCAAACAAAAATATGTATATATATATCGATCCTAGTTTTGGATCCTTTTCAGTAAAAATTAAAATCTCTTATTATATATATAATACATGAAGTGTTAATCATACGTCGCATTTTAAAGACTGCATCCAATCTTATAGTATAGACTATTGTATTGTACATCAATTTGGCAAAATTACTATAGGGTAAACGAAAGTTTGTAATATATTTTAAGTGAGTGAATATTAAATAACTTATGTTACTTACATGTCATATTGATTAAAAAAGGACTTAAGTTATAGTTGAATATTTTGTCATTAAACTTTTTAAAAAAATTGTTACATTAATTAAATTTGGACATTATCACCTTAATTTAATTAAGCTGTATGCGCTACCATCATAATCGTAATTTTGTGTTTAATTGTTAGTTTTATATTACTTTGTACTGAGGAGGACCTTGACCTTAGGTCGAAATATGTTTTATTTATTTTTAATAAATTGTAAGAAAAGTGCAATACCGTTGTCGGCTCACATTGGCATCTTGTTTATTTTTGTGATTTATTCAACTGAGCCTTTTGGTTATCTTACATTTTTTAATTACATGACTAATTTTCCATATGGAGATTATAAGATATTAAAATAAATGTATACGTGTACGTTATTATACTTAATAAATTGGCATAGTTAGCACAGCTAAATAGACTTTAATTAGTAATGGCTTTACACCATAATCATGGAAACAACTCGCTGTGAAATCCGTGTCGTTTATCATAGTACCCTTCTAGCACTATGTATAGTGATGCAGCTGCGCAATTTGTTACTTACCTTTAACATCAGTGAATTTTTCTTTCGAAAACATCCTTCAAAGTCAAAGTAATTTGAAGGCTTTATAATCAGGTTGTTAAAATCTAAAAACCTTCACTTTTATTTTAAATTATATACAAAATCTCTGCTTTCACTTGGAAGAATATTTTCGAAAAAGTTAGAGTATACATTAATAAAAGTCACAAATAATAAACGCTTACTAATAAATCGTGATAGGTACCATAATTCTATGCGCGGTAAGGTTTAAACCACAGGCATATAAGAGATCCTGAAGACGTTGTCGTAAATTTGGCGTTAATATTTGTAGACCCTTTAAATCGACTTTCACATTCGTGATTGCTCTAGATAGGCCTGGCCATGCCCAATATGCAGTCAAATGTTCTAGTTTCATCGCGTTTTCCAACCCTAAGGCGAGATAAGCCGCCTCGTTGTTTCGGCATTTTCTGCAAATAAACATTACTGCTGAAAACCGTAACACGCATTGTAACCATTCGCTGTGTCTACATGTTATAACCTGAGGGGATATAATAAAAAATATAAGTATAATTTACACTCCGACTGCAGTGTACAGTTAAACGACATAAAAATAAATGTTATTAAACTCATATGGTGTTTTCGTTAAAACTCCTAAAACATTATTTTTGTAATAATAAAAAAATGTAATTTTTTTAAAAATATGATTGACATGAATTAAAAAAATATATGTTTTCAATCGATAACTCTTGTAACAATATCTAGTTTGTAATTTGCAGCCTCTATAATTTAAGACCGAATATCATAAAGCTTTATTAGATTAATTAAAATTTTACTCAAAGAGCTCCTTGAGAGGAAATGCGAGCCTTCTTCCTAAAAACATTCGAGTTTCCAGCACAACTTCCATAGTATGATAGTTAGGATCGTATAGCGGTCGACATATCAACATTTCTGTATGGCTAGCGATGCCCAAAGCGATGATGAACATTGCCCATAGTGTAATCGAGACGAAACAGCTTGTAGCTACACCACTGAAATCCGATCAGCACAATCAGTTTGACGATCTGTCATATTGGATCTATATGATATCCATTAAATAATTAAATCAAATTCTCTGCTATCAGTTTAGTAAAGTTAGAGTTTAGTAAATGATAATTTACCATAATATAAATATTTATTTATATTGAAATATTATATTTGTTTTACATAAATACATATATTCATATTTATTAGAGTAGAATCTCACGTAATCTCGCTGGTCTCATCACTACAGCCTATATTACGAATAGGAATGAATCTAGTAAACCTAAGTCACGATCTAGTCACTAGATAGCATCTACTAAATAAGTTATCTATCTAGTCACACTGGACAAATAATAGATACATTTCCTTATAGGCCGGTATTCATAGTCAGTTCTTATATTCAAGACCGTCTTAAGTTCAATTTTGAGGTGTCAGGAACTAATCAGATAGCTGCATTAGCACCCGTGTGAAGCTGGCCCCCTAATATTAAAAAATCAATTTTTTTCTTCATGCATTCGTTTGCTCATCGTTTGCTCACGAATGCTCAGTTGGAATTTTCGTTTGTTCACCCTTAGTTCAAAAGATACACGAAAATTATGTTTTGGGGGGGCCAACTTCACCCTAGTACTCGTTAATACTCGTTAATACTCAGCATTAGATATGAATATCCAATCGTACTTTTTTTTATAAGGCTTGTATTGTATGAACACATCTTATCGTACTTTTTCTATAAGACTTATATTGTATAGGAAACAAATCATGCAAGAATTCTATCACTATTTATCGCATTCTATCTATTGCATTTAATGTCATACATCCTTATTGAATATAAGACAGTAAAAGACGCCACGGAAAATGTAACAGGACTTTCTATTTCTACTATGATTTATACAAGTTACATAAAGCTTACCACAAAAGAGTCGGACGCACTTTATTTTCGGATGATCCGCAGCGACAGCACAAAGCTCCGATCAGTAACGAAAGAATTGGTAAAATGCACAGAGCACTGGCTGCACATATTATACAAGAAATCAGAACATGCGTTATAGTATATATTCTATTAGCCACTTATTTTTACAAATTAACCTTATATACATTAATTATATACATGTTTTGCAATATACTGATGCTTTTTTAATTTACTATTTTTTAATTTAATAATTATTTATATGTAAATCTTTTTTTTTTAATTTTTTTGTACATATTTAATTGCATAAATAATTTAAATACATTCTTCTAAATCTTATTTAAACGCAATGTATACATACATTATATGTCTTATTTTCATTTAGGATAACAAAATAATTGAAAAGTTTCTCTAAAAACTGTAAAAAAAATGCACTTTGAAAAATGCTTCATATGATCTCTACAATCGTTTTTCAAATATCAGTGCAATAAATAAATGGAAAAATTCAATGTGATCTTGAAAAATTTTACATACCTGTTCCAACGATCCATCTGATATGTTCGAAAGAGATAACATGAGGTACAACGTAATCTGTGATGTTCTTTACTGAATCTATAAGCTGCTTTGAGAGTTCAAAACTGTTCGTCTCCATAGTGCGTGTTTGATCGACAATCTTGGCACGTGCTGCATTAATCTCGCGTCGAATCTCTACAAAATATTAAATTTTGGAATATAAAATATTTTATAATTTTTCACTGTATGTGTGTTCCGTATATGAGAATGTATGGTATATCAGTGTCTTCGTAAAAAAAGATATTCACGAAAAATATATTGTGTATCTTAATGCGTTGATTTTGATAATATACATTGTGTAATAAATAAAATGTTAATTTTAACTCAAAAACGTTGATTTTTTGAGACATGCAAAAATGTTAAAATTAACATTTTTTGTGTTAATGTTAACATTTTTGCATGTCTCAGAAAATCCACTCAACGTCTTTGAGTTAAAATTAACATTTTATTTTTTACAGTGTAATCCTTAATATATTAAAAGCAAATATTAAATTAATCCTTTATAATCTAAGATAAAATATCATCAATATTATGTCACTGTCAAATTAGACATAGTTTGTAGCATTTATTGAAGTTATTTGTGGAATTAACATAATTATTGCTCAAAATAATAAGATTTTCAGGATAATTCCATATTGTTTCCATAATATTTCATTGAAGACAAAGTTTCTTGAGTAATAATTTTCACTCTGAGTTACTACACATCAATTCTATATGGAATTCTACGTCGAGTCATTCGAAAGTTTGTCTTGTACTAACACATAAAGTATATTATTCCAATGGCAAACTTTCTTCGTAATAATCCGAAGTCTTCATCGCGTGTAGAAAATGCTTGGTAACAACCTTAAATCGACAGACGTTGATCTTGTTCGACTTCATCGTTCTGGCAATAGAACGAACCTTTACAAATTTTTTGCGACTTCTTTTCAGGTAGTAATATTAATGCGATATGGATTTCGCATTAGATGCCGACCATCACCGCTCTATCGGATCTGTCTGCCGATGGATAGCGGCGGGCGACAAGCATTATTGGTCGATGGCGAGTTGAGAGAAGTCGACAGGAGTACAAGTCCGCGTCGTTTCGGTTCATCGACATTCCAGCGCTGTAGCATCCATCATCCCTTGTTCCTTCGGGAATTTTCTCAATTTTCTTTATTAATAATTTTTTTGGCATCCTCACGCTTTACTAATTGAAAAGGCAATGTTCATCATTCAACAACACGGATTTTATACGGCGCGATTATATGTATGTTATTATAATTGCAACTATTTAATGATATAAATTTGCTGGCAAATACATACGTGTTTATTTAATATATGTGTGTATAATTATCGCATTTAATTTATTGTAGATATTAAATTAAGAAAAATAACAATTTGCAATACTGTCATTAAACAGCTGCGTGTCAGTGAAAACCAATTATAAACGAAAAGAAAGAACAGAATATAGAATTTGAGAAAGAAGATAAATATAATTAATAAATAAATTTTATAAACTTATTTGCATTTATGGAAATTCTTTTAAACTATTTCAATTTTATCTTAATTTTTCTTTCTTTTTACACATTTTTCTCTTTTAAATTTTGTCTAAAAATTATGTAAAATATTTTTATTTTCAATATTTTATTAGTAAAAGATAATAGATTAGTAAATAAAATCGTACATATATACACATATGTTTATAATATGTATGTAATTTTTATTTATAAATTCTTTGTTAAGCTTAATTAATTTACCTTGCAAAATACACATCGTCGTCATCTGACAAAACAGTAGAATAGGTCTGTGATATTGCCCGACACGACAGATCGTCAAAGCATGATTCTTTTAGCATCAATCACCAATCCTATCGCGAAAGATTATATGGGCTTCTTGGGAAAGATGTATAACATGATCGCAGGGTTCATGAAGATGTTTGCTCAAAGCATTTACCGCATTTCGTTTGTCTATTAAGGATAAAGTCTCTTGACTCTCCCTTTTCCGCCGCAAGATCTCGTACTCATCGCACTCTGAGGCAGAAATGCTGACACGAATTCCCTGACAAAATATCGTTTATACAGTATGTGAAAAAAGAGTAGGAAGAGTGTGTAAAAAACTGTTATTGAGAAACGCGACATTCCGCACTTATTGCTAGTATAAAGAACAGGAGAGAATATAAGGGGCAGTTAACATGATTTCATGTATGATAAATTGATATAAGCCTTTTTTGTTAGGCTAGAATGTTTTTACTTAAGTTTAATTCAGAAAAATGCGACTTATCACTTTCTTATAACATCAAAAGTGATACAATTAAAAAATTGATAATTTTTAAGTTATTATTGTGAATAAACTATTATAGATAAACATTACACCAATTATCAATTATCAAAAGGGAACTAATTAAACTTCATAAAAAATTGTCAAAATGTTATAATTCAAAACGAGTGTTTTACAAGAAATATAAAACAAAAACAATAAAAATGATACTTCAGTATGTTGATAATATATTTTTTATTATTTTATCAATCAATAATTTTTTGACTAGTTAAGTAAAAAATAGTTTTTCACATTTTTTCTGCGGAAAAATAATCTTAATTTTTTAAATTATGTGATTTTTTTAAATAACAGAACGATATATTAGTCACTAACAGAAACATATAATATTTATAGAAAATTATCCACGTATACATATAAGTTTGAATATTGAAAATCTTTAAATTGTACTGAGATTATATTATGTATTACATAGAACAAATTGTATTATAATATATAATCTTCTATATTATTTTCATTAAAATATCTTCGATCAGTGACTTAAATTTTATCTAATATATTTTTATTATAACTTTTTTATGATTATAGATTATATCATTCTTGAAATAATCCTTTATTTAGAAATATATGTATAATTTATTGTACAAATTCAGAATATTTTACGCTGGAAATTCATGCGCATTTTATGCAACAAGAAATTAATATATGAATAACATATATTACTTGGAAGCTGTCACTATTTTGAAAAACTGAAGCTTCGAAATAAGATATTCTTTATAAAGCTTAGTGAAAGTAGAACTACATGTGCTTTGAAAATAGTTGAGACACGTTGAAGAATATTCGTAGGATTTTTTGTAATGTGCAAGTAGATTATGCATAAACATGAATTTTGTCAATAGAAGAAAAAGGTGAATATACCGTTGTTGTATTTGCATTAACTTATTTTCGATTGCATCGCGATTCCGAATATTTTAAGTATTAAAACATCAAAATGCACTTTCACAGAACTAACAAGTTTGTGTTTTCTCAACTTCGTTCGCGATAAAACGTGATCTGGTTTTAGTCTGGTTTGTTTACTTTCTTTTAAAGTTATAATATGCTTTAAATATATTACAGTTCCTATAATATAATATATAGACAAGAATTCGTAGCATAAATAAGGGAGAGTGTCGAGGAAAAGAACTTGATAAAAATAACGTATATATATATATATATA
>NW_017280314.1:48246-58890 GCF_001594065.2 Cyphomyrmex costatus
TATATATATATATATATATATATGTTATGAATCTGTAAAAAAAATATGTCTTCAGAACTTTGCTTTTTTATTCCATATCTGCTTCTTCGACATTGACTTCGCGTCAAAATATTTTTTATGAAATATTGAAACGTTCAAAAAAATAATTTTCAAAGTTTGATATTATCTCTCTCTCTCTCTCTCTCTCTTCTCTCTCTCTGCTTTAAAATATAGTATATATAATATTTTAAACGTTTATATAATCGGATCTTATGAGAAATCTATTGTATTTTTCACACCATTGTATAAAAGTCGTCTCTCTTCGCCGTTATTTCCTTTGCTAAAGTTTCCAAGTTATACGAAACACATTGATATTAGTATAGGTCCGTATTCAGAACGCACTTACAACGATGTTAGCGCTCTAACATGCTATAGTTTATGTTACGCATACTATAGAATTTCAGAGATAAAAGCGAGGAGATAATCATTTAATGTAATCGTGGAAAGGAGTCCCTAAAATTATTATAAAATTTATATAAAATTTAGATATATAATCCGATAATTATATATGTAAGTACAAGAAATAACTGTGTAATATTAGATAAAATCGTTTATTTTACCAGATGACTGTATATATAGTGAGGGAAATCATTTGTCATCAAATAAAATTATATATAATAAGATTAAATGAAATAATGTAATCTGTGGGACAATATTTCAGATAATAGTCACCCCCTCGGATAAAAGCGCGCTTTTATCAATAAAAACGCGTTCTGAATACGGACCATAAGGTATTAAGATGAAAATATCGATAAATCAATTATACAGAGTTAAATAAACAATATAT
The DNA here is from genome assembly GCF_001594065.2 of Cyphomyrmex costatus. Classification (NCBI taxonomy): domain Eukaryota; kingdom Metazoa; phylum Arthropoda; class Insecta; order Hymenoptera; family Formicidae; genus Cyphomyrmex; species Cyphomyrmex costatus. Next base: position 49,073 of record NW_017280314.1, read on the forward strand.
AAATATGAAAAGATATGCAGAGAACAAGAAATGTATGTATATCTTTGCATTTGTAAATTAGCGAGTTATGCCGTGAAAAGCATGTAATTGTTCGTATCATTTGTTAGTTTGCCAATGGAACGCCGTGAACCATTTATCCAGCTTAATTCGCGTCATCTCACGTGACATCCAGAGGAACCTGGCAGTGAAAGCTCTAATTTAGCTTTCTTCGAGAACGCAAGCTCTTCGACGAAGTTTCTACGCTGAAGTGTCATCGCGATTTCCGTGTGGCGTCGCGTATGTGCCATAACGTATCATAATACATGGCATCAATGTCTAAAACTTTTCTGGCGCTATAGCATACCATTTTCTTCCATTCCGTATCTCCCTTCTACATTCGGGCTCTTCCTCAGACAAGTAGTTACACACTCAACTAAATTCCGTATAGTCTGCACATATATACATGAATTCTCCGAGTGCATATGTTTAGCTGCAATTGGTTTGTATCGGAAAAAAAAAACTCGCTATCCTGTATGCGGCTCTCGTAACTTTTTTCCGATATAATATCAATTCGGAAAATGGAATCGTGAATATTCTACCTACGGTTGCGAACATCCAGTGTGGTCCTGGCAATGTGATGCGGTACGTGAAGATACTCCCCGCGAGCCTGACGTCCTGCTTCCGTCAAATTTTCTCGACTGGTGCTTCGTAGACGCAGAAGACGATCGTCCCTTAGCAGCTGCGATAAGAAATATAGAGGATATCTCAAAATAAGCAAAACAAATAGCAGATCTGGTTACTATTTTGAAGTTCGTATACTTTAAAAGTTTAAAGTAAAGACAAACAAAGATATTAATAATATCTCTTGCCTTAAATTCATATTATACCTTTTTAAAATTTGAATTTGTGAAAGAAATTCACCACCAAAGAAATTCACCAACAGCTCATCGTCGAAACAGAGACTTATTTTGAAGGGTTGGAAAAATCATATTATTCGGACGGCTTGAAAAAGTTAGAGAATCATTGGATCAAGTGTATCAAGTTGGAAGGAGACTATGTTGAGAAATAAAAATGAATCAACCAAAAAATGTGTTTCACTATATTTTTCTAAAAACTTATTGATTTGCTCTCGTAATATTAGTAAGAGAACTTGTATACACTAGAAGAGATTTTTAAATTATTTAAAACAATGTGAAAGCAGTGAGATTTTGAGAAACAAATAAAATAAAGTTGTGTATTTTTTATAGTATTTTTTACAAATAGAAAATTATATATACAGGGTCTCCCATAATTCACGAGTATCGTGAACAGGTAGAGCGGTCTAAACTGAAACGGAAAGTCGTATATCATTTACAATTTTCGCAACGAGATATTATAATGTCTAAAGATTATCGAATACAAGTGTCCGCCCGGCCTATTATTACCGAATGTACGCCTATATTGCTAGCTCGGCGTGCGGGCCGTGGGAAAAATGCTGGTGCACAAATACGTGTCGTCGCGTAATCGACGAGGAAAGAGTCCTCGAAGAATTCGAAGAGAACCCCGGGAACAGCGTACGTCGTGCGTGTAACATGCTTCGTTTCTCGACAAACATGGTACACCGTACTTTACGCGAAAACGGATTGCATCCGTACCATTACCAACAGGTATCAGGAGACGCGGTAGTGTCTCCGGCTACGTTCAAAAAACTACTATTTAATTTAAATTTAAAAGATTAATAATAGACACTAGAAGTCTTCTATCCCGGACCACCAAAGTCCATTTTTAGGGGGGTACATAACTATTAAAATACAAAAAATTTTGAATCGCACGTAATATACATATCCTGAAAGTCGGCATCGCCACGAGTGATTTGAGCTAAAAAAATTTTAAATCGATCAAGCCGTTCTTCATACAAGCGATCGAAAAGTGAAATAAAATCATCAGATTTTCATGAAAAATGAAGTAACGTCTCCTCCTTCTTCTTTGTTCGTCCGGTCGTATTATAACGTCTTCTTTGTAACGTCTTCTCTCACCTTTCACTCACACCTCCACCAACTTCGACCCATCGCACTCCCCTTTCTCCACCCCACCCCCTCCCTTACCTCTTTTTTCGTCGTATTTCATTCTCTTTCGTTATATAATATTCTTAAATCATTTTTATATGTTCACTTTAAACTGGCACCTTTAATTAATAATATATCAGTTATTTTTCATGGTAATATATTATTATTATATATAACTAAGCGAATCAGGCACGTCAGATTTCCTCTAAAGTACGAGAAAAAAATTAATATTTGCACTTTTAGCAACAGTTCCCGATAGTTCTACTAAAAACCAACTAAGATATGCATTTTCAAAATAAAATAACAACATTTAACAATTTTTTTATACATCCTATATATAGAAAATGGCATAAAACTTCTAGAAAAAGTGACGTGCTGACTATTTCTATCAGTTTCAACGGCAATTCTCGTTACTTTGGCCAATGTATGCTCAATGTAAAGCCAATTTTGAATAATGATTGATATGCAATATTGGGTGCACATTGGCATTCATTATATAACCAATGTTGTGCGATGATTGATATGCAACATTAGCTATACATTGGTATTTATTGCTTGACCAATATTGGCCTTACATGAAGAAATATTGGCTAATGTATGTCCAATGTAAAGCCAATATTGAATAATGATTAACATGCAGTATTGGCTGTAAATTGGCATTCATTATATAACCAATATTGGCATTACATTGGGAAACATTGGCCTTACACATTGGGAAACATATAATCAACATTTAGTCAATTTTAGCCAATGTATAGTCAATGTTTTGTGCTACTAAAAAAGAATAAAAAAATTAGATGTATTATTATAAAATAAATAGAAAGCAAAAAATAAATATAAAAGTTTTAATTCAGTCACGCATAAATTTCGAATGAAGTAGAGAGAGAGAGAGAGAGAGAGAGAGGAATTTTAATTAAAATTCCGAGAGATAATGGAAAATAAATATCTTTATATGTAGCTCTTAGATTATGCAAATATTAACTACTATAATTTTAATTATTCATAAATGTATTTTATTCATACGTATTTATTGAGCTACTTCCATTATTTAATTCATACAAATAAAATAGAGTTTTCTAATGAAAATATTGACGCGAATCGAATTGAATGCGATTAGACTGAACGAACATCAATCGTAAAGTTTATTCACCCGTTCTATTCGTAGATCCAGACGAATCCCCGAAGAGTCAATGACAGCACAAAGAAAACGATCTGGACCTGAACATGTTCTCACCGCACCTTCCAAGTTCCGCCGTATCTTGTCCGTTTCTCTACTCAATTCCAGTCCGAGTTCGTGAGCTTGCTCACCCTCCCGGAGTAAAGATTCGGTTTTGGCAGATAACTCTTGTGTCGCTGAAACATGCGATACGATACCATTAATAACAGTCCGCATTCATTATTGTTATCTTTAGTCGAGCACCTTTAGAAATTAATGCAGAAATCAACTAAGTTTAATGTATGAAACTCGACCTCATTTGGGGACTGCACGTATTTATTATCGAATTGAGTATTACTGACATTTATTGATCGCGGAATGCTTGTTTCTTAATAAGATGGAAAACTTTGAATATGATTCTGAAAGGTGCAAGCCAACTCAAGACCGCTAACGTAAATCTCTCTTCGTAATTTAGTAACTATCTACATTTATCTTCGTCTACGTCTGATAATAACTCTGATCGATGGACTTAATAATCTTAGGACAAACTTTCGACATACTGGGTGCTTGAGTAAGCTATCAAACTATTAGTCGACAACCGAAAGTAATAACGCGCAGTATAACGAAGCAATTTATAAGAGACCGCTATTTGCCATTTATGTATTACACTTTGTCTGTACTGATGAGAAATACACGATAGCGATATCACGTCTTCGAGCACTTGCCACTCTGTAACAGGTTTTCGTTACCTGAATTAATTCACTACGAACGCATACCGTCAAGGAAAGCAGCTCTTGAGTCGTGCCTCGTGGCTACGTCTTTAGACGAAGTATACGGCGTGTACTACAAATTAGCACCCCGACTTCAACTTTTCCTTTTTTGCACAATATTGCGATGATAAAATGTTATCACAGTATTGCGCAAGGAAAAAGAGTTGAAGAAATCGTACAGTAATATTTCTTATACCATGTAAATATATCGCGGCACTAATTAATATAATATATTTATACAAAAAAAATGTTTTGCCAGCATCTAAAAATTTACTTAAACACAGTAGATTCTAATTTGAAGATAATTTTGTGAGATATCGAAATAATTGTATATAGGATAACTAAGCTGTCCAGCACAGGAATTTGTAGCAACATTGCTGCAACGTTATTGCAATATTATTGGAATGTTACAATGTTGCTGCAATATTGCTATAATGATTTGTGCTATGTAAAGTGATTGCTAAGATGTCAACATTTTTTGCGGTATTACTTATTACGTTTAAATGTTCTATACATATTATATTGATAATACAACAAAATTATTTTCAAATATGCATTCAGCTAAATTTTTGTGTACTGGATATATATAATTTCGGTGAAATCATTCTTTTCATATGGGAAACGAATGTAATATTTAATAATAATCATGCAGTTTTCAAACTGCAAAGCCTCTATAAACTTCACTTGTGCGTACGCAGTTGAAATTTTGTCTAATTAAAACTTTTTTAACGAGGGTGTGTGTAACTTTTCTTATTTACGTTGACTTAATATTAGCTGTCTATTATATGTATACTTCAGGTTTTACTTCGTAAAAATTCATATACATTCCGGGTGTCTATAGCTATATTAAAGCTGCATAACTTTTGTACTTCTTAATAGCTTGATAAGCTATATATGTACTCTGTAGATCGAAATAAGTCTTCCGCAGAAGAGAAAACACGTTCAATTTATTTGGAGAAACAGTTTACTCTCTCGCGGTTTTCATCAAGTTTTTATAAGTAAACCGCGTATTATGCGTTTCTTTCAGGACACCCTGTACAGTGCACTAAGTACAGCGTGTAAGTATGATACACGTGTAGTGATTAGGCGAAGAGTCGCTCGAAAGGAGATAGCGAGAGCGAGAGGCTCGTAGTTGCGGTAGTACCTGCTAACATAGTTAGTGCTCTGTTGGTAACTAGTATCGTGACTAAGTGACACTTCAAACCGAGGAGGTCACTTAACGGCAGCGAATTCATTTGAAGACCGAATAATGTTACCAGAAACAATCTGACCCAACCGTAACGTCTAGTAAATTGGCGGTCCCGAAAGTAGCATGTTACATCTATGTATATGTTGCACAAACGTCTTGATTACACGATTGCTCGACTAGCTAGACGATATCAGATAATATCGTTTAATTAAATATACAAACGTAGCGTAAACGAATTCGAAGACAAAGAAATGCGTTAAATTGGGAGTGATTAAAATTGCTATTTTTTTTTCATTCTTACAAAAGTCGTTTGTTTCAAATTAATAAAATTTTAATGAACGTGGCTTAATATGCGCAACTATACTCCATCAAACATGTAATCTTGAGTGATGAGTAAATGGTGCGATGAATGAATGAATGATCGCATGCTGCACTACAGAATCCGATGAAACCACGGAAGTTGTCAATTTTATTATGACAGCGCGCGTAGTTCGTGAGGCAATAAATGAATGACGCAGTCGCTCTTCCTCACAGAACGTATAATTTGACGTATGAATTATTATACGTAGAACGCGAGCACGTTGTGCAGGTATTACGATTACGAATATGCAAACATTTCGGAGCACAGCCATCTTGCCACTTTAACAAATATTGGTATAGAATATTCTCTGCGACATCTGTACTGGATATAGCGGCCGAAATTACAAAAGATGTAAATTTCTCATATTGTAGAATCTGATAATAAATTAAGAAAAAATGTCTATCTATATATGTATAGTAAGGCTCGAACTTTTAATCGCAAAATGAGAAATCCTAATGATTTTTCGCGGCTGTATATCCAATAGATTATAGTAGACTAGATAAATTTTGCGCAAAATGCATTTCTAACTTTTAGAAATTGTTATGCAATTAACTTTTACTGGATAAGAGAGCCATTACCCAGAGAACGAGTATTGTCTAGAAAGTCTCCCTATGATGTCTTTTAGATATGTATTTTTCGACATGTATGTTCCAAAAGACATTTCTATGGTGTCTGTATGACATGCATTTTAAACATATTGCATGTTACCTAGGTGTTTGAAACAGTGTCATATTTGAGACGAGAAACAAAATGATAAATTATAATAATCTTACTCAAGAAGAAAAGTAAGATTTTAAAAATAGACTCCTGTCCTCTAAGGATTAATTACAGAAGTTATTTCTAGAAATTAGAGAGTTAACTGGAGAAACTGCGTTTGACGTTATACGAGTATAATGCGATATTTTTTTACATTATATCAAACTTTGCTTTCAGCGTTTGCGGTAAAAAAAAAAAACATTTTTATTATAGCTTTTACCATTTCCCAGGTCAACGAGCGCATCCAGTGCCACGTCAAGTCCAGTCTCGGCAGAGAGTTCGGCCTGCACAGGTTCGCCCAATAATTCCTCGACATCTATAAAACACGGACGAAATTTGCATCGTTTGTTTTTAATCTCAACATGCTTCATTAACATATATATTCATTAACAAATATTGCGCATGCATATACAAAGAGGTGGATTATACGTCACACGCATAAGCCATTTAATATTCCGCAGACCCTCCCGGTAATATACATTCGCCCTATCAAAAAATGTTCTGTCGATCACAGTTTAAAGGCTCGATAAACGTGTGAAATTATTAGAATATCAAACGAGAGGATAAAGAATAGAGTGATGGGATGAACGTTAAAAATGGATTTTGATCGCCTCGGGTTAACGAACACACGACATCCGTGTAGTATATAAACGCGAGAGCGACTGTAAATCCCGTCACGTCGGTGCGTGGCAGTAATAATTTATCCGTCCTGTATCCCGTGTCGGTTATCGCAATCTGATAGGAATTTTGAACCAGCGCAGGTGGTTTGATAATATGGGCCCTTTGAACGCGATAACATAAAAAATCTCTGATGATAACTATTATATTTCCATTTCTTCTACAAGAGATTCGCATTGAGGTTTCTGGCAAAGATAAATGGCAGAAAATCGATATCCGGTGTAAACGCTGCGAGTTCGACCCGATCAATACTTTGGCGAATCTTGAGTTCAATTTACGGTATCAATCACTATGGGTGGGTGGGAGGAGGGGAAGGGAGTGATTCGTCTTATGATGTATGTTCTCAATATATGGACTTCGAAAGAAACGACGTAAAGTCACGTTGTCGATAAACCGTATCGTTGTCGTTCCACTTGGCGCGCGATTACGTGATCTGAAATTGAGACGGGCCGGCGCGGTGTGTATGCGCAGGCTTTATATTGGCCAACATGCATAATGCCCGTGGTTGCATTGCACTAACGAGCTCAATTTGCCGGGGGTTGTTAACATGTCAGTGGCAATGGACCCATTACGCGACGATTATAGACTGTCAATAGCTCTCATTAGACACCTATGCGTCTCTCTAGTCGTGAGAAATGTCATTAGACGACGGTGGCGGACATCGGCGCCTCGTCGTGCTAATTCATGCATTTGACCCACATAATCAAGCGAAATCGCACCATAAAATGCCCGAGAAAGGAATTTATGAACTTTTGAAATTGTAATACTTCTTATTTTAGTGCAAATAAAGTCAGTACGACGCGCATGATGAGTTAATGGTTCGAATGTATCTTATATTCCGTTCTACATCACGGGCAACAACGTATTATTTGATATATGTATATAACTCACTGTTTGTAAATAAAAAGTACCCCATCGCCGCATTTACGCATTTCATAAATAAACGCGCAAAAGATTTATAGCCTTCCTGTCAGACATGGAAATTAAAGCACTTTGTTTTTCAAATAAAGTAAAACTAAAATGGTAACGATGCAGTCCTAAAGGTACCTACTAAAGAAATACAGTTTGTGTCTAACATCTCCTCTCTTTCTAAAGTATATTGAATTATTTTAATTATCAAGATGATATGCATTCTTATTGATTATGAATTTTTTTTGTGTGCTTATCGTGGATGCAAATCAAAAATCAACTATAGTAAATCGTTATATTTAAATCATTATACATTAATAAATGAATTTATTTACGCGCAAGTGAGATGAATACAGAGCATAAAATATTGCGAGCAGGCATACAACCTGCGAAACAGCAATTAAAAATACTCCAACCTGCCGTCAAACGTACCTATATAGATATATCGTAAATGTAAAAGTGTATATAATTCACAAACGTTACACGCCATTTAACTAAAAATATTTCTGGTTACGACATATGACAAGAAATTACCTTGTATCAGTGACTATTCCGGATATCACGTATAAAATGAATGAAAATAAAAAACTGAATAAAAGCTTTTGAAAACGTTAATATAATTTTATGTTCGAATCTTTTGATAAGATTTATAGATCGAAAATATAAAAAATTTGATATTATTACTTATTATTCGTGTATGTGCATTCTCATATACTGGTGCGTATTGACTCTCATGTTTCAAAAATATTACAGTACTCTCTCTCTATCTCTCTCTTTTTCTCCCGCTCTCTCTTTCTCTTTAAATTTCTTAAAATTAAATCTCACTTTAAAAGAATTAAAACATTGTTACTATTGAAAAAAGTGAAAAATTGGCACTCCTGAATAAGAGTGACAGATTTTTACTCCTTTTTGTGAGATTTGTTCTAAATGAAAATCATCTCACTCTTTTTTGGAATATATCCAAAAGCGTGAAATCTCATTTAAAAAGAAAATGAATGAAAATCTGACACTTTTATTCAAAAGTGTAAAATTTTCACTCTTTTTTAGTGGCAAATATTCTAATTTTTTTTAAAAGTGAGATTTAATTCCAAAAAAAGAGAACACTGTTGAATTTTCAATAAATAATTACTTAATAATTTTTAATGTTAATAAATGTGTCAAAATTTAGTTTTAAAATTTTGATTAGAATTATAATAAAAATTCATAATGTTTAAATATTAATTTTGTATGTATATCCATTTCATATTGCTGGATTAAGCAGACTCAAGCATTTATCGCACTGCTAAATTGTTAAATCATGTTAAGTATTTTCTGATTACATTTATTGTCATATTTACAAATGTGAAAAGAATCGATTAAATTGTGCAGGTGATTGTAACGTTAAATGTGAATGTACAACTAGATGTTGTGGTGGAAATAACTCGCGGTTTCGTTCAAGTATCAAGAGCGGAGAATCACTTGCAATCGAATGCTGTATGCTGTCCGCTTTTTGCACTTCCTCCGGATATTAGTTAATCGGTTACGGGGTTGTATTTTGGGTTACTATTAATAGTAATGAAAATGTCTTTTCTTTCTCTTGGTAGAAAGAAAGATTTTTTTCAAGAAAAAATAAAATATATTATATTAATATCCATAAACATTTTTATAAAGATACATATTTTTTAAATCTCATTTTTTAAACACTTTATTATGTATTATAGCGCTTTGTAAAAGTCTGTCAATACGGTTTCTGTCCAATTTTAACGTTTCTTATTTTTTGCTTGCTTGAGCTATATTTCTCGCACGTCGGTCATAACGAGCAAAGGTAGAAAGTCTAGAAGAACTAACATTTAAGACGAACACAATTATAGTAACTGGGTTACGTACGTGTAATAGACGCCAACAGGAAAAAAGCATTCAATTCACCTCAGGCATCAGTGCATGTTGTCTTCATTGAACACGATAAAATGTAGGATATATATAGACTCTTTTTGTC
>NW_017280314.1:58985-100707 GCF_001594065.2 Cyphomyrmex costatus
CCCCCCCCCCCCCCCCGAAGAAATTTTCCGCGATTAATAAAGAAATTTTCACTCACTATCCAGATCCGCGAGGATTGCTTCGCTGGCCACGTCCAAACTTCTCGTAAGGCATTTTCGCAGCTGTGATGTGGTGTCCGCGTGGTAGTCCTTTAAATCCTGCAATGCTGTCCCTACTGTCGTAGGGAGCTTCTCGATCGCGACCGCCATCATCTCGTTGCATATTATCATTGTCATCATGCAAGACCTGGAGCAACGCACCAAAGATTATGAATAACGTAGTGAGTGCTTACTTTACGTAAAAGGTTTTCCAACGTCATAAGACGAATAGCCGCCTACTTAAACCTCCTCTCTCTCTCTCTCTCTTTCTTCCATTTAACTTTATTTATTTTCGCTCCCCTCCCCCCTACATATATATTGCTTTAATATTATATAAGTATAATAGTTACTTAAATGTAAATGTAAATATTATTATAATATATTTTTATTTTAATTAACACATACTTATGATATTTTATAATAAGTAACATGATTATATACTGTGTGCATACTTAGAACCTGTAAATATACACACACTTCGATATTTTCTAGTTTATTGCAGAAAATTATTAAAAATAAAACGAACGAGCTGTGATTTATGTCTAGTATAAAGTAGTGAAGAATCTTCCATATTAATTTAAAATTCTTTTCATAATCGTAGAAATTTCACCATCGCGTCGATTACGTACTCACGAAGTGTAATCAACAAGAGCAGAAGTATCAAGGAACACGAGTAGGGTTGGAAGTGAAGGTAATAAGTTCTCGGTGCGCGTCGTCTAAGAACGGAGAATCGTCATAGATCCTACCCGAGTATAAAGACGAGAATGGCGAGGAGAAATGCGAGAACACTCGGATGCCGAGAAGGTTTGTAATCCTCTCTGATTGGACGACAGGCGAGCCAAAGTTCCATGCCAGGTATTATGCAGGCCAGTACGCAGCACATGCCTACTAAGACTAGAAAAGCTGCTTCCACGTGCATAGACTGTAAAAGTAAGATTAGGACGATGCGTTCGAGAAACTTAACAGTAATATCTATGTGACATATTAGAGGTATAGAATGTTCGAAGAACGCAAAAACGCTCTTCAAAGTATCGGAGGTTCCGTTGTAAGAACGGATCTAATGAAGACTTACGCTTTCTTTAACGATCTATTTCATCATAGGAAGTTAAACATTTCTGATTTCTCAGCGTGATTTCGTCTTACCTCTGAAATCAATTTACTAGTGCTTATGCGATTTTCTGCAACGTCCACTAGTAGATCTGTAACAAGCAAGATGAATTATAATCCCTATGCATCGCTAATTGAAAGACGATAATATAATAGTACGATAATAGAGTCAAGAAATCTATTAAGCTTAAATTTCTTTCTGGGTAGAAAGCTATTAAATGGTAGCTAAATTAATAGTCAAATAAAAACGCTGAGAATAAATTCTCACGTCGATAATACACATATTGCGATACTTAAAGAATAAAAAGAGCTTTTTCTACACAAACATACATATGCCAATAATTATCGATCTCTTTTCATATAAATGACGTGCTCTATATAGGTGAAAGATATCTTTTAACAGCGATTTGCCATCATCTATAAAATTTAATCGCAATCATAGAATCGATAGCTATGAACGTTTAACTATTTGAACGAACAGAGGCGTTCAAATATACGAGTCATAATTTTGTAGCATTTTACACGTGTGAAATGTCGCGTTGTTTTTTCTAATTAAAACAGCTTGTTACGAATTATTGATACAGCTAAGCGCCTCGTAAAATATTGAAAAATCAGTCGGGATCGATTCCAAAACGAATTGATCGAAACGCATGTATTTTAACGATTTACAAGCAATATGAGCTTACTAAAAAGGATCTCACGAAAACTATTTACGACTGCCATTACATCTTACCGGTCGATATGTCGTAAGGATGCACGAAAGACAAGAAGCCTCTGAGGAAATCGAAAGCGAACCATCCCTTATCGAGATGTAAGCTCGTCATCTTGTAACGTTGCTCCGTAGTGAATTTCGGAAACTTTAGCCTTGGCTTCTCATCCCAGTCTTTCGGTAAGGTCAACGTTCTCGGATGCGACACGTTCGAGGTGTTCTTCGTACTGTCCACGAGCACATTCGCCGCGATCGCGTCCATCTCGCTCTCCCGTGCCTCGTTTGGAGAACTAAGAATGAGAAAGCTGTCGGTGGTCGAGCAATTGTTACTGCTCGGGGTCGAATCAGTTGAGATCAACTCTCGAAGCGTGTATACCCTCGAGATTACGACGAGCAAAAGGAATGCTAGAAATTTTAGAGAAACGAAGCATATACTATGTTGTTATCTCATTATTCGTGCTCGAATCGGAATAATGAAAAATCTATTGATCTTTAATATAATGAATAAAATTTGGAAATTATTTTAATATGCTATATTATAATATTATTTCTTCAGGCATTTTTATGAATTGCGATTTTGTGTGTCTTTGTTTCTTTATTAATAATATTTTTTCCACGATACATGTTTGAAGATTGTATTGTTTCAAGTTGCGTTTAAGTGGTAGTAAAATTGAAATTCCGACTAACGCCCTCTTTCAGAGTACCGCTTTATGTTTCATTTAAATCTTAAAGAGTACACACGCAGAACGTGCGGTTTTTTTTACATATACAAAAATTTAGCTAGATCTAAAAATAATTTTGTTGAACTAATTAGTATAATTATATAGGTCGCTGAAGTAGATTACTAGACATCAAAATTTTTTGTACCATTGATTATCATACTTGAATTTCCTTCATAATTATTTTGATGGTGTATCAACATTATTTTCAGATTTGTATTTACCTAAATTTTTTAATGTTTCAGCAAAACCGTTTTTTTGGTGTAACACTGTTAGACGCATAGAGAGAAAATTATTTGTGACTATAATTGCATGGTTAAAAAATTATAATTGGGAAAACCATTTTTGAGGTTATTACTAATATAATATTAGTAATAATAACTTTATAGTTATATTATAGTTTTTTTAAATATGGAAAAAATTGTATTGTATAAATTATGATAATCTGAAATATTAATATTAATATACAATTGTAAAATGTTAAGATTCGAATGGTAAATAAAAATAATCGGTTAATAAATGCAATTATCATTATAGTGAATGTAACTATTTTCGAGGTTTAACCTTTTTATAATAATTACTCTAATTTCTTAATATTTGCTCCTATTTACATGGTACTAATAACTAATAGATATGATAAGGAAAAACTAATTTGTATGGTAAAACTTAATGCTTGTTACGTGGTTGTATTGATCATATTTTAATGTTGAAGCAGTTATAATGTGCATGGTTAAAACATTTATAAATTTATAGTTAACTGAAAAAATAACTACAAACTATATGTAGTTAAATTACAGTATTTGCAACCATTTTTTTCCTTGTAATGCGATATTTTTAAAAGAATTTCCGTGTTTAAAAAAGCATTAAATGTATTGTTTTTATGATTTAATAGTTAAATTGGAAGTAAAATTGATCGTGTTTAAAGAAATTTATCTAACATTGCTTTGTCTGACTATATTTTAATATTATCTTTGTTGTGGGAAGTTTTTTTTTTTAGTGGCACTTAATTTATGTCAAATTGAATTTCCTTTATGGTATAATTCCCTACTGATTCGCCTTCGGCGAACTTATTACCGATAGTAGTATTCGAAACTAGATGGGGATTATTTAAACGTATTATAATTGAAGATTACACAGCACAAGCAGAAGAGCTTTGAATCTTTATGAAACACTACAATCTCTGTCGAAGGAAAGTTCAAAATAGAATGCCGCTTCTTCTATTTGCGCTCCTTTATGTCGAACCTTCCTAAGAATGACAATTTCGAAGCGTTTCAGCAAAGAACGACACAGTATCTTTGCGAAAATTAGACCCGTATTTTGCACGACGTAAAATCAAGATACGTATATAAAGTGATCATGCCTTGGATCACAGTCATTTTCCGCTCGTCGATTTCCCCATACGATAATTGGCACTGATAACGGTTACGTCTTTATTGAATCGCAGTAGCAAGTAGACTGTCATTTTCAGTATTTGTAGAGGCTTCTGTGAAACCCCGCAAGTGGTATTGTGATGTTGTCGAACCCTACGAAGACAATAAGTTAGATTGGGGATTGACCAAGCAAGAAAAATGGTGTCATACAATATACATATTATAGAATCAAGGAACAGTGCAAAAATGCAGTGAATCATGGCAAAATAAGGGGCTGTAAATAAAAGAACAAGTTATAAAAGGAAGTTATAATAACACTTGTATTTTTTTAACTATTAAAGTAATAATATAAATAATATTTATATATATTATATAATAATATATTTTTAATGAACTTGGGAATAACTGAATAAAATATATTAATTAATTAATAAACCAGATTAATTTGTTAATAGCCTATATATAATATATCGTATTAATTGTTGAAATGTTTATGTACTGAAGAATGTTTTGCAATATTTGAGTTTCCATTGAATTAAACACGTAATTGCTGATTCTGGCACCAACATGGTTGCTCTCACATGTAATAAATAAATAAACTCTGAATTTACATAACAATAGTAGATAACAAATAAAAAAAAATTAGTTTTTACTTAATTCTTGATATGTAACATTGGTCTTAATGTGAGCTTGTATTATTTATTATTTGATATCAAATTTAAAGGGATGTTACCGTTCAGTTAGTCACAGATTTATTTTTATGCGGAGTACGTAGTTTATGGGGATTAATGCACTGTTGATCGCAGAGTTATTTCATTCCTGGTCAAAAACAGTCCTGCCCGAAAACAGCCTGGCAACAGTTCGGAACATTGCAGTTCTGTCGAACGAAAAGTTAGTGAAATATATCAATAAAGTTTTTACTTCTGTAATTTGTTACAAAAGTTAGCTAATGGGAAAAAATAATGAGGCTACTATTTCAATTCGAAAATGTAGACTAATAAAGAGTATCATAAAACGTATTTTTATATATGTATACATTTCTTAAATGTTTTTATTTACCTTTATTTAATTTAATTTATATTTACTAATGAAAAAAATACTAATTAAAATAAAATAATGTAATTAAATTCTTTACGTATGTTTTTTCCCGCAGTTCGTAATCTCGATGTCCTCGCTACGTACTTATGAAGAAAAAGAGACTACTGGCTTATAGTTTAAGCTCGACTTCTTATCATCGATAATCGAATAGATATCAAGTAAAGATAATGTGATTTATTGTTTAATTCTTGTCAACAAAATCTGTGAGTTAAAGTTAAGTGCAATATTCTGAATTAAATGGTGGTAACGAACTTGAATAGAGAAATTTCTTATCAAACACCAATTCGTTACAATTCATCGAATCTATCCACCAACGACTGACGGATATTATATCAGCGGAATGTTCTCGCGGAATTACTTGGAAAGTATTTCGTGGGTATGTCGTAGAATGTACTAACGACTGGAATTTTAACCGACGTCTGTCCACTTTGTGCCTTATTAAATAGCGCTGTGAGGTTCATGCGGGAGACTTTATATATAATGTACACACACACACACACGTACGCGCAGAATTCGTGGCGAGAACTATTTAAAAATAAGTTAAAAAATAACTTCTTTATATTAGTCTTTCTATACTAAATTAAATGTGATTCTGCAAATCCCGTCTAAAAACTTTAGAGACATTCTGACTTTAATTTATCCACTTACATATTATAAAAGTTTATCGAACTTTAAACCTATACTCGCATGCAGAATGTATAAGATGAAGTGAGAAATGTTAATTCGACAGACAGTATTCTGATAACGTGTAAAGTTTTACGTACTCGTGAAATCCTTTAGCTTCATGAACTTCGAGATATTTGCAATTTTTTTTCTTTCGCGGTACAGCGTTAAATATGCGCGATTAGATTACAAATTATAACATAAAAATGAATGTCGTTGTAGATATTTTGATAAAATATTTAAAAACATTACTCTAGATATAATTATTTATTGAGTCAAACATTTTATAATCGCGAAAGTAATAGATATGATTAATGCAATGATGTGATACGCTATTTGGAGCATCACGTTATTGTGTACGCATCTATATTTACATTTTTCTTGGTTGACATCTTTTTCTTTGCGACATCTAAATCACTGCACAATTTGATCCCGTTTCTCCGCCCGATAACTCTCGTTTCTACGCGATTAGTCTTGTAGATACGAACTGCGTACCAAGGAATTCGAACTACCTGCAGTTACTCCTAATACGTGGTACCCAATTGGGTTGACTTTTTGGTAGCAGCGGTACCCAACCACGGCTAAATCTTCTCGCGAATCAAGTGCGAGATTACTTTTTGTCGATGGTGAATGACTGGGTACTTGGCGCTAGACTTCTTTCATCAATGAATGGACTCTTTTACTCTTACGCGAAGTATACTCGGTCCCTTAATTGGTTGTACTGTAATTTCCGTTCTATTTCTCAATGCAATTCTCCCTCAAACGCGGCTAATTGCATGATTCGGTTGTGAGTAAATGCTTACACGTCTGTAATATGTCGTAGCTAAATTTGATATAACCAAAAAACGTTTTGCAAATCGACTAAGTTAATGGAAATGATGGAATATTTTGTGTATAGCTTTTATCTATCAATATCTCAAGCAAATGATTTTCAATCCTGTATAATTTATTACTCTCTGTGTGCTCTCTGTAAACTCTTATTATTATAATATTATATAATATATATAAAATTTTACATTTATATGTAAACTTATGTGTATAATATTTTAGGTACTTATCTATATTAAGTACGTTCTAGTTTTGTGCTTACATAAATTGCATCATAAATGGTAGTGCTGTGATAACAATTATTTTTTATATTTTTGAGAATATATTTCTTTCAATACACTATTTAATTTACTTTCATATACTATCTATAAATTATTATTATTATTACATAATGTATACTATTTTATTTTCTATGCAATATTTTAAATCAGCATAAGTACATTCTTGTTTTGTACTTATACAAATGGTATTGTAAATAACATAGCTTTACTGTGATAACAGTTAATGCTCATATTTTTTTGGAAATATCTAGCAACTTTCACACACGCAAGCACAGCACGCAAAGCACGATATATAAGAGACATTTAAAACAACTCGCGTTATTACGTGTAACGTAATAGTCAGAAATATATCATGGTGTCTGCTAAGCGAAGTAGATAACAAAAGCAATTATTAATGATCATTACTGTATGTTATTGTGATAAGTGATTTGCAACTTTAGAGAATTGGGATCAGCAATTATATGATTTATGATACTTTCACAAGTTGTTGTCTATAATAACGTGATCTTTAACGAAA
Organism: Cyphomyrmex costatus; assembly: GCF_001594065.2. Lineage (NCBI taxonomy): Eukaryota > Metazoa > Arthropoda > Insecta > Hymenoptera > Formicidae > Cyphomyrmex > Cyphomyrmex costatus. The sequence continues at coordinate 66,374 of NW_017280314.1, forward strand.
GTGCGATGAGAAATGCTGGCAACTTTCCGAGATATTCGAGGAAATGCAAATTGCAGATATCAAAGAAAATAGCGATAGGACAAGTTAATTAATTGATTTTGCTGCAAGCACGAAAGGGGCTGCGCGGTCTAAACTAAGCTTCCATCTAAATTATTGTTGCAATTAAGAGTATAGTTACAATTTCAACTTACTTCCGGATAATATCAAGTACGCATAAATTAAAGCCGGTACCTCATTATTTTTCAGAAAAGATGAATGAAAATATATATGACAGGGCAATTTACCCTTAGTACGTGCGCTTAAATAAAATAAACACGAACTTTTGTTTAAATATATTGAATTATTCGTTGTACGAAGCGTAGTGAAAAAAGGTTTGGTCGCTCCAGAAAACAGGCGTCTTCAGCGCGTCTTCATTTTAACATTCTTATGTAACAATCTAATTGACTATTCAAATTTTATTCACTAGCGTTAAATCACCCGGCGTAGAATTCCGCAACGCGTAAAAATATGAAACATGTACTCGGATTTGAAAAATTCCTCACTGTTAAAATGTATTCGTTAGGAAAAAAAGCACTGACGGAAATTATATATAAATTATTTCAATTATACAGATGTGCATGTATATTTTTTACGAGTTACGTAGTTTATTAAGACGTGTAAAGTGCACCCTTCTTATTAGATGGACTCATTAATGAATTCTGTACAGGTCGTTGCAAGAAGAACACCGCGAGAACGTACTACATATTTCGTCCTCTCACGACCGTCGTCGTGCACGATCTTGGGCAATAAAATCTTCGATGAGACCATTTTCCGGCAGATAGAAGAATATTCGCAACTACTCCTCGCTACTTTCGCGTCATCACTGATCGGTCGCGTCGCCGAAAGTGTGTCGCGATCTTCGACTCTTGATCAATCGAAAACGAAGATACATCGGGGATGTTCGCGGACGAGCGCGTGGGTGGATAGATTTTGGCACGGCAAGAGGGTGTCGGTGTAGTTAGGAGATCGGGAGACCATGGTTGCATCCACATTCACCCTCTCTCTCTCTCTCTCTCTCTCCCCGTCTGTCTCTCTCGTTCTCTCCCTTCTCTGCCCACCCTTTCCTGTCTCTCGTACTCTCTTTCTCCCTCACCCTGCGCGACTACTGTCGGGAGCACCCAGGCGGGCAGTCAGTGCGTCGTCAGCCTCCGCGTCGTCGTGACGCTCCACTCTTTCTCTCTTTCTCTCTCTCTGTCTCTCTGTCTGTCTTTCTGTCTCTCGTTTTCCTCGGCTGTTTCGGTGGCGTCCGCGGCATCGCGACGCTACGACGCGCTCCGTTGACTATCCGATTTCGGGAAAGACGCCGCCGTTAATTTTTCTACGATATATATGTATATACCAGCGACACGAACTTGGCTATCGATAACGACAGCAATATAAAAAAAAAACAAGTATCTTTTTTTTACCCATCGCTATTTTGAAAGTGTTTTCGTTTGATCTGCCAAAAAGAAGAAGAGGTGCTGATAGTTGCATTAATTGTAAAAGATAGAACATCTTGATTTATTTCAATTAAAATATATTGTAACTGAAATTAATTTATTAATATTTTACGTGTAAAATAAATATAAAAATTTTTGGAAAAATTAATAACTTTTTGTCAAAAAAAGGTACTCCTTAATATTTATAATAATATTCGCGAAAGATTGAAAATAACTGTGCAAATTCAGTCCTTCATTACTTTTTATTGCATATTTTACATCGAAGAGAGCATAGCTCGCAATTTATTACTGCAGAAAAACTCTGTCTCGAATAGAAAGAGAAGGAAAAGAATGTAATTGAGTGACGACAGTATATGCATTTCCTCCCCAACAGAGAAGTTATTAAATGACAAAGGCGCCTTCTTATGTCAACGGGTGAAAAGAGAAGCCAAATCGTGAAGTTTTTGTCAGGCGTGATTCATCTTGGTGTCTCGATCAAGTGATCTATCGAATCGGCACCGCAGAACATACCAGCTTCTCAAGATTTCTCGCCTTCGAAAGTCACGCACGAGCGTTTTTCCTCTACCTTCTGGAGCGTCGCGTACTTACTCAAGCCTTATCGACAGCCTCGTGGATTTACTACTGCCGAGTACGTATCTAATTGCAGCAATCGAAGCTGAATTCTCTTATTTCGTATGCCGTTTGAAATAAGAATATAGTGCGGGGCAAAGCAAAACAGGCAATGTGTTTGCATTAACTTGGAAAAAAAATATTTCCATCTTACAATCAAGAGACACATCGGATGTCACGAATACGTTTTAAGAAGAAGAAGCATAGTTATGTTATTATAGTTGTGCTTGTAATACGCACTTCTACAAAGCGTGTAATTTGCAATATAATTATTATTACACGTAAACATATTTAACATGTAAATGTAGTAAATTTATTCACTGCTGAATTACTCACTGCATTATTGAATATATTTAACAGTGCTTAAGAGAGAACGTTAATTACTAAATTAATGTTACCATTAAGTAAAATATAGACATATGTTTAACCTTTACATTAAAGACTCTCAGGCATTATTTGTGAAAATTTGATTTCTTTGATTCATATCGTACGCTTTTAATTACTATTGTCTAAAATGCTTATCCGTGTCTTCTTATTTAATTATAATTGCTATTGGCGTCTGTAGCTGCACTTAAGATATTAAATTACAAATATCGCGTTCGTGTTAAGCTATAGAGAACTGCAGACGCGAGAAGTTATTTTATATCTTTTTATGGTACGAATTAACGAAATAGGACTGTACATAAAAAAGGGCCCTATATAAAAAAAAAGTAAGATACGAATATAATATTATGTTGCAGATAATTAACAGATAATTCTGTTCTTACGTCAGTATCTATCTAAAAATTAAATTCATGTTGTTCCATCAATGTTTAAAACAACAAGTTATATAGACAAACATTGATCTTATATATGTCACGCAGAAGTTCCGCATCTGTGCTACTATTATTCCGTCCAAAGGATACGTATAGTTTGGAGATTGATACAAACTATACAAAACAAGACACCAGAGCTCGACGGATATTGAGCGATACGCTTGCGGTAGATCCGTGGTTACGAAGTAGTTTGATCGTGTTGTTACAGTTCTCTGACAAAGTTTTCAAAACTTTCTTAGCAAGCATCTTTAATATTAAACGATTCTTTAGATGTGGAGTACGTAAATTTAACGGAAAAGCAAATCGCAGAAGCTTTTAACTTGTTATCTTTAGTGATTTCTTTTTAACGATTATTTTCGTTTGATTGAATCCTTTATATTTTTGACAATGAAATAATGGTTTGGTAAATCAACGTCAACGTCAAAATCAATCTAGTATAACAATTTCTTTTATCTCGTTTTCTATAATTCCTATTTTAATATTATATAATCAATTTATGTTAAATGCAGAGTGTATAAATTTTGTTAATATATTTATTTATTGTAATTCTTAATTAAATTCTTTAATCCTGCGAATATTTTAAGTGTTTTTATTTAAAAAAAAAGTTTCTGTTTTAACAAATTAAAAATACACCATTGTTAGATTTTCTGATCTTAAGAGAAATTTTACATTCACGTTTGAGTAAATTGAACAGTATCAGGTATCAAAAAAATAACGGTAATTCAAATCCCTTGAATTAAATAGTATTTTGTTTTTTAACTTGTGTATTTTTAATCTGTATGTGTCACAAATTAATTCATTTTTGTGATTAATTTTAAAATCTAAAAACGATGTCCATTAATAAATAATGAATTAAATTTTGAGTCAAATACATCTTTTCTCGAATTAAATTGTTTAACTACATTACATTAATTAACAATGATTAATATTGAGTAGAAGCAGTGATGATCTATAGAAATAATTAAAAATTATTCAAATTGGGTATAATTTGACGTTATAAATTTAACAGTAAATGAACGCGATATAAATCAATATGATATAATTCCTAAAAATAGGTCTTTCTTTACAAAATATAAATAAAGAAATTCTATCTTAAGACGATTGATCATTTATGGGACGAATTGTTAACGTAAATCAGACGCGATTTGTATTCCTAAGAGGAATCGTACTTACTCGTTGATTTCGCCAATTACAATAGGAATAGATCCTATTCTTTGCTTCGTGATAAATTCAATATATGCAAATAGCTGTATTTATCGGAAAGCTACGCTCCAATTTGTACTTGTAAAAGCTTCGCCTTAATAGTTTTCCAGCAGCGCGTCACCGCTGATAGCTGGTCGTTTTAAATTGATCGCAAGCCCCGCGCGTGATATCCATTTCAGCGAGCCGCGATAGAATTTATTACACTTTTCCACTATCATCGACAGAAGTGGCTTGTCGACAGTATTAAGTATGATTCGAACGCGATGTGAAGAGCGGTGTGAAAATATCACTTTTATTATTCTTATCTCTCTCTCCCTCTATATATATATATATATATGTGTGTGTGTATATATATATATATATATTATCAGTTTTTTTATTCCTTTATAAAAGCACCATCGTCTATGCGTATACGACGATCATTCGCAGATCTCCATTATTGCATTGCAAAAAAAGTACATCACGAAATAAGCCCGTTATAGGATACACCCATGTGCTGCTTTCCCAGCGTTTTAATTAATGATTTACTGCTCGCGTCGTCTCACTTCGTTTCTCGACAAAACTTGGAGCAAGCCCCATTTTACGAGGCGCGAAACATATTTGAGTGAAACGCTTCCACTTCGTATCTACTTTCTAAGAAGTATATTGCCAAGAATGTGTCTTATCGGGATTCGATACAGCTACTTCTACGACACATATCTGATGAAATTAAAAGGATTGTAAGAAGAGACACAAATCAGTAAAATACATCAATCAAATTACTCTGTTCGCAGAAATTGTATTTTTTATTTATAAATTTCGCTCGTTCTTTGCAATGTAATTAAAATAGATAAACGGTCTATATCGAGCTAAGAGAATTTAACGATGTTCTTAAATTTTTTAATATAAATGAGAACATAAAACTAACGAAAGTGTTGTTTCGGAACTTTACTGATAATTCTTCAGCGATTCTTACAGAGTATGTTTGTGTCGTTGGATTGATATATTTTCTTACGATGTGTGATTACGATAAAGATATGCTAGTATAATAATTATAGTTCGAATTGATTTTCCTGTTCTCAATGCGAGTGTTATTGTCTACGCTATATACGAATACTATCTGTCCAATGACGCAAACATCCGTGAAGAATCGTTGAAAAAGGACCTGTGAGTCCCAAAACATACGAAATTTGTCATTTTTTGGTTAGTTTATATTGTAAATGTTTCGAAATTTTCAACATATTGTAAATAATTTTAAGATAGAATAATTATTGTTGTAATATCTATTTAGCTTGATTTAGACCTTTTTAATCAATTAATTTGCATTGCAAAAAAAAACGAGCGAAATTTATTAATTATTAAATTCAATTTTTATTAAACTTGACGTATTATCCTTAACTTAATTATTCATCTATTAAATTCAATATTATCCTAACTTAATTATTTATTTTAATTTATTTGATCTCATTGACTATCTTTATTGACGATAACTAATTATTTAACTCTAAGTAATACACTCGCATTGAGAACAGGAAATCAATCCGAACAGTAATTGTTATATCAGCATGTCTTTATCGCAACATCGCCAACATCACACATAAGAAAACATATCAATCCAACGACACAACATCTGTAAGAATCACTGAAGAAGGACCAATGAGTTTCGAAACGTACAACACTTTAGTTAGTTTTATGTTCTCATTTATATATTATAAAATTTAAGAACAACATTAAATTTATTTAGCTCGATATAACTGTTTATTTATTTTAATTTGTACTTTTTATTCCTTTAATGTTAATATATTTAATTTAAATAATATAAATGATTATGATTTTCATATAAATAATAAAATAATTTCTAATTATATAGAAGATATAAATCCAATTGTATAGTTTTCAGAACTACAAAATTAAACACAAAATAGTTATGCACATAAAAATCGTACAAATGGATGAAAAAAATTCTGCGTTTTTCTTAATTTATAGCTTAATTCAAATATCGGAAAATCTTTGTGGAATTTATATGAGATCACGAGAGAATATGAAATGGTTTTATTATATAGGCAAATTACATACACAGATAGGAGATATATAATTGTTTGCTGGTAACGCGTGTGGCGAGGTATTCCGAGCTGGTATTTCATTGATAATTTTTACGGCTGAAATCGGCGAGCTGGGCTTAAATGGATTATCGCGAGTTTTTACGGATTTGTCGTGTGTGAGCTCAGCGATAGCTAGATAATACAAATTGGCCACGGTTATTAATCGCGACACGTAGCAGTGAGCACTTGGTATAAATATTTAAGCTAACGATGCTATTATGCAAAATCACATAAATCACAGTTATTACGATTGAACATTTGCGGATATTTGTTCCCTATTTTGTATTAGTAAAAATACAGTTATACATTCTCTACATTAGACATAGAATCTTTTTACGAAGACATTTAATCTTTTTATTCTATTTAAAAAGTATTTTTTTAGTCACTTCAATAATCATATACTTAAACATGACTAAACAATCCTTCTCAAATTTTTTAAAGTTCTATAAAATATACATACATTAAATAATTTACATAAATTGTATGTTATTCATATATTACATATGATTCTTTTGTTCATATTATTTATTTAAAAATTGATTAATAAATCTTTTAATACTTAAATGAACTAAAAATTATGAAGATATTCACACAAAATATTATTAGATATTATACTAAAACTCGTCTTGGTCAAATATGACGACCTTTACATTTATTTGTACCGTTTTTTATTTTACGAGTTCAATCTTCTATAAGAATAAGACATTGAATTATTCCGTGAATACACATTATAGATAATTATATATGTTCTTCAATAAGTCTGTAGTTGACAAGACTGACATTGGAATTAAACTTCGGTTTGATACAGTTTGCAATATCTTGTGACTACATATAACCTCGTCGTGGTTTAATATATCGACATTATTCAGATCATTTCGGATTCCGTATAGAGTCTCTACAATCTTGATTGTTCTGTATTGTACAGTATTGATTATATGAAATCATTGTACACTTTTCTTTATGGTAGCGTGGTATTTTTTTATATTGGTCTACCAAAATATGGAAGTACAAAAAAACCGTTAACAACGAAATTTCGTTTTGTAAAAGTTTAATAATGTTACAATGTACAATTTTAATAATGCTGTTGTCATATACTTTTTTGGATATTACATGGAATTTTTATATTTATTCCAATTGTAATCTGCATTTAGCAATTATATGAGAAACAGCAAGTTGCGCACGATTATGCCGTGCTTTGATGTTACATACGCCAAAGGAGGAACTAGTATAAAGCAGAAAATTATGCCGTCTATGAACGTTCATGTAATATAACAAAATAATACATGCATATGTATGCTAGAATTCGCGCAATTGACATGTGTACAAAATAATATAGGACTATAATTTTATTTTCTGTGAAAATTAAGAATTGGAATTAGAAATTTTAATTATTGCTCGAATGCTTCTTTGATACATGCATATTCATTACAATAATATCAATTATTCAAATATTTTCATTGTCGGTGAAAATAATGAATTGAACTAATAAATTGAACTAATAAAATTTATTAACGTATATAATTGTGAATAATGACATTCGTTTAACTAAATATAAATAGAAATGAATTATTACAACATGAGAAATAAACAAACGTACCACAAATATACAATTTTCGCGAATATCAATCATAATTGCTTCATTTATGCCAATACAATTTGAATAAACGATTTGTATTTCATTAAATTATTAATAAATCATAATCCTGTTTTTGCTGTGGTCATAAAGGCTTTTTTAAAGTCAAAAACAATGATCACAAACATGGAATTTGCAACAAAATTCCCACTTTACGTGCTATTTCATTCCACTACCATTTCGTTTATTTGCAATTGAAACTCTGTTCAACCTTTTGACTAGTGGATTCAAATATAAAATCGTTACAACGCTACGGTTTTATTTTCAGTTTCCATGTGTACACAAATAGGATATTCATTGTAAATCCACTTTCGCGATAAGTTTTGCATAGTTTTACAGCAGAATATTAGGATTCATTTTCGTGTACAATGTATAGAATATTTTTTTTCTCATAAAACGCAAAAATTAAACTACCTACCATACACCCAAAATATCTTGTTATACATGATTTTAGTGTAATAACACGTAATTTATTTTCTGTACGCACGTATTTATATTAATATAGAATCTCGTTATTTATTTCTTCTCTATTAATTGTGGTCTTAGAAAAGTGCCTCAGAAAATTTAAATCTAAATTTAGGAGAAAGATTGTACATTTTTTATCAGGCTGAAGATTAAAACTCATCTTTCCTATTGACTTCTTTGTGAACTAACGATTTCTTCTTCGTCCTTTACACGTTTTAGTATGTATCGCTGTTATTATGAACAATTTTGCACTTTAAAATTCCGCGTTGGATACGATATATAAGTATAAGTCTTAAATATTATAAGATATTTCATAAGAATACAATTTTAAGATAAAAACTGATTGTTTAAGAAATTATTTAATACTAACATTAAAATATATAAATCATTGAATTATTTTCCCTCAATTTACTTAACATAAAATTTCAAACAATACTTTTTCTCATAGCGATAACGATTAAATTTTCATTTTATTTTTACTTCGAATTATCGAAACTAATCACGAAAGTGTGTTTGTAATCCGAAATATTTATAATTGTCTACTATTATAATTTCGGATTACAAACACACTTTCGTGATTAGTTTCAAAAGTAAAAACAGTAGAAGACGATAAAAAATAAATAAAAATTAATCATAGATTTTTAAAAGAAAGTTTCATTTTTCCTGTTCTTTTAGAAACTGCATTTATTTGCTTTAACTATCGATTAAATTGTCGTGACTATTAATCATGTTCTAACGATGCAATTCGATATCAGTCATATATTAATTTTCTATTCATACAACGTACGTTCATTATTTATCTCGTGCTCTATGATAATCAATTACGTGTTATGCATTATTAATGCGACACGTCGACAGATTGTTAGAAATAGTATGAATATCCCAAATTGCTCATCATGTGAAATTGTGATAGGCGCACGTTTTTTTTTATCACATCGAAGAATCATTTTGTTTAATGGCAGATATCAGCAATCCGCTTATTGTAAAACTGATTTGCTTTATACGGATGGAATACTAAATGCTGTCCACCAGAGTGAAGAGAGCATTGGAAATTATAAATACCGTTATACATATGTACATGCCTTTTACATATGTAATGAGATGGGTCTGTTTGAATGATATATGATATTATTGTGTCAAAAGAATACTCTATTTGGCCACATAAAATTTTTAAATCCATTTTTGTATCTGTGTTTTTATCTTGTCCTATTTTTTTATTATCCCTATAATAATGGATGAAAAATATAAAGAGAATAGGCAAAAACTATTCCCATAGTATTAGGCAAAAAGCTTCATTTTGTACTTATCGTATTAAATTTTTCGCGATCGGATATTCGGCATGTTTAACAGAGAATTCAAAGGATACATTCCGGGATTCGCTAGTTTCACGAGCTTTTCCACTGTCACAGTGATATAAAACGTTAGGAATATCGTGCCGATAGAAGAAGCATTTCTTTGGCTTTTCCTGACAAAAACTACTACATTTGACAAATTGCGTTTCTGGTTTTATCAATATTTTAAAAATGCTGTTATCAAGAAAATTTACACAGAATGTATTTTGCAATATAAAATCACAGTGAAATGTGATTTCAAGTATTTGAAATTTGATTATTGTACGAAATATTCCTTTGCAAGTCTTAATCAAGTTGACATTCGCTTTTGAAATTGTACGTATAGTTATTTCACGTTAAACAGTCAAAGACGTGAACAGTCAAAGTTCACGCTTAGAGGAAACTTCGCATATTTGTATCTCATCGGATCAACAGGTATAGCTTTACTGCTATTTAGTCTGTATAGAATTAGATATAAATGTATTAGATATAAATCATAAGTTATCTTGCATATAAGTGTGCAAAAAAAAATAAATAAGGCTCCAACGTCAGCGTATTATATTTAATACGATTGTATATTGTTCCATTAAATATATCCTTTAACATAAAAATTTAATGTTAGAAAATAGTGATTGATTGCTTACTGTGAGCGTTGAAATCATTGCGCTTCAATGTTATAATACTGAATAATTTACAGTATTAAATTGGCTAATATCAAATTGGATTTCCGTGAGAAATATTCATTAACAATATTCAAAATTAATTTAATAACGGTTGCTTTTTTATCTCTCTGTTTTAATTCAATTATTATATTATAGAATAAATTCCACAAATTAATTCGTTTTTTTTTTAACTTTTTATATAAAAACACTTTTAGAAAAATATTAAGAATAAGAGAATGCATTATGTAATGAAAAGGAAAAACGATTGCGAATGTCACAGAAATGTTGACGTTATTTACATAAAAAATAAAATTAAAATTGATCTAGAAAATCAGTCTCTACAAAGTTCGGTGATCACTGAATTGAAAATAACGAGCAAAACGAGTGGAAAGACTATCTCACTTCGAGCGCAATCGTACACAGACTACACAGTTCACCAGGGGACGCGTGCTCACCGCTTCTTGTCTTTTCACTCGTGGACTTTTTTGAGCGAACCTCTACGAAACTTTTAACATGCTCGACAACCTCGTTTCCGGCCGGAAAAAACTTTCGTACGCATTAATTTCTGTCACGCTTATTTATGTACTTGGTTCTTCCTACGTTACAACGACATAACGGAAGTCGCAATGGAAAGAAATGCGGCGAATGGCGCGAGCAGTGGAAAAAAAAAAACGCGGAGCTCTCTTCCATCGCGAGTTCTTTTCTGAATTCTCAACGAGAAGTTAGAGAAGAAGAAATAAAAAGAGAAGGGAGTAACATTATTGCGATAAATTGTGAGACACAAGCGATAATTACGTAATATCTTCAGTTAAAAATTCGCCTGTTTTATCGAGAAATAAAAGCGGAAGATATATTTATACAGGATGTCCGGAATTTAAATGTAAAAAATTTGGGATCAATATACTAAGAAAAATAGTCCTGTAAAAATATTCGTTTTTGCTTCGTTTTAAAGAAAATCGCAAAAAAGACAAAACGTAGTTACTTCGTTCTTAGACGTGAAGAAGTAATGCCTTGACCACCTCTGCAATCACCTGATCTGACACACTTGGACTTCTTCGTGTGAAGGGTCCTACCATAAAGCAGGAAGTTTATTCGTTATCAATCAACTCATGAGAACAATTAAGAAATTGAATCGAAGTTGCAGTGCATTAAATATCATCAGATCAGTGTTTAGTTGCAGCGCGAGCTGTTCGTACTAATGATATTTATCTTGCATTCCTCCAAGAAGTCAACGTTTTAAACAGTATCTACATCAAGCGAATGAATAAATATAACGTGAATAAGTAATAAACAAGTATAAAAACGAAAACTGCGTTTTATCTTTTTTGCGATTTTCTCCAAAACGAAGCAAAAACGAGCATATCTCGATAAAACTTTTTTTCTTCGTTTATCGATCCCTTCTACACGCTCCCGAAGTTTTGACATTTAAATTCCGGACACCCTGTATATATACATACCTTATGTATAGTTATAGTCTTGAATAATGTCAGATTAATAATAATGAAATCTCTTTAACGATCATTATAGTAGAGTTAATGAAATCCATAGTAACTGTGATCCCAATTTTCAAAGTGTTCCTAAAAAATCAAATGAAATAAGAATTTTTCTTTGCGTTACGAAATTCTTTCCTGAAATCTATTGTATATTCATATTTTATTATTAATTTGTAATATTTATTAATTCGAATTAAAGTATCTTTGATTAAATATCAACATTTGGCTCTTGGCCTTTCTTTTGCTTTTTATGTTTTATACTTAAAGAGCCATCTATTATATTAATTTAATATTCTTATTTGTTTTCAATAAAAATGTAACTTGTGTAGCATTACAGATAACGCAGGCAGACAATTTCATAAAATTCTAATCTAGGGAATGATCAAACGTTGCGTCTGTCAATTGTAACTTAGAAAACAATTACACTCGCCATTCAAAATGCAATTTCAACGCGCGCATACGCTCAAACACGCGCGAAAGAGCAAATCTATTTGGAATTACGTTCTGCGTTTATTCAGGAATGGGAATAATGCCGTGGTCGCTGCATCGTACCACGATATGTATGGCGCAATAGTTTACATAAATTTAAATCGTATTTTCAGGCGGTTTAGTTTGAATAAGATTTAGAGGTTTCTATATTATTATGCTCGCATGCATATTTACATTCCAAATAAAATTCTGAAATATTGTCACTTTTAATCAGTGTTATATCTATGTATATTTTACCGTTGCATGGCATTATCGTACGTGATGTATGTATAATATGTATGCGGAAGCATATTCGTTATAATAAATATCTGGTAGGAAAGATCTGACTGTAAACGTTTCATTTGTTAATTCGTATAACAATTCACTACGTGAATTGTAAACATAAAGAAAAACAAACAATTGCATAATTAATTTGCTACGCTAATTGACTGATACCATATAGAAAATGCACTATGGTTTAATGTCAAATAAATGCGTTTCGTAATTAATTTCTTCGTTCCTATACTTTATACAACAAATATAATTACCGTATACAGTGGCGTGCAAAAGTTTCCGGCCAGTGACATTTTGTATTCTAATTTATAAAAAAAAAGCCTGATGAAATTTTAATCATTATCACATGTTACAGGATATGAGTAATCAAATTTTGTACTAACGCCTGTGATAATGATTAAAATTTCATCAGTTCTTTTTTTACAAATTAGAGTACAAAATGTCATTGGCCGGAAACTTTTGCACGCCACTCTGTAACACATATATTATTATATATAATAATACGAATAATACGAATTAATCACATAAAATGTGACCATATAACAATTGCAACAACGATATGTTCACGTAACTATATACATACTGTTAGGTTGAATTGAATTCATGTATTAAATATTACTCTCTTGAAAAATACTAGTGTTATCTATTTCCTCTTTCTGTTGATTATATCGTTTCATTATTTTACATATATATATACATATAACTTCAAAGCGGTTTATAAAGATACGTTAAATTACGTCTTTATAAGAATGTAAAAATGTGCTTGTATATCGAACGAAACTAATTATACAAATAGTGCGCTATTATATCAAGGATTTTTTAAAATTGTTGTTCACCTAGGGTGTTAAAAATTGTGATTTTATGTATTAAAAAAAAGTATTAATATAGTTTATATTTATCAATGAATTGTAAAACTACCACTGCGTGGAAAAAACAATTTTTAACACTTGAAAGCACTTGGAGGAATCATTGATACAATAATGCACTGTTCGAACAATTCGTTTTGTGACTGTTTATATTTTTTTCTAATAAGACGCGTCTATTTTTATTACTTTCATTAATGTAAAAATAAATTAAGTGTCATTAACTGAAGATAATGGAAATTAAAATATAATTAAAATTAAGATTTATACAGAAATTTCGAGCAGAGAGTTATGTCTGTTTATCCAAAACTCGATGTCTCGTGACACGTTATGGCAGCATTGTCAGCGCACGATTCATTCCTCCGACGTCTGTCCTGTTCAAATAGCTGAAGTTACTTGCACGTATACGACAATGCGTGAACACGAGCGTGGAGAACAGTCCCATTATTTATCGGTGGAACTTCCCGGAATACGACACCTTTGGGAAAGTCCGATCGAATCGTGTGCTCCTTCCCTTGCCTTTGAGTTTCTATTTTCCTGCCAGAATGAAAGATGTCCGCCACGACGTAAATTTTACACGTCAACGATACGACAGCCTAGATATATTTTGGTAATTTTGCTGAATTGTAATATATCGTAAGTTATACGATTTGCCTGCGTATAAAAATATCATGCAGTATAAAGTATACGATTCAAAAGAGAAAGTACTTTAGAGAAACATATTTGGAAATACACGATGTGTTTGTTACGTGTATCTAAGGCTACATTTATGCGAGACTTTCTGTCATTAAATTTTTTTATAATAAACATTAAATATTTTCTTATTTTTTAATAATTTATATTATATAATGACACATCGCGTAGAATTTTGCGAAAGTCATCATGCGTTAGCAGTACTATAAAAAGATAGGGGAAAGATTAAAGTCTTTTTACAATAGGCGCATCGCTTAAAGTTTCGCATCCGGCAAAAACAGGCAAATTCATTCTTTTACGTCCTTTACGATTATAGACACCATCTTGCCACTCTTAGATTTTACTCGTTACTATAGCCATCAATCTCCATCCCTTTCGATCATAACCGCACGATTGTACATATAACTACTAAATTGCTGAAACAATAGCTACCAACTATACGAAAAAGACGATTTCTGATAGGAAGATGCAACTCAAATCCGTGTTCTAAAGTAATAAAAAGGGACACCGATCTTATTCCTCGTTTATAAGGTGCTAATCTTACGATCCGTTTTCTATCTAAAGTTGATTTTTAGCAAAATATTACGTCAATTCAGTTAATGCTTCATGACGCAGTTTGTTTGAAAGTTATATAAAAATAAGAGCTACAATATTTTATCACACAAATAGTATCTCTTCATTTTCTTCGAGTAAATTTACAGTTTTTTCTAGAAATATCCGAAGTATAAGTGACGAAAAAATGTAAAAAAGAAAAATAAAAAGTCTGTGGACCGCAGGCAAACGTATACGAAGTTATATGAAATCACAAGGAAAAATATAAAAAGTTTGATAGCGACATCCAACATGTCGATAATCAATAAATTCTTGAAGTTATTGGTCCATAAACACCACAATATTATATTTTTTATTGGTATATTACTTCGTGTTTTATTTATCGTCGAATGAAAGAAGAATTTGCTCATTTGTATGTAAAAATGCATAGATATTCTTTATCATTTTATAATGGGAATAAAGCAAATCTTGTAATACTAATGCAATCAGCTCCTTTCCATGCATAACGATGCGTAAGAAAAGAAGCCGCGATTACCCATGCGGTTGAACTTGCATGTCTGACTAAAGCCGAGCTTTACTACTTCCGTTGTCGGTATAGCATGAAAGCGTCATAAAAGCTGTTACTTTATTTTTCTCTTCGGTTTATCTGTTTACCTGTTCGTCTCTGTTAACATAACGTAATATAAGCTTGTCAGTTATAAAGATAAATAGATAATAGACGAAACAAATGTAAAAGTGAATAAAGTTGCTGAAACGAGAGAATTTGACATGTTTAACATACGTATGAAGAAGTATTAAAAGAGTCTTCGAAATAATTAATTGAAATATGTAGGCTGCTAGAAAAGTTTCTGCAAATGATATGAAAGAAAAAACATGTAAAATTCTGTTTTACTGTTATAAATGGCTTTATTGTTTTTCTAAATTTTTGCTTTTAAGATAGATACACTTCTACGCTCGAATCAATTTCCGAAGCATTTTTTCCAGGTTGTAACCTCAGAAATCAGTGTTCGAAATACTTTAACAGCTTCAGGCGAAACCGCTCACCACGCAATTTATATTTGATGTTTGGGAACAAAAAGAAGTTATTAGGTGACAAATCAGGTAAAACAGGAGTCATTAATTCGACATTTTTACTGGATGAAAAATTAACGGTTTGACATACTGTGTGATAACTACAGCGTTGTCAAGATGACGATTTCGGTTTATTCTACACAATTCATTGATGACTTCTGGCAAATAAATTGTTGTATACCAATCAGCACGTCCAATTTTACGGATATGATAGTAGCAGAACGTTGGCGCCACTAGAAGTACTAGATTGCAGAAACTTTTCCAGTAGCCTATGTATTATAACTACTTCTATATTTCTTAATTAATATTTAAAAAGTAACAGAATGAAAAAAAAACACTAATTGTTAATTGCCACTAATTGTATATTACATTACTGGTCGTTTTAATTAAAGCAATAATTCGAGCGCATGTATTATTCAACATTCACTCGATCAGTTTGATTCTTTCAATTACGAAGATCAGTTTGCGCAATCCACTTTAATCATTATAAATTCCCGCTGCCATTTATTTGTACCCTCCACATAGGAATTCTCGTTATTGCATTTGACATGCATTCTCAATTATTATTTACCCCATATTTTGCTGACACTCTGATATACCGAAATCGATTACGTACTAGATATATCTATTCGATATGCATAATTGGCACTTCCAAGGCACCTTCTGCTAAATTGATGCCGATATTTGACACGTGTAATCCCTAGCTCTCTCAACCATTCCATTTACAACATCGATCGAAGACTACGTTCGAAAGACGAGAACTACGTCGAAATAATCATTTACCCAAAACATTTTCGGTATATTTTTTATAATAGGGGAGATTAGTCTAAATCGGACTTATTTGCAGTTATTGTTCTCTATAAGACGTAAATAAAGTCCGACCATAAAACCAATGGTGTCGCATGAATATTTTGGCTGCATATGCAAGTATGAATTAATTCAGAAATGACAGAGGGGGCAAGAGAATCATTTAATTATCGTCTTCAAAAATGTATTGAAGTCCGAGGGCATAATTTTGAGCATCTCTTTAAATAAATTTTTTGTCAGAATAAAGTATAAAATATCTCGTAAACTATTGGTCTTTTGGTATCTCTACCTTAATTACTTTTATATGCAAAATAATTAGAGGAATCATGTTATCTAAAAAAAATTACATAATTTTATTTAAAAAAGTGGAGGTGACCTTCATATCTTTTTAGCGCCTCCACTTAGAAAAAAAATTAAGTGACTAAAACGTGTCCCCCTCGACACCGTTTTCATTTGAAACATTTTTTCGTATTATCAAAAATAAACGAAATATTCAAGATGAGAGAGAGAGAAGAGATTTATTATATACGTTTCTTACATCTACAATACGTATGGTTTTTATACGTTTCTTATACCAATCTGTGTTTATTGGGAAATGATTAAAATAGTTCGTAAAATGGAAAAGTTGTTAGAGATAAAGAGACATTGTGATGTGACTATTTAAATGTGATGGAATGACTGAAAAAGCTTGAGATTTTATATGTATAAATAGTAGACATCCCCTATATTTTTACAGAAGTTATGTATAGCTTCTTCGAGTCTATTTGAGCTTTATATAAAATCTAAATAGATTTCAAGGAACTAAATTCTGTAAAAATATAGAAAGCGCCCATTTTACCATTACATTCAGATAGTCCATCATAATATCTCTTTTTATTTAAATAATTTTTTGGGAACTATCTTAATTTCAAATGTATTTTATATTTCAAATACAGATCAATAAATTATTGTTCATAATATCATCATTAATTTGAGTAAAAAAAAATTAAAAAATACAAAATAGACTTTACCAATTTCTTCTTTATAAAAAATACGTTCAGAATATCGAGAAACGATTTTTTGAAGTTGTACTTAAGAATATATATGAAATCTATTTCCATGCATGAATCGTCCATAGCATGAATTCATAGAGAATTTTGAATGTATTGAGGTATTATTATCTAGATTCAGAAGTTTCTTTTCATAAACACGTTCTTTTACAATATTCGTATATTCATCCTGTTTTTGTGAATATTTACTACAAGTATTTTTTTATCCAATATACATAGACATTTTTAAAGACTTTTTAAAATTATTTTAAAACTACCACAACAATTTTTAACAAAAAATGTTTTACAACTTTTTTTCACATTATTTACTTATTAGGGAGGCCACTATAGAAATATATCAATAAAAAGTTTATATTTAATTATATCCCAGTGAAAATTTAAATTTTTAAGACTTGCTTATATCTTTTCAAAATAAAAGAACCTTAAGAATTAATTAATTATTATACATCTTAATTTAGTAGGCTCATATATTACAATTACTACCTTTATTATTCGCGTACGATAATCATTTTTTTAAATCCCATTCATAATATATCATTCTTTTGAATTATCCATGTAATCTAATGAGACATAACGTAAAATATTTGTTTAATTCATTAAACATGCAACTTTCATTACATTGACCTCATTATTCATTCTTGATTTATGTTTAATTCTGGAAACCCAGATACGTTTTACAGAGATAATACGCGAAAATATAGCGCGCCGATGTTCGAGTTACGTGCTCGTCCAACATAATCCACAAAAACTAACTCATTCGTAAGCTGCGAGCTTAGTATGTTGTATAAATAATGCAAAATATTCATAACTCCCGAGAGTCGTAACAACATGAACAAAGAAGGGCACAGCAAAATTTACCAACCAAAAGATATTCAGTCGGTGGCACCATCATTTATCGTTAACACTTCGTTAACGCATGGTCCAATCCGTTTACGCGCTTTTAAGCCATCAAGCGATGCATTACGAAGCCGGGAAAGAGCGCGAGCACTCAAGAAAAGCAGATTGGATGTTCGTAAAATTTATGACGCTGACTCGACGCAAACGGCATAACCGTTTTCCGCCAGGCTATCACGCGGATCCCACGCGTCGCTCTTCAACCTTTTCACGGATATGACGATTCGCGCGGGATGTCTTGTTCGCGGAAGCATCTGTTTCGCACTTAGGATATTCTGAATACGCGCGAAACGAGAATTTATCTTCGCTTTTTATTTTTTCCGCCTCTCTCGACCTGCCCCAACAATGTTCCGCGCGTGTGTCCCATTTTAACACTTATCGCGAATAACATCTGAATACGGAATCGCGCCCGTTCGTTAAGAGCCCCCGCTTTTCATTTGTAAATTGCGACGTTTTTTTCACCACAATGCCGTCAGATAACAGTCATTCCAAGCAGTGATGTGTACTTTTCGACGACATTTCCCCTCAACTTGAATGAAAAGCGTAACGCAAAAATCTGTACCGCGTATAAACGTGACATGTTCGCGTGGGACATGAACGTGGATGCGAGAGAATAGAATTTTATGATTATAGTTTCTGAAGGAATTGCGTAGTAAGAGTGAGATAGATTTTGCTAAATTAAATCTCACTATTGAAAGATATTCACTGACTCCAACACTGTATTTCTCGATTATCTTTTTATACGTTTATATACGACATATCTACTTCCACTTTGAAGAAGAGAGAGATATGAAATTTAAACACTCGAGAAATTTTTCTTTATATTCCACGGGAAAAAAGTTTGTCAAATACTTTCGTTTCATGTATCTCATTACCTTTAACAACGCTTTAAAGAAGAAATTTCGAATTTATTTCCTTTTTCGTTTCCATGCCGATTGTTCCTCATGGAAAATGGAGCAAAGAAAAGGGTACAAAGGCGTATGCTGTGCCATAAAAATGGCGCTACGAGAAACAGCGATCCAGACTGTTTCAATTCCGCATCCGTTTGACCTTTTATTTTATCGATTGGAACTTTTTTCCCGTGTACGTTGAAGGCTCAAAAGATCTTTTTTTTTACATGTACCGTTTTGCACAAACGAATGGGGTGTGTGTTTTATATGAAAGGATATGCTCATTCTCGTCCACCTCGTCTCAGAACTTCGCTCGTTTATCAGTCTGCTTGACCTGTTACTCAGTGCGCTCGTAAATCTCGCGATTACAGATCGTTGACCGCGGTGGAACGTGGATTTGAAAAATTCCGCTTACAGTTGCAAGTCCATCAGCAAAATTACTAAATGCTTATTTAATCTGACAATGCGCGTACAATATTCCAGCGGCGATGCATATTGTACGATTAATAGAAGAGAATGTTTGCGATATGAGAGTTATTCTGTATTCGTTTTGATGGTACACAAAACATTTCGCATTTATTTTTATTTCAATTTATTGCAATTTTTGTAAATTAAAAAAAATATATATATACAGAGTAACCCATTTTAATCAATCCAGTCAATTTCCTCCGAAATTATTGACGATACGGAAAAATATTTTACATGAAAGGTTTGAAGGGAACTTACTTACGTTGTTTTTTTTCTAAGTGGAGGCGAGAAAAAGATACGAATTATATGATTTTCTGTACATGTTTACTTCCTTTGATTATTTTGTATAAAATTGAGATAAAGATGTAAAAGAAATCGATAGTCTACGATAAATTTTATATTTAATTCTGGTACATATTGACGTGAAATGTTAAATATCTTGTAAACTATTAATTTTTTTTATTATTTTCCAAAAAAAATAAATTTTTTATCTAATGAACTTAATAAGAGATCTTGTATATTAATAAGGCATTTTGTATTCAATTATCTTAAAGAATAAAAAGACTTCAAAATTCAAATTAGAAAGAAAAAAATGAAAAATCCGTTGTTTTTTTTTTTTTAAGAAAACTACTAGTAGTTATGTCAAGTCATACGTATTCCTTTCATTTATTTGCCTGAGACTGAATTTTTTTCGAAAGGATGTCAAAAAATGTTCCTCGCTCAATTTTAATTTAGCCGGAATAAGTCAAGAGCAAACGACTACGCGAAGTTTCGTTACCGCGCACTCGCAGTTGTCTGCACTTGTATGTGTTATCCCGAAACGTCAGCCTCGATTCTACCGTACATACAGTTTCCAGAACGCGCGGTTTAACCGCACGACACGGTAACTGAAATTTTTCTCTCGCTTCTGGTTCCTATCGCCTTCCAAAGGAAGTAGTAGGAAACAATTGCAAGACCGTTTCTCTAGTTTCATTGTCTAACAATAATGTAATTATTTCATACGGTCAGAGTGAAATTTGCTACTTTTGAAATTAAAACGCACCAAATAATGTTTTTATACTATTTATATAACTTGTACAGTTATAAAATTTTTATAATTATACTAAAATTAAATGTGTAATGCATTATACTAATATACATATACAATACATTAACATTATAATATTATATATTAATTAAAATTATATTGAGATTATTTGATAAATTGAATTTTCTACTATATAGATATACATTTATTTCTTTTTTAAAAAAGAAAATCCTTGTAAATCATTATTTAAAAGATGTTAAAAATTTGAACGGTAACTGATTTAAGAGTGTAGAGTTCAAAAATATCAAGAGTTTTGTGATTACTTTTGCGGTTTATTGTAACATTTGTTCCAATAGTTCGAAAGAACCCGTGTCCAAATCGGACCTATACAAGAAAACACTAAAAAGACGAGTAAGCCAGCTAATTCATCGAAGAAAGAAGGTTCGCCACAACCTGGTTGTAGTACTGGTGATCGACCGACCAAATCTGGTCTAAGGAACACTAAATCAATAAAATATCATGTGTCATCAGACTCAGATATTGATGGAATTTTTTATTGATTTTAATTCTAATAATATAAATTGTATTTTTATCTTTAAGTCTTAAATTGCTGGTTTTTACTCAATATATATATACTTACAAAAATTAATTAAAATATATTTTAAAATTCTGTCTAAAAGTTCATAAAAATCGGACTGGAAAATGCATTTTTAGTTACATTTTCCATTATAGTTCGGTAAGAGATACGTCAAAATAATCTCAAGCAAAAATGAAGGAAATTAAATGATCTTTCGAACGACACCATTGGTTTTTTCATCGGATTTTATTTACGCCTTTTGTAGAGAACAATAAATGCAAATGGTCCGATTTAGACTACTCTCCTCTATCTTCTATAACAAGAATTTTTAAATTTTGATATTCTGCTTTGCAAATAAACAAGCGTTACCTTATATTATTGTTTATCAGATTATATCTGACCTATTCATTATTTAATTAGTTTTTTTATACGATAGAGTACCGTGTACTGAAATATCGCTTTTTTTTTAGAAAAATCTAAAAATCGGAGCATCATGTTTTCGATACACAATATAGTCAAACGCTCTAGCCAGATATTCATTTCATTTCTGAAATTCAACGATGCCGCCATAGTCATTGAGTAAATTCAATAAAATAAACGAATAAATTGTGTGACCATATATCAAAGAATTATTTAAAGCAAATATAGACACTCACGCGATCTCTCGATGATTTTATGATTTAATATTTACCTAGTAGAGTCAGACATGCTCTTCGCGGTAAAAGTATTTATTTATCCGATGAACAGTTACTCTGAGACGCGGATTATTATATTTATACATATAAAAGGACTTTCATTAAAGAGTTTGCGCTAAAATATTTCGGATCATTCGAACAACAGCTGCATTCAGAATTCTCGAAATATGCAACGTTAAACGTGAAAAAGAGAAACTATGCAACGCGAAATAATCGGCGCTAACAAACACGAAGTTAAATTGTAATTGTGTTTATATGTGTTACAGAGTTCCGATTCTTTCATGCTACGACAGATGTATTTTCTATTTATACGTACTTACTTGTACAGTAAATATTATATTTTGTTATAGTATTTTGTCCTCGTAATAATAGAGGGAAGATGTTTTACTCGTATGAGCACGTTCTTTACAGTGCTTCGCCCCCTCTGATATTTCCAAGATTCCTCAACAATACGTCATATCTACCACAAATATTTTCCCGTAGCTATGTGATCCGATTCGAGTCTTCCCTCGTATCATCATTTTCAAACCTCGAATGCTCGTTGATCGCCTTTCACGAATAAATTCTGCAATCTTGGTTCGTGCTCTATAGGTATATTACGTTCGCATCCGTAATATGTGTCAAAGGCAATTATAATTGTTTTAGTCGATATATAATGTAACTCACAGATTAGGAGGCCTAAAATTATTGAATTTAATCGCAGCAAATATTTTAATAATATAAAAAGTATATTTGTCTTTATTATCTTATTATTACTTATTAAATAAATATTTATTTTTACAAATAAAATTGAAAGATAAAAGACCCTTTATGTAAAAATAATTAAACAATAATAAAAGGGGTAATTAAGAGTCAAGTTAAAAAAAAAAAATAATAAAACCAATTATATGAACATAAATATGTAATTAATTAGGCTTTAACCAATACGTGAATATTTAAAATTACATTAAATCTACTTAAAATTATTAAGAGTATGTTACTAGTTTCGGCTCTTGGATTGAGCCGTCTTCAGCCATTGAAACGATAAAAGAACATTTTGATATTGACTCCTCGATTCTCCACATGACATTGTTGGTAAACGGTTGAAAAATCGCGCGCAAACCAATATCTCTCTATAATGCTGAAGTCTGTTTATTTTTAATCTTATAAATTTTTTAACGGACATATTATATATTATGTAAGGTTTTTAAAATTATTGAAGATTGCATATTTCGCGACAAAAATAAGCTTTCTGTTTTATTCCTGTGAAATCAACTTGTAATAGATGCCATATATCTAACTCTCCGTATGCAATCTGGATTTTTTGGCACTCGTCAACAATTTTACTCTCAAATTTATCCATGATAAAGAAGAACGAATTGAATAAAGCTTTTAACATTTAAGTTAAAAAACGATTTGATAGTACAATAGGAGATGTTGAAAGATAAATCTGAACTTTTCTATATTTTTTAATTTGAAAATTTTTTCGAAAATAGTAAAAATCTTTAGTTAGACGAAAACCCAGATTGTAGACAAAAGTAGTGAAAATATCACTGCAGACTGCAGACAAAGGGTTAATTTTGCATGTAATTAATGCAAGAACTGAACACAGTGGAATTAAAGTAATTGCGTGGTACAAGATATCTAATTTTCAAAATTGCATTAACATCAAAGCACAGCTAGAATTTCTTGGTGACTCCAGTCTTTGAAGACCACGGTTTCCTATCTTTGATTCCGAACTCGTAGTCTTCCCAAGATATCTAAACGTCCTTTGGAAACATCGCGCTGGTCTCCACGAGCGTAAACACGTCAACAAGGAAGTCCAAGTATGGCTGCGAGGCGAAACGAATAGAGATAACAAATGGTTATTTCGCGCGTAACTAACGACTCTTCTTTTTGTCGCGCGGCCGCTTCTAACTGAGAATCAGCGAAAAAAAGGAGGGTAGAACCGTTTCACGGTGCTGGGATTCGGTGACACTTTTATGGATATCTTCTGCAGGAAGATTTTTTTCGGATTGCTGCTTTTATGAAGAGAGATGTATGAGGCGAGCAAGTGCCTTACGGTCGACAGTGACGAATTGACGGAGTGTTGTGCACAACACGCTTCCCACCTTTAGAAGAAAAATTCTACTATCAAACGAACATTTCTATACGATCTATTTTTATAGATGGTTACGGGATATCTCTCTTGGTAACATTAGTACACAGTAGTTGTCAATACGTCGGCAAACCGTAAAGAATGATCGTTGTCGACACAGATGGACATGATGGAAGTGAGAGGGTATGGCGCTTTTATTTTAACGAGTCTTGCTTTTTGCTCATGATAGATATGAACGAGTTTTAATTGCGCACGATATGAGTCGCAGCAACGTACACATATCGTACGTTGATGTATCTCGTTTGATGTATCGTATCGATTTCAGTCGTAAAATACTATCGCGCAAAAGTACATATTGAGGTGTAAATAATGAAAATGCTTCGTACTTGAAACAGATAATTGCATAAAAGATATTTTTCAGCAGATATTTGATACATGCATAAGATACTTTGAAAAATTTGCACAAATAGGGTCAAAGAAAGTTTTTTTTGTAAAAATTAAATTATCAAATGTAATTACCATCTATAATTATTTAACATTGAAGATAGAGGACAAAAGATTTAGAGATTGACAAATAAAATAGTAAAAGGACATTAATAAATTTTTTCTTTGTTTGTTAATTTTAACATTTTGTTGCAATGCAGTCTTAATTTAGAAATTATATTATATTTAAATTTAGATTGTATGCAAAAGTTCAAGAATTACGCAAAAACAGATGATAATTTAATAAAATTTAATAAAATTATTATCTAGAAAACAGTGACATTTGTAAATGAAAAATTATATTCTGCCATTCTTTCATTAAACTCTCTTGAAATAATTTAACAACAAATAGGAGACTGTATCATCAATGTAAATCGATAATAAATATGCATGTTAAAATTTTAAAACAAAAGCACGAATTATTATTATGCTTATATTATTAAACGAGTAACAATATTACGATGTACCATATGTACGTTTACCGCACGATGTGCATGAAATTTAATGGAACAAAGTTATTTTAATAGGATATTCGTTGTAATTTAATGAGGAACATAAGAGTCATTAAAAATAATTAATCAAAAATTAATTTCCAACACATTGAACTTGACGATATAATAATGACAAGGAATGGAAGTTTGTGACATGAAACCTAACATAAAATCGATCGAGCGTGACCATATCGCGCACGAACTGTAATCTATTCCGATTCAGCGCGATGGTTCCAAGAAGAGCGGAAGGATATATCCTCTAGAAATCCTGGATGGGGATGGACCGCGATATATCTTAGCTCTAGAAAAGCTACTGAGAGATAATAAAAAAGACTTACCGCACGATTTCGTCTTTCACCATTAGAGCTAACGATCATCGCGAGTCGTTACATAGGTATGCCCGATCGAACCACGCTAGAATGCACTCCACGGAGTAGTATATCTTGCGTGTAGTCAGCCATTATGATGGTAGTTTTACCGTGTATGGGTGTTCAATGTTCAATCGCTTACTCACGTGACAGAAATGGTAGGAATGAAGCTTCGCAGGAACGATATTATGAGAGGTGACAACCATCGTTCGATCACAAAAAAGTTTTAATTTTGCCATCTAAATGCATCCGGCTCCGATGCGACTAAATCGTCGGCACTCGATGAGTTCCGTTCTGTCGTTACGGGTGGGTAGAGTAGTTTCTGACATAATAAAGCCATTCCCGACTTAATTCCCGTCCTTCTAGTTGCTAGAGGTATTCGACCGTCGTCGTGTCTGTATATCTTCGCTTCGCTACTACTATCGGCCAAGTGAGTACGAGCGAACGGTATGTCTCAGCCGGCGAAGTTCTTAGAGAGGACTACCGTCCTATGCTATCTTGGTACCGCAGCGATATGAATCGGTCCCGCCAACGAACTTACTTACGCGACTTATCAGTGCTGCTCTTATCTGTTCCATGTCGCTCAACTATAACGAAGTTGAGTTACGGACGCTCTAAGGAAAATGGTGAACTGCGTTCGTTCTGCAGTTTCTTCCTCCGTTACATTTCATCTATACCTTGTCACCTCGTTATTGTAGGTGCAGCCGTTCTTTATATTGGAATTGTATAAAAATTACATAAAATTGTTCCTTGTTAGCAGTAGAATAAAATGAACGAGGAGTATAGGAGCGAAATTTAATATTTTATCAAGATATATATATAACAAAAACAAAAATGTATAATCGAATTTGTGTCTATAATGTAATCAATTAATTTTACATTATTCAAATTTAAACCTAAAAAATAAGAAAGAGTGCAGTAAGAATATATAGATTAAAAAGCCACTTTTATTTTTGACGACAAAGGCGCCGAAAATAAGATATAAAATCAAAAACACATATCTTTATTTTTTTTTTTGTTAAAACATATGCAGAAGCGATATTGAAAAGTTCATAAAATAAGACGGCGAATAACTTTGAGCATATCTGCGTCAGTACATAAAGCGGGAAAAGCTGACATCGTCAGGAAGTTAGAATATTCTACTTTGTCATGCCGCTTGAATATTCTGTAGACTTCATGTAAGACCAACATTGTTTTCGCAAATGATATACCGTACAATCCCAAACGAGAAGAACTTCTGAAAGTTTGGATATATGCTAGAGAAGAAATGTATAATGCGCACTTGGAATAAAACTTTTAAATTCATTTTCGCAACAGTTTCATCTTATGCTTTCATAGATTTGGTTTAGGACGCAATGAAGCTACTAATATGTTCGCGTTTGTTATAATAATCTACGGTATTCTGGGCGCGATATAAAGAAAATCAGGATTGAAAAAGTAAATGGAAAAAAGAGATCCTAACAGATGATAGGTACATGGATATCAAATATTTTATATGATGTGCTGCAAATAAAACGGAACAATAAATTTTCAAATTCAACACTTTGTTTCTCGACAAGTAATAAGTATTTGTTATACTTAATAATAAGTATTTGTTTTTATATTGAAAAGGAGTATATCACTTTTCTAAAAATTCCATCATCTTTTAATATTTAAAAACTGATCTGAAACTAAAAATATAAATTATATATACATATACAATGAAGAAATTTATATATTTACACAATAGATAAAAATTAATGTAATAGTGTGAAGTTATTTATGGACCATTTTCTAAGCGATATATTGAAATAATATTTACTTTTTTTTAAGCTACATTTTTTTAATTTAGTGAGTTATATATATTTTTTCGGTTAAAAATAAAAAAAAATTATAAATTACTTAAATTTGTAAAATTTAAAAAAGTTCGATCATCTATAATACATATTTTGAAAAAATAAAATCAGTTTTTGAAGACATGGTAATTGAATTTTTTATCCTTATATCCTTTTTTAATATTTAAAAGTATATATAAGAATCGAATGTTACGAACTTTGTAAATCAATGTAATCGGTTTATTGATCTACATTTACGTTAATCAAAAATTTTATGATTTAAGCGCTATCCTTGCTTACTTTGTGCATTTCTGAAATTTACGACCATCATGAATAGTACAACATAATAGATAACCTCATTCGATTCATTAAAATTTTCCACACCGTTACTCGCAGCTTTGTCAATTTATCGAAAGTATTTGCAATTATCAACGTAAATTACACTGAGAGCAGCGTTCAAGCTGATGTGTTAAGCTAATAACGTGCCGCTAAAATGGAAATATTGTGAAATTAGTGTTCTATCTTTATTAGCTAAATATTTCGTTGTTCGTTTAGTTGCTATTTGGAGAGAAGTTTCGAATTTACCCCGTGTGTGTTATTTTAATGAAACAACGACGCGATGTTTGCTCGTGTAATTGCAGGAAACGAAGCTGCTCGCCTTTATTCGCCGATAGCGGGCACGTGTGCGTAAAGTATATGACGTATTGATCGTGCGAAAGCTGTTCATAGAGAATGCAAAAGCGTATGTGTTGTGTATTGATCTATATACATGTGAATATATACATACATAGTATGTGAGACCGTTTCCATTCCATTCGCTTTTCTCTCCAAGCGTGAAAACGAGAAAGCTGGCAAGTCAACATTATTTATTGATTGCACACCAAGTAAATTAAATTGAAGGCTCGAGTGCAACAACCAGGCGAGCTCAGTTTTCTCGATAAACAAGTTAGTTGCCATTTGTTCTGAATGAATAGTAGCCTACTGAATGCAAAAAAGTACTAACAATAATTTAACAGGCACGGTGAAAAAGATAGAATGTGGACAGTTCCGATGTTGAGCATAACCACTTGTAATATCGATAGCTGATTTTTTTAATAAACGAAATGTATTGTAAATGTATAATAGAAATCGAAGACTGCGTTTAGCAGAGAAAATTGATTAGTGAGCGCTAAGTGATTCTTTTATATGATTGCTTCCTGCCTTTACTTCTTCGCTGGATCTAGGTAGAGTCAATCGTATTAAAAAATCACTAAGCACACTCATTAATCAGTTTTCTTTGCTAAACACAGCCAATGGATTCCATCTTTGTTTCATTTATCACTCTGAAGTAAAATTAAGTATAACAATATTGTATGAAATCTTTAGAAATAGATATATCGTATTAATGTACACTTTATTTGCCTCGAATAAGCTATTGTATAATACAGAAAGGATTCTTAGCGATATAAAGGGGCATATGTGCCAGCTGCATCTTTGCTTTAATATATGCAAAACGAATAGCAGGAGTGAAGTATAAAGCAGCAGTGCGAATAATAGATTCGAATACGTGAATAGAGCGAACTCTAACATCGGGACGATGTCTGTCGAATCATTACTGAAAAGAGGAGTTCTTGCAAAGGTGTGAATGAAAGAAAAGAATTTCCAGCACTGAGTAGGGAATGTACCTCGGGTTCACTTTTTAATTATAGAATAATTTCGCGGCGGTATTTACGCCGCAAAAATTAGAAAAAATAAAGGAGTGAAGTAATATGCATGCAACCATTCTGTTATATACCTTTATGTTATTATATATTAGTATTGCGTTATGATTTTAGTTTTCTACTATTAACATTAATAACATATTACTGTCAG
Organism: Cyphomyrmex costatus; assembly: GCF_001594065.2. NCBI lineage: Eukaryota > Metazoa > Arthropoda > Insecta > Hymenoptera > Formicidae > Cyphomyrmex > Cyphomyrmex costatus. The sequence continues at coordinate 95,576 of NW_017280314.1, forward strand.
TTGAATCGATTTGTCAATGTAATGAATAGTGCATCATATATCATAATCCACACAAAATGAATTGTAGAGATTAATAAAGGGTTTAATGATATTTGGAGATAACTGATAATGGTGAAATAAGTGTAAAGAGATAGTAAAGAATGGAGTACCACAAAATACAAGTGCTTAGCTCTTATATTCTTTGTTCAGTTTGAGTCTTGTATATCCCATTTATTTGAGATATATATGGCATTTTTAGCAGACGAAATTTATGCCCAAAGTATATAAAGATTGGATTCAGTGCAGTAAATGCAATAAGTGCATTAGATGAAATATGTACGTCGTGTCATAACACTTATAACATATGTAAAAGACTGTCGTTTATATTATCTATTTTATATAAAGATATAAAATTGATAGTAAATAAAAACTGTCATTTAGTTAAAAATACAAAGTTTAATTATACAAACGTTTCGACCTCTATTAGGTTATTATCAATGTTACAAAAAGATCGAAAGTTGTTAACAACCGTTCAAAATTATAAAATTAAAATATAAAAATATAAAGAGTATAATATAAAAAATATATATAAAAATAAGTGGGTATACATTCTCGCATAGTTGAAGTTGTATTCATTTTTGCACTCCAGTAAGAACAATATAATTCGTCTAGTTATACATGTAGTTTGTGAAGCGTGTAATTGTTTCTGTCAAAGACACATCGGATATGCAAATAATATACACACATATAACGTAATGTGAAAAGAGAATCAAATAATAAAATAATGAAATGTAAAGAGAGTCAATTAATAGGACAACAAAATATAAAACAAAATAAAATTAATATAATGTAAAAATAAGAGAACTTTAGTCGAAAATAAAGTCGAGTGAAAAACATATTATACATCATATTAATTTATTGTTAATTTAGTGTTAATTAAATTAAACAATGAATAAAATTACCTTTTTTGTAAAATTGTATCGATGTACGATTATAATTATTTCGTTGTTAGAACAATGCGATGAAAGCCAAGTTTAAAATGTTAAAACAAAAGGTTTAGAAATTCGAATAACAGACATTTCAAGTACGAAAGAATTACATTGGAAATAAGAGAGAAAAAGGATCGGGCAAAGGTAAACATGTGATAAAGTGGGGTTAAATTAAAAATAAGAAATAAGAAGAGTTAAGAAGGAGAGAGAGAATTAATAATATGAGAATAAGTTTCTCTGGTAAAGATTCAGTATCATTTTGTTTATTAAGACCTTTTTGTATGAATCTTTTAATATGAATCACTTCAGACACCAATCTCTTGTTGTAAGAAGATTTAATGTCTAAAATTTCGACATCCTTCCATCTAAAATTGTGGTCAAAATTAATATGACGATCTGACAATGGGAGAACCTGTCCTTTTTCTAATATCAGATATATGTTCTTTTAATCTCTAGTACTCAATTTTCTTTTTGTTTCACCAACATAGCTGGCATCGCAATCGTCACAAGAAATTTTATAAATTACATTGTTATTAGATAGATGTTCTAGTTTATCTTTACCTCTTTTTATGAAACTTTTTAAAATGTTGGAAATTGAAAAGTTCCTAATTTGCAATGGAACATACTGGAAATAGGAAGGAAACTTTCGGCGATCGATTTTACGTAGGGAATTGTGAAATATTTGTCTTTGACGTGGATATTATGTATTATATAATATGTTCATTATGTGTACGAAATTTTATTCTTTGTTCTATAGTAGAAAATATAAAGGAGAGAGGATAGAAATGGTTTAAAAAAATTTGTACGGCTTCTATTAAATTATTTTGTTGGAACCGAGGATGTGATAAATATTTCGGCTTTCTAATACTTTTTTCATAATAGTAGATAGTACAAAGTTTTTCCTGGTTCATTTAGCTTAAACAAAGTAAATAATTACTTAGGCTCAATTCCACAACTTACAGTTAACTCTTAACCGTAAGTTGTGTAACTGGGTTTTAATAAATTAAGTTTTTGTTAGATATGGCGTATATATACTAGAGTTACTCTACCAAAATCTAATATCGCCGAAGGTGCTCTGTATAACGCTCTCGTTAACTATACCTTCTTGTTTTTCAATCCTTGCCCGCGATTGTGCACGATTTGCAGTATTAACAGGCGATTTGATCTTACAATTAAACGAGTTACCTAATTCTTCGATAATCAATACGCCATTATATATAATCGTTGATTTGATTTATAATAAAGCTCATAACCAGATAATGAATGCCAAAATGCATCGATCGTGCTCAATTCAGAATGCGGTAAACAATACGGTGCTCGAACTGTGTATGTTCATAAATTCAACTATACATTTCAGATTTTTTATTTTAAAAAGTGTCTTGTCCAGCACACATATATCCGCTTAGAGAATAAATGTGTTATATTGTACAAACATGTTAGCATAATTCCTGCAATATTTTTTATCACAAGTCACACAATTATGTACGTGTATGCATTTAATATTACTGCTATGAAAAATCTGGTACATATGGTAATTGTTATAATATACAATCTCAATTTTTTTAATAAAAATTCACAAACAAAAAACCATCTTTAATATTTTATGTAGTGTAGATTTCGTATTTATTACAGTTTCGATTATACATATACAAAACGATTCATCAATCACAACTTTAGAAAGGATTAATGTCTATAATTTGTGGATTTAAAAAGTAGAAGTAAGTAAATAGATTTTGAAGATTGAGAGAGAGAGATTGTATAAAATTATATCAATATATATTAGGATAAATATTTACTTTTATCGTTCTGATTAATCAAATATCATGCAGCCTTAACAATACAGTGGCTATTACATGAGCAACTTTTTATCTGTACAGCTATATAAACATAGGCCTTCAAAGAAGAAAGTTTTGAAAATTAAAAGTATTTATGGAAATGAAGAATATACATATAAATACGTAAATAGTTATAAGAAATATATATCTAATCGATATTTTATTTATTATATTTTATTCGAACTTTTATATCAAGCTGCAAAAAATTATGCGATATTATCAAATAGCGATAAACATCTCTAATATAGTATAAAGTAATACAATGTTTTGTATAAACAAGTATATGTATAGTTGTACTTAAATCTCTGAGTAAAACATTATGACAAAACTTCTATATAACTAAGGAAATAACAAGCGAATGAATGACAAGCAGATAATTTTAATTTATTCAGTCACATCTATTAGACATACACGATAATTTCTGCCTAAGCTTTTAGTTTATCTCAGTAAGCGGATTAATAGCGCATTAATTTTCAATATTTGCTCGCGCATTCACGCGTGGAATCAACACATTAATTAATTATCACTTAAAAATCAGACAGCTGATGTTAACTGATACTGGCTTGGTTTTGACTGAAATTTGCGGTGAAAGGAAACGATCCGATATCTGCACAGATATCCAATTAATTTTTCCATTTCTGTCATTTCAATGCATGAACAGATTCTTTTAAATTTTAATTATGATAAGTACGTATAAGTATTTACGTATGTAAGTGTATATCAAAAACGAATTTTCTTCATCTAGCATGATAAGCTAGAGATTTGCAATTAATGATTTACAGTACAAAGGACTGAGCTTATTACGGAAGAGCATTATCCGTATGAAGTCACGGAAGTTTCGGCACCGAGATAGTGTGTAACGCATCATCGATTCACCGTCAATGCGAACGGAATTGACGCGCGCGATCGATCAACGTCGAATTCGCGGACCAACGGCTTCGTTCGTTTACGTGGTACAAATAAAATTCCCGGAAACGTAGCGGGATGCGCCCGTATGCTTGATTGTTGGAAATATTGCGGGCAAGAGCAAATAAAACGTCGCAAACTCGAAACGTACGAGTTTCAAACGCAGTCCCTGATTCCGTAGAGAGCTCTCTCGTATAACGGTGTAAAATGGGAATGTCGATGAGTATTCGAAGAGGAAGTCACGGTCGAATTTCAAGATTAATTATATGGTTTAACGCGTAGATGTGGAGTAACAAGGAATTTACAGTCCATTTCTATACTTTACGCGCGTATATCCTAGCATTTAGTATGCATCTTTTAAGTACAGAAATGTATGTAAAATTGTATAAATAATATGTGTAAAAATTAAATAATTTACAGCGAAAATATATAAAATTGTATATTTTTTTTACGAGAATTAGTATTTTTATTGTAAAGGAGCGCGCCCCGTTTTTTATGAGTGATAACACTTAATATAGCTAATCAAACGTCCCGCGCACTGCGCCTGCACCAAATAATTAACAAAGAAAAGCTAATTAAATAAAATAATACGCATAAACCACCCTATCCATTAAATAGAGCATCGCCAGCACCATCAGCTATTTTTGCAATCATTTAACAAAAATGGCACGAAATTCATATAAAACGCCGCAACCACCGTTTCTCTGCGCAGATATATGTAACCGAATGCATTCACAAGTCATAGTGAGTTGCAATGGAACTAATACCCCGACCAACATCAGCAAACGTGCCTCTTAAAAAGAGACTTAAATAAACAAAGAGATTCCGCGTTATAAACAGCCGCGTGATACTCGGTCTGGAAAAGACTTTCAGAAATCCATGATAAAAAAACGTATAAAAGAAAGATATACGAATTTCGCCGCATAGAATTGCAGCACGTGGTATCAAAATACGCCAATAAAAACACCGCGCTCTCGAACGTCAGATCATTGAATTCTACCATTGAAGTATGGAAATCCGCTCAATTAACGCTACAACAATAAAATAAACGAAAAAAATCATATCATAAAAATGAAAAGTTCAAGCCATGTTTAAAAAAGATACTCAAAAATTTAAACCTTTAATTAATAATATATCAGTTACTTTCCATGGTAATATATTATTATTAGATAAAAAGGTTTAAATTTTTGAGTATCTTCTTTTTTGAACATGGCTTGAACCTTTCATTTTTATGATATGACTTTTTCGGATATCACTTACTTTTTAGAGTACAAATATATTACAAATATATAAAAAAATGGTTTAAAAATATTATATAACGAAAGAGAGTGAAATACGACGAAAGAGAGGAGTGGTGAAGGAGGGTGGGGGAGGGGGAGGAGAGGGGTCCTGGGGTTGCGGTCGGTCGAAGATGGTGAAGGTG
>NW_017280314.1:101027-106676 GCF_001594065.2 Cyphomyrmex costatus
TTTTTTGTGCTATTTTTTCAAATTTCTCTCTCTTTTTCATATTCTGCAGATTTATCTCCAAAGAATATTCTAAACAATATATACATATTGTATACATAAAATAACAACCAAGTTTTTTCTTATCACAAATGCTACTCAAGCAGTAAGACGACTTTGTAATTTGCGCGTGTAAATATGTGAATTTGAAAAAAAAAACTGATTTTTACCCGCTTAATTTTCTTTTTTTTTTTACAGAGCTTGTCTTCTCACCCACATGCCGTAGATGCTGGATCGAAGTTGAGATGTATCGCGTATCAAGAATTTATTACACGTCGAAGTTACACATCATTTTGCAAATGCGTACGGACGACTCGTGAGTCTTGAGCGGACTTTCGAGTGCGTCATTAGACGCGCTCAAACGTTCGCAACTGTGCATATTCTCAACGACCTCGATGATGAAGCAGTGCTTAAAAAAGCTGGTCGGCCACCATCAAGGCGGACTCTTGAAAATTCGCGATCGACAGGGATGAAAAGTACGTTACAATATTTGATTATCAATGTTTCTTTGTCTCCCTTCCTCTCTTTCTTTTTAAGATTTACCTTATTAATAAATATTACAATAATTTAACGGGCAATGACCTGAAATAAAAATATTACAAATTACGAAGAGAAACAAAGAAGAGATATATATATATAATATTTAAATTAAAAATAACAACACTAGAAATAAAAGTTTCGACACCGATCGGGTTATTCTCAATGTTAACAAATTATTAGAACATAACTAATACGATTTTTAGAATATTAAATTATTAGCATATAAATGAACAATATTAAATTTTAAAGTAGCGTGAATGTAACAACATAACTAATATAAATCGAAGCCTATACAAATGTTTCGCAATAATAATAATTATTTTTAGATTTTAACATCGTTAAAAGTATAAGATATAAGATGCCAAAAGAGCATCGAATAATTAAATTGTTAATCAATTTAATTCGTATTAGTACTACGGTAGTTTGTTAGAGTTGCGTTTCAAGACCGACAATTGTTCTCTCGGCGCGCAGTTTAGGAAGATTACATATAGTATATAAATTCACGCGAAATTATATATAAGCAACTAAGATCCAGCTAGACTGTTATAGGCTTCGATTCATATTAGCTATGTTGTTACATTGACGACGGTCCTTTAAAATTTAATATTATTCGTTATTATATAAGACTTCTTTCAAAATTTATCGCACATAAATTATATAATAAAGACAGAATATAATAAGATTTCATTTAAAAAAAGATTATTTTCAGAAACGTGCGAAATACGTGTACCTCGAGCGGGACACGGGTGTCTCGTCTGGGGATTCGGCACCATAATCACTTGGAAAAATAAGCGACGAAATGATGATGATGGAGCACAAACAGACGATACTGCTGGCACCCTCACTCAGCAACAGCAGTTGCTGGCGAAGCGGCACCGATGCCGCTTGGACAGGTCCAGGCCCTGGAGAGCTAATACGAGCTGCCTTGATATTGCTACTTAGTCTTGGTATTCTGTGTGCCAATCTTCTGGTGATATGTGTTATCAATAGCAGACAGTACAGCAAATATATACATGCTCAGGTTGGTACATTTAAGATATAATGTAATTTGATTTACGTAATTATTAAAAAATAAGCTAAGTTCGTTGCTCCATTGATAAATTTTATATCTTGTTAAATATGAATTTTAAAAGTCAGTCTTTTTTGTTTTTATATCGTGAAATAATAATAATTATAGAATCTATATAAAAATCTCAAACTTCCAAAATATTGGAGAGAACGATACAGATGTCCCTGAAAATTTTGCTCATTACTTGAATGATAGGATAGAATTATATAATATTCAATAAAAGAAACATTCTTTGTATACATAAACATCTAAATACGTTAGCTAACAAAAAGCCAAAATACATCATACAATGTAATTAATATTATATACTTGTTTTGTATCCTATAAAAGGATTACGGTAAAATATTAGTTACGTGAACGTACGAAGGGGTTTCAGTCGGTGCCATAACTCACAGTCCGTGATGGAAGGGTTCGCGGTATTTTCTCCATTTCTCTCTTCTTCCTATGTAAATCAGTCTGAAGTGGTTAGCTACACGAAATACAGGACAGTCATGTTTCTGGGTTCTAAATGAGCACCGTCGAGTTTTGTGGAGACTGATGATGCCCGCAAAAAATTTTGTACATTTACAAATGTTTTATTTTCTATTTTTTTATTAATTAAATTTTTCTGACATCGTAATATGTACGTAATACTGAGAATATCTTTACAAAAACCCAATTATAATAAAAGCATTTCTTAATATTAATCGATTTATTTTTCTGGAGAAAAGATATGTATGTATACAGATTAGATATTTCTATAAATGTATGGGTACATAAAATACATTCTTATTCCAATTCTGTGAAAATTACATTAGTTTAACTCCTTTTCGAGAAACTGTTATTCTAACAATCATTTATCTCGCTTTGTTATCGGGATTTATACAATCTCCTACGCTGTAGATATTATCGTTAATGAAATTTAACTTTTCTGTACTGCTCTTTCTGACTCCTACTCAATTTTTCTTTTTATTCTACCTAGTGACTTCGCGCTTTCAGATCTAATTTATGTATATGTAAAAGTTACATAGCCTACTAAGTATGTATACGAAAGTAATTTCGATTTTCCATACAATTATTAGCGAGAGTAGGAAGTAATAATGCAGGACTGTGTGAAAGATAAAACTGCATTAAAACTTCAATAATTGGAAACACATTATGCTTTTTACTTCGTCTAGAAAATTAGATTCTTTTTTATTGCACACGTATAGGTTTCTATAAATATTAATTTAGCAAATAAATTTAATTTTCGGAGTTAATCAAAACAGTCAATTAAATCAACTAATCTGAAGTAATCCAAACTGATGCTCATGGAGATAGATCACAATTAGTGAAAAAAAGTCGTTAATTAATCAATATTTTCTCTCGTTACACATCTCATGACGGAGTTAATGTCGCGCACGTTACACAACAATTCAAGTAATTCAACCGTTCGGTAATGATGTCCATTGACTGACCAAGATGATCAACAGGTTCTCCTCAATTTTCTTCCAGCCCCGATATTTGCTGACGAGCTTAGCAAGTAACGACCTAGCGATTGGTCTTTTAGTGACGCCTTTCGGTTTCCTACCAGCTGTTTACGGATGCTGGCCATATGGTGAAGTTGTCTGTCAAATTCAGGTAACTTTTACAACTCTTTTTAAATAGTTTCATATTTATCTTTAAACATATTTTAGATTTGTTATGCGAGTCACGTTAGTTTTGCTTGCTAATCAATATTTATTATATTCTAACTGTAATTAATTCTATATGAGTATAAGATTGATAACTTGATAATATTAGGTGTACAAATTAATTCTCGGTCCCTACTTTTCAGTAACCTCAGAACCCGTTTAAGTTGAACTCCCCCCCGCCCCTCTGTAGTAATTTTGAAGTGCCATTATCTTTTAGCTTTAAAATGAGGTACAATACCTGATCTTTCTGTGAACGTAATTTGAAAAATCAGCAGTAAACACGATGTCGTCCGAAAAGCAACATTTGAAACACACTACCTTCTTTTCGCGTTTCAACTTAAAAAAAACGCGACTGAGATAAAAGAAATGATTTGTTCGGCTTTGGGCGAGAATGCTGTATTGTACAGTACGTGTAAAAAATTCCAACAGTTTCGAGAGGGAAATGTCCTGGTTAACCAAAAAATGTGAAATACGTTGAGTTGGAGAAAATTTTGAACGAGAATTCTTGCCAAACGCAATTAGAACTTGCAAATACGCTTGGAGTAACTCAGCAAGACGTTTCTTATCGTCTAAAACAGCTGGGGTGGATTTGCAAGGAATCTCGATGGGTCCCTCATAAGCTCTCACTCCCGAAAACAAAAGCAGACGTCACGATACTGCTCTCTCCTTGCTCTCTAGTTAAAAAAAAATTTTTTGCACAAAATTGTTGCTTGTGATGAAAAGTGGATATTGTACGAGGATCCTAAGAGGCGAAAATCATGAATCCGTCCAGGGCCCATATTCTGTACACGTCTATCGACAGTTGTCGGTGTCGTTAAGTAGCGATAGCCAATAAGAACTGCACTTTTCTTCCAGAACAGTCTTTGCCATTGGCTATCGTTAATTATCGACAATGTCGGTAGACGTGTACAGAATATGGGCCCTGGTGAGCCGTCAACGAGCATCGCAAAACCGAACATCCACGCAAAAAGGTGGTGCTATGCATTTGGTGGGCGTGATCCATTATGAGTTGTTCCGACAAGGTCGGACCGTGACTGCTGAGCTCTATCAACAACAATTGATTTGTGTAAATGACGCTTTTGAAGAAAACAGGTCATTTACTGACAGTGGAAGAAGGAAAGTGATACTGCTGCAGAATAACGCCCGGCCCCATACAACAAAAAACACTCAGAAAACCATCTCCGATTTAGGCTGGGAAATTTTCCCTCATATGTGGCGTATTCTCCAGACTTAGCCCCTTCGGATTATCACCTATTTCGAGCCCTACAACAACACCTAACTGATTCTCGATTCAAGTCGGTTCAAGAGGTCGAAAAAAGCCTCGATGAATTCATTAATTCGAAGCCACCATCATTTTTCCGATCTGGAATCCGGCAATTGCCTGAGAGATGGAAAAAATGTATAGATAGCGAGGAAGATTATTTTGAAGATTGAGTTCATATTCAGGTTTTTATACATAAATGTCAAAGTTGGTCAAAAAAGGCCGAGAATTAATTTGTACACCTAATATATTTTATATTAATAGTGTTTTTGTGTATTGTGCTGTAATAAATATTAATTTGAATATAAACGTTGGAGATTACGACATCACTTATAACGTTGAGTGTTAAAGAGCCGTTCAATAACCTCGAAACTTGACAGCGTTTCTTTGCTAGAAATCGAGGAATTTATAGGAAATCTCGAAATGGTATTCGCGATGCTTGGCAGGAAATTATTATCGTTTGAAACTCGTGGCTGCACTTCCGGCAGCCGGTACTTCTTCCGCCATTTCCTCTACCAGTCGGCGGCTGCGACGTTATCGGAGTTCCTGGCGATAATCTTTACGCATTGCTCCTTTCCCTCCGATCCCTTCCTCGTTCTCTACGCCATCTTCTGAGGTAACGGTCTGATTTGTGATCGCATATTTCTTCATTTCGCACGTGCTAAACTCCGGAATGTACCGTTTCGTTGGCAGATCTCGAATTTCGTAGGTATTTGCTTATCTAGCCGTAACGGGAAATTGCCGTAATATCTTGCGCGAAATTAGTAAACACAAGTTATATATTATATAAATTAAATACAACTTTACGCGCAATTTATAACAAATACTCGTCGAGTAGTACAATTTAATATTTGTTAAAAAGAATTATTCTTTTTAATAATAAATAAAAATACAGCATGTCATATAACCGTGTCGCTTTACTCTCTGATTATCTAATATAATAACAACACTGTTAATTAACTTATACAATATTGTGACAACGTAGAACGTATTTTTGTATGCTTGAGTAATAAAAAATATCGAGATACTTAATTTTACAATAGTAACTTCAAATAATAAAATTTAATAAAAATTTAACAAAGAAACCACTA